>NC_091432.1:6998591-7324091 GCF_964237555.1 Oryctolagus cuniculus | reverse complement strand
CGTGCTGGTGCAGGGGATCTTGACTCTGTGGCCATGGCACCATCCTTTACCACAGTCCTGTGCCACATAATGAGCACATGTGGGACAGCGGCCCAGTGTGGTCACACCGCCTAGTGATAGCTGGCAGAGCTGGCACGAGTGGCACTCCCCGAACAGCACACTTCTCAGAGCATGTCCCATCAGTAAGTGAAGCCAGGTGACAAAGACAAAAGGAAACAGCACCTCCTCCCACCCAGAAGGGTTGCTGGAGAATTGCTCTGGTCTTTGTGATTGCTCTGAGACACAGGAGTGTCTGGGCTTCCGTGTCAGCTGATCTGACCCAGAATCCAGTAGTTCCTGAAACAGGGCGTCCCCTTCCGTGACTCAGGAGCCCTCTCCTGACTTGTTGGTAGTGATTGGCAGTCGTGGGGAGGTGGCCCTCTGCTCGGCAGCAGGAACAGCCAGGTGGGCGTTTATGCATCTGAGAGGCAGAGAGAACTAGAGCTTCCGTTGGTGCACGCCCCTGCCACCTGCAGTGGCCTCCAGCGGGAGCAGCAACTGGGAACCAGGAATCAAGCCAGGTCTCCCACATGGGAGCGCAGTCATTGGAGCCGTGGCCTCTGCCTCCCGGGGTCTGCACAAGCAGGAGGCCGGAGTCAGGAGCAGAGCTGTATGTTTAGGCATCGTGATGTGGGATGTGGGCATCCTAACTGATGTCACACACCCTCCCCCAGCTTGATTTTTGGTGGTCACTTAAGTGGAACATCCTGGCCTGGTGGGGGGATGTTGTGAGGAGAGGTGGCAGGACTGGCCTTGGTGGTTTCTGTGGCTTTTTCCCCTGCTTGTGTTCTGACCTCTGGCCATGGTGACTTCTGGGACAGCAAACTTTGTCCCAGTGAGTCTCCTGACATTTCCTCCTCCTCCTTCACTCCTTCTTTGAAACTGGAGGAGTGGGAAGGCAGCACTTTTCCACCTCAGAGGGAGCTGCACTGGAAAGAGGCACATGCCTCGTTCAGCACCTGTCAGCAGCCGGAGAGGACCCACAAGGCCTGTTTCCCAGCCTGGGCTGGTTCTACTCAGCATAAAGGCATTTTAAGGAAGCCACAGTGGAAAGAGCAGAAACAAGGGGTTAACTCTGCGCCCAGGTAGAGGGCTGTTGCATAAATGCTGAGATAATTTTTTTTTAAGATCTCATGCTTTTTTTTTTTTACTTTGTGTTGGCAAAAACCCCAGGAGAAGATGGGAGATTCTGGGAGGAGATGATTATGCTGGGTGAGTCAACTGAGCTCCCCAGCTGCCGTTTTTAGTTCCTTTGCTTTCTGTAACAGGAGACAGTTTAGGAAGGGTGGGGGCAGGGTGGGAATGCTTATTTGTGCACCAGGACAGGAGGCAGGTGTGTAGGGGTGAATTTTTTTTTTTTTTTTTTTTTTTTTTTTTTTTTTTGCATCCTAGGGTTGACAAGGCCTTACAGTCAGCACATTGGTTCAGGCAGAGCTCTCCGTGTGGTAGACATTAAACAGATGTCTCCCACGATCCTTATACAAGTCACTGTCACCTCCCCAGTCAGTGGCTCTCAGAATGACCCATGTTGCATTACACTGTTGCAGTGAAACAAGGGGTGTTGGTAGCAAAGCGGAGAAGGGAGTGAGTGTGGCTTGAGTGGGAAGGCCTGGTGTTTGTCCCTGGCAGCAGGGAGGGTTCCCTTCTGTGATGAAAGGAGGGCTTGGCTTCATTGACAGGAGCCGGGGAGCAGGTGGGCTGGTCCTGTGTTCTGAGTCTGTCTCCAGTTCACCTTGGTGACCATCTTTCATCTGCCCTTGGAAGGAGCAATCTTAGGACCCACTGCCCACTTGGATGTTGTCTGCAGAGTTCGCAGATGGGTGTTGTCAGGTGTAGGTCCCAGAGACCATCATAGAGGTACCTCAACACATGTTCTTATTTATTGTACACATTCATTTCTTCATTTCTTCAGCACTTTTCTTTTTAAATATTTGTTTATTTTGGAAGTCAGAGTTATAGAGAGAGAGAGAGAGAGAGTGCTTCCATCTGCTGGTTCACTCCCCAGAAGGCTGCAACAGCCAGCACTGGGCCAGGTTGAAGCCAGGAATCAGGAGCTTCATCCAGGTTTCCCTTGTGGCTATCAGGGGCCCAAACACTTGGGCCATCTTCTGCTGCTTTTCCCAGGCCATGAGCAGGGAGCTGGATCAGAAATGGAGCAGCCAGGACACAAACCAGTGCCCATGTGGGATGCTGGCATTGCAGGTGGCGGCTTTACTCGCCAAGCCACAATGCCAGCTGTATTTCTTCAATACTTATTGAATACTGTGCTAGACATAGTTCTGGGCCACACATAAGACAGGCCAAGGTTCCCCCCCCCACTCCTTTGTAGTACAGTCTAACAGGGAAACTCCAACGGTGTTGAAAGAGGGGATGGGGGCCGGCACCGCGGCTCAATAGGCTAATCTTCCACCTGCGGCACCAGCACACCAGGTTCTAGTCCCGGTTGCCCCTCTTCCAGGCCAGCTCTCTGCTGTGGCCCGGGAGTGCAGTAGAGGATGGCCCAGGTCCTTGGGCCCTGCACCCGCATGGGAGACCAGGAGAAGCACCTGGCTCCTGGCTTTGGATCAGCGCAGTGCACTGGCAGCAGCGGCCATTGTGGAGTGAACCAACGGCAAAGGAAGACCTTTCTCCCTGTCTCTCTCTCTCACTGTCTACTCTGCCTGTCAAAAAAAAAAGGGGGGGGGGGATTGGGTCTCCAGGCAAGAGTTTTGATCTTCCCTCCTCTGCCCTTGTATGTAGTGCGTGTTACGGGCCAGGGAAAGCAGCTTTCAGGATCCGAAGTTGCACCTGTTTTCTTCTGTGACTGTTTTGGCGTGGGCAGTCCAGGTGTGAGGGTACAGGAAGCAGTGGATGGTGTGGACAGTGCTCAGCGTCAAGGAGGAAGCCTAGAAGGTACCCTGCTTCGAGCTGAACAAGGGACCAGGGGGTTTCCTTGCCTGGACCTTGTAGAAGAAGGCTTTATTTGCTTGGCAGAGCACTGCCTTTTTTTTTTTTTTTTTTTTTTTTTTTTTTTTTTTTTTTTTTTTCCCAACATTTGTATTTGGAAGACAGAGGAAGAGAGCGATCTTCCATACCCTGGTTCACTGCCCAGATGACTGCAACACCCAGGGGCTGGGCCAGGCTGAAGCCAGACGCTTCATCTGGGTCTCCCGCCTGGGTGGCAGGGGCCCGAGTGCTTCCACTGCTTTTCCCAGGTCATTAGCAGGAAGCGGAATCAGAAGTGGAGCAACTGGGACAGAAACTGGCGCCCATGTGGGATGCCAGCGTCACAGGCAGCGGCGTTCGTTACCTGCTGTGCCACAGCACCGGCCCCAGAGCGTTGCCTTTCAGTGTGTGGACCTGGGAAGCTTTGGGGACCACAGTGGGCACCCATTCCCTACCTGACAGCCAGAGTGATGCCACTGGACGTTCAGCATAGGTCGAACTCCAGTGACACCCCTCACCCCTCCATGTGCAGCTTCCCTGCAGACAGCCACGGAACCGGGTACAGAAGCCCAGAGTCCAGCGAATATGCCCAAAACAAAGTACCAGACAAGGACAATGAGCTTTTTTTAGGAGCACGGCCCAGGCACCTGAGCCGCTCTGGTCGGTGTCCGTCAAGTCCCCATCGTCCTCTGTAGAGTGAGCCAGACCTCTGTGCTGCAGGCTGCTTCTGCCCACCCCCACCACCCCCGTCCCCCAGAGCCCGGGGCTGCCGGCAGGCTGGCTCCCGTGGTAGGGAGGAACTTGCTGGTCTCCATGGTGACAGTAACCCACTGGTACAGGAGGAGCCGAGTGAAGTGTGAGGCTGGCAATGTGAGCTTCCCCCAGCCCTTGGCACCATGTGGCACTGGTATGGCGGCTGCTGCTCAGGCCTTTTCGGGAAAGGAGGCGTTAAGGAGCTGAAGGGAAGAGCCCAGGCAGGGCCTGGCAGGACCACCCTCATCCTCCTCTGGGCCACAGGGCGGGCAGAGGCGTGGCCAGCTTGTCACTCACCCGCTCCTGACGGGCGCTTTGCTGCGGGGGAAGAGGGTCCTCTGCCTGCCAGCCTGCCATGGCGGGAATGGGACATTTCCTTGTTCCAGAAGGAATGCCGGGTGGGGGGGCTCAGCTCGCCTCTGCTGGTGCTCTAGGCAAGTGCTCAGGAACCAGAGCTCTTCCCGGGGCCTTTGAGAGGGGAGCCAAGGCCCCTACCCAGAAGGGAAAGGGGACATCAGGCCACCCTGGGCATCAGGGCTGCTGTAGGCGCGGACGTGGGTTTTCTCTTTCAGTCTTCCCTGTCACCCTGTGAAATGGGTGCAGGTTAATGTCCTCGTTTTCCAAGTGAGCACACAGAGGAGTCAGTCGCTGAGCTCATGGCTCGCACCCAGGTGTGCCTGCGTCGGCTCTCGCTGTGCCATGCCGCCCTGCCCGTGATCAGTCCCGGACTGAGGCAGGTCTCCTGTATGGCTTCCCACCTCTGAGTTTCTAAGAGGAGGAACCTCGCTGTTCTCGGCTGGGGCGATTGGCGTGGTGGCCAGAGCCGATGAGCAGGTTCTCGGGTCAAGCGGCCCTGGAAGCTCCTGAAGCCCTCCGTGTGTGTGGAACCCGCTGCGTTTCGAGAGGAGCCCAGTGTTTCAAGTGGCTCTGAGGACGGGAGCTCTGAGGAGTGCTCATTGCACTGTGGCTTCCAGGCGGGAAGTGGAGTGAGCTTTCACTCCAGGTCGGCTCTTGTCTGCTGGTCTTTCCTGGCAGCCTTTGGCTTCTGCTGTGGTGCCTTTGAGGCCTGCAGCCCTCCCCCACCCCCCACGGCCAGGCTGCGGTGCTGGGCTCCCTGCCTGGGGTGAGGGCTGCAGCTCGGAGAGCCACCCTGCCTCTGGCATCCTGCTCAAGTTGCAGGCTCTGCTGGTGTCCTTTGTCGGGGAGGCACCTCCCTGGCTGGAGAAGGGGAGCTCTGGCGGCTTTACCCAGCCCCAGCCTCTCCTCTGCAAGGGGACACTAAGGGTGCCTGGTCCGCCGAGGTGGAGCCAGCCACAGCCGACTGGAGAGCCAGTGCGTCCTGCCTCGCCGCTGGATTTCAGCAGTGCTCGCCCATCCAGGATGCTTGCCCAGGAATCAGAGCTCTTCCCGGGCCCTTGGAGAGGGGAGCCAAGGCCCCTACCCAGAAGGGAAAGGGGACATCAGGCCACCCTGGGCACCAGGGCTGCTGTAGGCGCGGGCCAGGATGAAATGGTGGCTCCTGGAGGCACCGAGGGAAGGAAGGGTGCAAAGCACTCAGGACTGAGCTGCTTGCCTCGCCCTGGAGGACCCTGGCGTCCTGGGTCCCGGGTCCGAGCGCCTGGGTCCTGACTTCCTGCTGCTGTTCACCCTGGGGGCAGCAGTGGTGCCTCAAGGAATTGATTCCCTGCCACCCAGGGATCAAATTCCTGGCTCCTGGCTTTAGCCTTGGCCCAGCCATAGCCATTGTGGACGTCTGGGGGAGTGAACCATTGGGTAGGTGCTCTCTGGGTCCATTTGTCTTTGTCTATCAATCAAGAAATTGTTCAAAAACAAAAACTAGGGACTTGCCACAGCCATGTGACTCTCTCTGCCCCGGCTCTCGTCAGCCTGCCCGAGGCCAGTGCTCAGCCCTTCCTCAGTTGTGGAACCCCTTGCTGTCTGCCACAAAGACTTGTCACTCTGTGAAGTCCCAGGCTAGAAAATGAAGCTGTTAGAGGCTGCCCTCAGCGAAGGGACAGGTGGCTCAAGCAAGCCTGAGCCCAGGCCCCCGAATAGAGGCCTCTTCCTTTGAGGTCAGGGTCTCCCACCCTGGGGGGAGGTGGAGGAAGGAGGGGGTGCCCTGGGGCCACCTGGACAGACCTTCAAACAGCTCCAGCATCGGCCACCGTGGGGCGCTCTCCTCTCTGGGGTCCCAGTCTTCACATCCTCCGCTCAGTCCCTGCAGGAAGAGCCAGGACTTCAGCATCAAAGGGTGACTGTGGGGAACAGCAGCTGCTACAGCGGGCCCGGAGCCCTGGGCTGTGGCAGCAGCTTCTCCCTGGGCCACAGGGACCCCACTCACGCTGTAGATCTGTGTTTGGAGGACAGACGCGTAAGTGTTGGCGTGTGATGGGGTGGAGCACACTGGCTCTGTGGGCCATCCCTAAGGACCAGGGTCTCCAGGAGTGGCTGCTCAGGGACCGAGGGCACAGAGGAAGCCTCACCCTTCCCTGGAGGGGTTCTTCACAGAGTTGCTTAATGGGAAAGGCCCTGGGCTACACAGAACCAAGAGCCAGCCGGGAGGCTCTGTGACCAGGACACAGATGGGGGGCCGTGGTCCCAAAAAAGGCCTCTTGCCACATGAGCTAGCCACCATGCCCCGTGCTCAGCACGTGCCCAGACAGTGGGGGCTTTGTAGGGGAAGTGTAGGAGTTCCTGTAGAAGCAGGCGAGGGATTGGTGACTGAAGATTTGGGATTGAGCAGATGCCTGGGGCTGGACTTGGCAAGTGCGGGGCGGGAAGGGACTCAGGGACATCTGGATTGTTCCCCAACCTTCGGATTAAATATATCATTCTGGTCGGTGAAAAAGGGTCTTGATCTAGAGCCACAGGTCTCTGAAGGGCTTCCCAGGGCTGCCAAAGCCCCTGACGCCATGATTAAAGTGTCCTGTGGCTGACAGGTGTGTGCATTTTCTCAGTTAAGCAGTACTTCTCCAGGTAGTAGGAAGTCCGTCTGCCACTGCAGGTCGTGGTATCTGCTGACACCTGTGCCCCTCGGCTCTTCAGGGGGTCATTTGTTGGTGTTTGAGGCCTCGTTAAAGGATCTGCCCCCACCTAGGTCCCACCTGCTGCAGGTGAGATAAGGGATTTATGATAGGCCCGCCTGAGTGAGGCTCCTCCTCACCCTCTCACCAGCTGCTACCCAGCAGAGCACCTTGGGGAGGGTGGGGCCGCCCGCTTCCGGGGAGCGAGGGGGGAGGGGAGGAGGAAGTTGGAGCAGACCCGCCTCTTTGTGTGCCTGCCTTCCTGCCCAGTCCCCTCCTGCCCCTCTCCTCCCACCTTGCTGCTTGTGTTGGTGTCCTGCGAGTGCGGGCGCTTCCTCGCCACCAGGGCCGGCCCAAGAAGCTGCAGGGCTTTGTCCCCGTTGCTCTCCAGGCCAAACCCAGCCTTTCTCTGCTAGTGGTGGTTTCGGTTGCGACACCGTCCAGGTTCCCAGGCAGGAACCGCTCGGCCCGGCAGCTGCGCTCCTGTGCGCCGAGGAGGAGGTGGGAGGTGTCGCCCGCCGCCGCCGCCGAGCTGAGGAAGGGCAGCTGACGGAGCGGCCCCCGCCCTGGGCCTGGCTCTTGCCGGCCTCTGTACTTTGCCCTTGCTGCCTGACAGGTTCTGCTGTGGGCCCTGCTGGATGGAAGGCGGTGGTAGTCCTGGTCCCTTTCTCCAGCCGGGTATGTTTCCCCTTCTGGACTCGGATTGCCCTCTCGCCTTTCCCCCAACCCGCGGAATCACAGGGTCTTCCAAGAAGTGCCAGAGGGAGCCAGGCCCTGGCACGGGGCTGTGGAATCCAGAGGAAGGGTCCAGATGTCAAAGAGGCAGAAACCAGGAAAGAAAGAGGAGCAGGCAGTGGGAGCGGCCGGCCTGAGGGGCAGAGGCCCGGGAGGCTGGCTGTGAACAGAGAGGGCGCTTGGGTGCCTCAGTGAGATAGGACTGGGATCCGGCCCCCGCCCAGCGCTGGTGCCCAAGGAACACTTTTCTTCCCCACTTCCACAGCACTCTGGCTTACTCTGCCTCTGGCCTGGGAGTGCCTGCCCATACCCCTTCCCATGTGGCCCCTTTCCAGCCCGGGAGAGGCCTCAGGACACTTGGAGTCAGCCCCACACGGACAGCCCCAGAGCGCAGCTTCTCCTGGGGAGAGCCAGTGGCAGGCGCCTCCAGCTTTAGGGCAGGGGGCCCTGCCTACCTGAGTCAGCGCAGGCCTCGGGGTGGAGGCTGTCTTCCGGACGAGCCTGGCAACACGCCCAGGCCAAGTTCTGAGATCCCAGGCTGAAGGGCCTTGCAGACGGAGTGTGTCTGAGACTCTGCCCTCCACGTCCTGCCTTCCTCCACCTCTCGCTGGCAGGCTCCCTACTTCTGAATCAGGCCTGCTTCAGTGAGCTGCTTGCGGATCCCGCCTTGAGGGGGACCCCTTATTCCTTCCGAAGGCCACTGGGGATCACGGGGCTGCCTTCCACAGACCTCCTGCGGCCTTGCGGGCTTGCCTGGGCTTCATGTCTTAGAACAGGCAGCCCACAGGTGGAGGGGAGAGCGTGCTGTAGGCAGATCTTGTTTCTTTCTTTTTTTTTTTTTTTTAAGATTTTATTTATTTATTTGAAAGAGTTACACAGAGAGAAGAGAGGCAAAGAGAGAGGTCTTCTGTCCGCTGGTTCTCCCTAAATGGCCACAACGGCCAGAGCTGCGCCGATCTGAAGCAGGAGCCAGGAGCTTCCTCCAGATCTCCCACGTGGGTTCAGGGGCCCAAGGGCTTGGGCCATCTTCTACTGCTTTCCCAGACCATAGCAGAGAGCTGGATCGGAAGTGGAGCAGCCAGGTCTCAAACCGGCACTCATGGGCTGCTGGCGCTTCAAGCCAGGGTGATAACCCACTGCACCACAGCGCAGGCCCCGGCAGATCCTGTTTCATTGGCCCAGAGGACCTCCTGGACCTCAGCCTGCCTCCCTGGATGGACCCGGGCACAACCTCAGACGGACGCTCCCCCAGGACAGCCCCCCACGCCCTCGCCCCTTATCCTTCAGGGAAGGAGCCAGGTGAGGAAGTTGCCTCGCCTAGGGCCTCCCCGAAGAGGCCTGTCTGCTGGGGACTTTCTCCTCCCGGCAGTCCCGTTCTCATGCCACACGTCCTGCTGCGGAGACACGTTTATAGCAGAGGGTCCGAGCTTTAGTGCCTCGAGGTGGGCTGCTGGGTCCTGAGACTGGGCTTGCTGACTTGGGGGCAGGGGATCAGAGAGCGGATGGCGGAGCGCGTGCGCCCGCTCCTGAGTCCCGAGCAGCACAGCCTCCTTTCTGTCCCCGGGCCAGCCCATCACAGTTCCTGGCTCCCCTCACCCCTGTGAGGCTAGAGGCGGGGCGGCTGCAGGTACCCACCTGGACCCTCTGCGTGGAGGAGACCCCAGCAGGGCCCTGCTCTGAGAACATCAGTATCTGGGGACGCCATGGCTGCTCTTTCCCGAGCGTTGGTGCAGCCCCTCACATGCGGCCTCTCCGCCTCAGGAAGTAGGGGATGCGTGTTTTCACTCTCAGATAAAGGCGGTGGGGGGACAGATGTGCGGGACGCTCCAGCCGCATCTTCGGGGTGTTCTCTGCCCCTCGGGGAAGCAGCGCCTCCCTCTGTGGACGTTGCTGACTGTAACAAGGCTGCTGTGTGTGGAGTGAGTGAGTGTGGGGGTTGAGCTCCTGCTTCTGCGCTCCTCGTCCTGACCAGCAAGGGAGAGAGAGTGCGGCCAGGCCAGGAGCGCACAGAAGCACCCAGAGGGTGGGCAGGGCAGCGCCATGATGCGCAAGGGTTCCCCAGTTTGGCAGCAGAGTGGCCAAGGTTCCAGACCCCGAGGCAGACGCTGAATCCCTCAGCTAGCTTTTAAGGACTTGGAGGCTGGCGGGCTCCTGGCTTTTGCTCCTGGCCTCAGAGAAGAGGGGAGTGACAAGAACCTCAGGATGGCCGGCACCACGGCTCACTAGGCCGATCCTCCGCCTGCGGCGCCGGCACCCCAAGTTCTAGTCCCAGTCAGGGTGCCGGATTCTGTCCTGGTTGCCCCTCTTCCAGTCCAGCTCTCTGCTGTGGCCCGGGAGTGCAGTGGAGGATGGCCCAAGTGCTTGGGCCCTGCACCTGCATGGGAGACCAGGAGGAAGCTCCTGGCTCCTGGCTTCAGAGCGCACCGGCCATGGCGGCCATTTGTGGGGGTGAACCAATGGAAAAGGAAGACCTTTCTCTCTGTCTCTCTCTCACTATCTAACTCCGCCTGTCAACAACAACAACAAAAAGAACCTCAGGATGGGGCTGAGAAGAGGAGAGCCACAGGCCGGGTCTTGAGAACCTGCTATGTGGGCCCAGGCTGCTCTTTAGATTTTTAAATTTATTTATTTTCATTTTATTTGAAAGGCAGAAGGACAAAGACACCGAAAGAGATCTTCCAACTACTGATTCACTCCCCAAATGCCCACAACAGCCAGAGCTGGGCCAGACCAACCCAAGAGCTCAGTCTGGGTCTCCCATTGTGGGCAGCAGAGACTGAAATGACTTGAGCGTGCTACCTCCCAGGATGTGTGTTATCAGGAAGCTGGGTCAAAGCTGGAGTCCGCAGCGGGCTAACCCACCGCCTGTGGCACCAGCACCCATGTGAGCGCTGATCGGTTCCCAGCAGCTCCACGTCCAATTCAGCTCCTGCCGATGTGTCCGGGAAAGCAGGGGAGGAGGACCCAAGTGCTTTGGTCCCTGTACCCACATGGGAAACCCAGAAGCTCCTGGCTCCTGGCTTTGCTCTGGCCCAACTCTGGCTGTTGCTGCCGTCTGGGGAGTGAACCAGCGGTTAGAAGATCGATCAATGGATCTATCTCTGTGTGTGTCTCTCTGACTCTGCTCTTCAAGTAAAGTAAATAAATCTTTAACAAAATGAAGTCGAGGGGGGCCTGGCCTTATGGTGCAACAGGTTAAGCTGCCACTTGAAGCACCAGTATCCCACATGGGAGTGGTTCTGACCACTATTCCCTTTCAGTCCAGCTCCCTGCTCATGCACTTGCAAATGTAGTGGGTGGTGACCCAAGTACTTTTAGATTCCTGTCACCCATGTGGGATACCCGGAAGTCACCATACTAAGAAAGAAATGGAGTGACAACTTGAACCTCATCATGCCTACATGTCCCAAGCAGCAGCTTAGCCACTGCCCCAAACACCTGCGCCTCAGGGTGCCCTTTAGGAGGTACCAGCAGGAACCAGGAATGCCCTTCTTTCCATGGAGTATGGACCCTTGAGATCCTTTGGGAGGGCAGGAGCAGGCATTTTAAGCTGTTTGTCTAACACACACTGTTGGGGGAGCAGCCAGGCTTAGGCGAGCTACAGGGAGTGTGGGGAAGAGGGCAGTGTGGACAGACAGCAGCAAGGGGACTCTGAGGAGGTGCAGAGGCGTGGAGGAGTGAGGGCTTGGCGGAAGAGACAGCTGGAGCCCCAAGGAAGTTAGGAGAGACTGTTCTGGGATGTCAGGAGCCTCCCCATCAGTCAGCCAGCTGCGGGGGTCACTTGTCCAGCAGTGGGCTTCTGGAGTCTGGGTCAGTCAGCTGACCGAGAAGTTGCCCACAGCCGTTGTGCCGAGGCCCCACGTGGGCACGGTGCAGAAGGGGAAGTTAGAGCAGTGTGCTCACGTGCTGTTTCTGTCGTTTGCAAAGCGTCTAGTTGGGCAAGCGAGCTTTTTGCCAAGGAACCCTGGACAGTTCCCTAGCAAGTCCGTCTTTTCTCCTGGCTTTTGAGGGCTTCGCTTATAGCCAGCAGGGATGACGAAAGGAGCTTTGACTCACACCCCTCTGGTCACACCGCAACCATCCAGACTGTCTCCCTAAACTTTCAGGGCAGCTCTGGATGGCCTGGGGCAAGGCTCTGGCAACAGGTTTGTCCCAGTGTGGCAAGCGACAGCGGCAGTGGCAAGGTGTTCTTCGAAAGAGGAAAACTGGATCTCGGGACAGGAGTTAGAGCAGACCCTCCTTTAGCACTGTATTGATACAATCCACGTAGCACCCAGTCCACCCATTCAGAGTGGACGTGGCGCTCACTTCGACAGCACACAGACTAAGATTGGAATGATGCTGGAAGATACGCATGGTCCCGTGCAAGTGACACACAGATGCATAAAAACGTTCCACGTTCTTAAGTAAATACATAAAAGTAGATTTGTTCTCTTGTAAAGAAACAAGCTGTGCAGTTGAGTGGCTTTTATTAAATTCATAGAGTTGTATAATCATCACTGTGCAACTTTAAAACATTCCCGTTACCCCAGAAAGAAACCCCACACCCCTTAGTTGTCACCGTCAGGTCTTCCTTACCCTTCTCTTCCCTGGACAGCCGCTGGTCTCCTCCCTGCCTGTAGATCTGCCTGTCCCAGACACTTCACGTCAAAGGAATCCTGCAGCATGTGTGGTCCCCGGTGGCCAGCCCAGAGCCTGCCCTGTCCTGGCACGTGGCCTTCACCGCCTTCACTGCCTCGGCTGCCGTGCCCTGTGTGTTTCTCCATTCGCTGGCTGATGGGCGTCTGGGTGCTGTGCACGGGACGTTGACACAGGCCGCTGTGTGACCGTGCTTGCAGCTCCTCTGCCGTCCACCTAGCAGTGGAATTGCTGCATCGTACAGTCACCCTGCCATGGGCACCATACAGAGTCTGTACAGCGCCTCAGACACACAGGTTCTTGTAAAAACGGATTTTAGGAAACAACTGTGCATGGATTTCAGTTTAGGGTGGTTTTGTTTTGTTTTGTTGTTTTGTTGTGGTATTTTTGCCAAGATAAACCTCCTCTTAATTCTCCTTTTCCATAAGCGTTTTGAAGTGTGGTTATAGTGTATTCCTGGACCACGTCCTTTTTTATGCTGTCTTGTACCTGTTCAGTGCCTGCTGTGATTTCTGCTTCCTCGCAGCCTTACTTGGGCTGTGGAGCATCCAAGGAGAGCAGAGCCGGGCAGACCACTGCCTTGACCAGCCAGTCGGGGCGTGGGTGGTCCATGGATGAGGGGCACAGGACGGCCCTCGTGGGCTGCCATGCTCCTTAGGAGACGTGACAAACACCTGTCAGGTGATGAACAGCAGACTGGTGTGACGGGCTGGGTGGCAGGAGGGCCCTGAGGCAGTTCTGGTCATGTCACGCCGGCAGCTTTACTGCAGGTGGCCGAGGAGCTGCTGGGCTATTGGCATCCACAGGGCATCCGTGGATCCAGGATGACACGCTCTGGGCCTCAGTTCTTGCACCACCGGCTCTCTGGAGAGAACACTGGCTGTCTTCTCGTCCCCTTCTGTCTTTTCCGCTGCCTCGTGATCCTTCACGTGCCTCCCAGCCCCTTGGAGTCTGCCCTAGCACCCTGGCCTCTTGCACTGTTCGCAGAGTGCTGAAGGCGAGGCGTGAGGGGCCTGGGGGGGCGGCGAGTACAGGAGTGTCTGTTTCCCCTGCAGCCCACCCTGGGACACCTGGATTCCAAGCCCAGCAGTAAGTCCAACATGCTGCGCGGCCGCAACTCGGCCCCCTCCGCTGACGAGCAGCCGCACATCGGCAACTACCGGCTCCTCAAGACCATCGGCAAGGGCAACTTCGCCAAGGTGAAGCTGGCCCGGCACATCCTGACTGGGAAGGAGGTGAGCGCTGAGGCGGGGACGTGGCGCGCCAGCAGGTCGTGGCGGGGCCAGGGCTGCAGCCACCTTTCAGGCCCACAAGGGCGCTAAAAGCGGTGAGATCAACAGGCACATAGAGGAGGAAGTAGCTTCGGGTCCTGGCTTTCACCTGCTCAAAGAGGTCATCTTGGTGTCTGTGTCTGTGCTTTTGTTTCTTGTCTAATGCTCAGGTAGCTGTGAAGATCATCGACAAGACTCAGCTGAACTCCTCCAGCCTCCAGAAAGTAAGCACCGGGCGGCCGCTGGCCCCTGGCAGACCTCCCTTCAGGGCTGGTGGCGTCCCCGTTCCATTTGGGCCTTCTCCTGACTCTCGAATTTGTTGTACCGTATGCTTGTCCACGCTTTTTCAAACTATATTTTAGAGCCCCTAGTGAAGACCTCTGGCTCCTCTTCTTCCCCAGCCTCTGCTCCCCCGGCTCTCCCACCTTGAGGCCTTGATTGGATCCCCCGGGGCGGCCCCTCCTGGGTGGGCGTCCTGGCCACAGACACTGACTCCGCAGGTTTTTCTGCTCCTTTTCAGCCACATGGCCCAGCTGTCTGACCTCCTGCCTGCATCTGGCTACCTTCTGGTCTGTGCCCAGCCCTACGCAAAAATACGTGTTTGCAGCCATTACTACAAATACATGCAGCTGCTCCAAGACCCGGAATGATTCCGGGGAGTGGCCCTAAAAGTGCAGGGAAGAGAAGAGGAAGCAGGGACCTGCCCCGACTCCTGTGCCAGCCACATTGTAGCCTAGAGTTGAGACGCTGAACTCTAATTTCCAGATTAAAGACAGGTCCTCCCAGTTTTCCTTTTTTACTTCCAGGCTCCTCGTGGCCAGAGGTCAGAATCATTTGCGTGTAGTTTTTGCTAGATGAGGATGAACTTCCCTTTCCTTTCCTTTCTTGTTGAACAGCCGGAAAGTGAGGTCCTACCTAGCTGGGGGGAGACCCCCAGCTGGGAACACAGCCCTCTGCCGGTGAAGTTGCAGCCTGGGAGGAGAGGGAAAGGAAAGGGAGACTTTGATTTGCAGAAGGGAGGTAGCCGGGCACTGACCGGGTGGTTGTGGAGCTGGAAGCTCTCTGTCCCGGGCCCCGGCTGCGGGGGACGGAGGCAGCTCCTGTGTGGCTTCAAAAGCCTACCCCACTCGGGGGCACTCACATTTCCCTGGTGCCTTCGTGGCCCGCTGACCCTGGCTTTCAGCCTCTGACCAAGACCCAGCTCTCGTCAGCGCGTGGCCAGTGCATTTTTCTTTGGGAGTCGAGGGGCGGAGGGCAAGGCTGTGAGCTGACAGATAGGTGATGCCAGGAGTTTGGGGCTGGAGCTGCCACTTGTTAATGAGGGAGGTGCTTATGAAATGAGAGTGGAGGGACAACCAGAGGCAAGGGGGTCCCTGTCTTTGTCGTCCCTGGGGCCCCTCAAGGTTTCCTGGATCCAGGGGAACCGCTGCTGTCATCACCAAGGCTTGCTTCCCTGCCTGGAGCTTTCCAGGAGGAAGGGGAAGAGGGCTGCCCTGAAAGTCTGGCTCTGACCCCACAGAAGTCCGGGCCCCCTGGGGTGGGCCGCCGGCTCCGTGGAGCTGCCTAGCGCGGCACGGCAGTGGTCGCCAGCCCTGCCTCCTTTGCTGCTTCCTTCTTGCTGACTGGCCAGAGGCACCAGCATCGGATACATACAACCCGCGCTGAACCAAGGCCATCCAACTCCGGCCAAAGCACTGTTTAACTCTCGCCCCGGCGAGGATCTCTAAAAGGTGTCTCTGAGGAAGTTAGCCCCTCTGGGTTCTAGAGGAACCCAGAAAACCCAGGGTCTCCCAGGCAATGCCCCCTGCAAGCCAAGGGGGCGCCCTGCAGCTCCTCTGGCCCGATTCGGTGCTGCGCCCTCACATGGTGTGCAGGACCTTCTGCCTCTTCATCCAGAGTAGCTGTGGAGCCGGGAAGGAAGCTGGAACCCAGGCTCCAGCGGGGGCTCCGGCAGGTGCGGCTGCTGGGCATAGGAACGCTGCTGCTGCCCTTCGTCCAGCTTACACGAGCTCCTGGACACCCTGAGGGGGAAACGTGGGTCCGCCCTTCCAGACGCTGTATCCCTCCCTTCTGCTGTTAGTGTGGGTGCGAGGCCTGGGAGTCACAGAAACCTCACCTTTCAGGTCTCTGGCCCCCGCCAAGGGAAAGGACTCATTTCTGTCATCTTTCTTCATGGAAATGTGTGGTTGGGAGCCCCTGATTTCTGTTTCACAAAGACAGCGTGAGTGTGTGGAGGTGGATTTGATTAAAATTGGCATCAGCTATATATAGGAGTGGCTCCTTCCTCACGGGCCCAGGAGAGAAAGGCCCAGTCCTTAGTACAGAGCGCTGTGCCTTGTGTGCATCATACAACGAGGGAAAACAAAAAACCATGATGGGGTCCCCTTTGGAACCCCCCACCCCAGACCAGGCTGGAGGCGCACGTTTCACCCCTGAGCTGGGCGGGCCCGCGCTCTGCCAGGCGCCAGCCTGCTTCCTTTCCTGTTTCCCCTTCTGCCCTCTTCCCTGCCTGCTTTGGTTCTGGGAAAGCAGCCTGGCAGGGCCCTGTGCAGCGGGGCAAGCCTGACCCCTGGTGTCTTGCTTTCCAGCTGTTCCGCGAAGTGAGAATTATGAAGGTTTTGAATCATCCCAACATAGGTGAGAACCAGCCGCACCTCCTCCTCCGGCCAGGCCCCACTTCCTCCCGGCGCGCGGGGCCCTCTGGAGTCCTGAGTTGCCAGGGATGCTTCCGGGGGAGCTCAGCTCGGAGGCAGCTGCATCTCTGGCCGACACTGAGCTGAGCTGAGTAGTTTGGCAGGGGTGAGAGGAGGTGGTCCTGGGGAGGGGGCCTCCGCCCCTCGGATGCCCTGTACGCCTCAGAGCTCAACACGGGCTCCTGCTGCTGCTCTGATGCAGCGCCTGGCCTTTTCTTTTGCAGTTAAATTATTTGAAGTGATTGAGACGGAGAAAACCCTCTATCTCGTCATGGAGTATGCTAGTGGCGGTAGGTGTGGAGCTGCGTCTTCCTGGTGGGTGCCCTCTCCCCCAGCCTTCCCAGCCCTGACCCGTCCCCACCCCGTCTCTCCCAGGAGAGGTGTTTGATTACCTGGTAGCTCACGGCCGGATGAAAGAAAAAGAGGCTCGAGCCAAGTTCCGCCAGGTGGGTGCGCCTCCCTCCGTGCTGTCACTGCCCCACCTCCCCTGCCCTCGGCATGGGGGGGGGGGCGGCTCCTGCTGGGCGCTTCGGTGTCGCGGTCTTCGCTCCATCGGGCCCCAGGCTGGGCGCTTCGGTGTCGCGGTCTTTGCTCCATCGGGCACCAGGCTGACCTTCTTCCTCCTTCCAGATAGTGTCTGCTGTGCAGTACTGTCACCAGAAGTTCATTGTCCACAGAGACCTGAAGGTGAGGTGCACGCTGCTTCCTGTGCCTCTGAGTGCAGGCTGGCTTGTCAGTAATGCTCAGGGCCCGAGAGTTGACGGGAACCCCCGCCAGTTATTCACACACACACACACACACAAATTTGTTTATTTGAAGGCAGGCTCCCATCACCGTTGTTCACTCCCCAAATGCCACAAGGCCAGGCTTGGGCCAAGCCAAAGCTGGGAGTTAACGTGTTCCAGGCTTCTCACTTGAGTGGCAGGGCCCAGGTACGGGAGCCATCGACTGCTGCCTCCCAGAGTGCGCGTTAACGAAAAGCTGGCATCAGGAACCAGAGCCAGGACTCAAAGCCAGGTGCTCGGACATGGGGTGGTGTCGGTGCCTCACCTGGCTGTAACAGTCAGACCAGTTGAGCAGGAAGTCCCTAGGAGTGCTTCTGATAGGAGCCTCGCAGCTGGGCTGGGGCTCCCACTCCAGTTGGCAGTGCAGGGCATGGCAGGGCCACCCAGGTTCTCCTGGTCTCCCGGCATCCTCGGGGCTGGCGAAGGGGAAGATGTAGCGTGTCCGTAGGTGCATCTCCTGCAGGCCCGCACATCCTCCTCTGTGGCTGAGGGCTTCCAGTTTGAGGCCGCCTGTGTTTCGTGACTGCCCCGCCCTTGCAGACATGACGTGGTTAACCTGGGCCTGGCGCAGAGGCTTCGCACACTGCTCAGGGCCCTGAGCCTGCAGATCCCAGCTCTGCTGCGGCTGCCTGAGTGAGGAGTGGCCTGCACGCCTTCCTCCTGCCCAGCCTGTTCTCGCTCATGGGAGCCCTGCCTGGAGTGGGCAGAGAGAAGATAACTTGCCGGTCATTTCCTTGTGTCCCTCAGCTCCTCCCTACGCAGCGCCTCAGTGTGGTGCACCCCCCTGATGTTCTCCCTCTTACCTCCCAGGCAGAAAACCTACTCTTGGATGCTGATATGAATATCAAGATTGCAGACTTTGGCTTTAGCAACGAGTTCACTTTTGGGAACAAGCTGGACACTTTCTGTGGCAGTCCCCCTTACGCTGCCCCAGAACTCTTCCAGGGCAAAAAATACGACGGACCCGAGGTGGACGTATGGAGCCTGGGGGTCATCCTGTACACACTGGTCAGCGGGTCCCTGCCTTTTGACGGACAGAACCTCAAGGTGGAGTGCAGTGCGAGCTTAGCACATGCTCACTACTTCGCATTTCCTCTTGGCCTCTGGTCTTCCCCGGACCCCTCACCTGTGCCTGTGTACATTTTTCCGAAGCCAGAGCTTCTGAGAAGGGTTTACTAAGGTGGTAGCAGTTACGGGCGCCTGACAGTTCCTTCCCGAGGGAAAGGGTACATTGCCTGGCGTTCCCTGGCCATGCCAGAGCGTCTTTGGCTCCTCTGCCTCTCTGTGCCAGCCTCTCTGCCTTCTACCAGCTTTTGTTGCTGGCAGCATGGCCAGTGTCACGCTCCCAGGGTCCTGGGTGGTGGGTTTCTTCCCTTGGCCTTGAGATGGGTGAACTTTGCTAATCCTGGGTGCTCCTACAGGAGCTGCGGGAGCGGGTGCTGAGAGGAAAATACCGAATTCCGTTCTACATGTCCACGGACTGTGAAAACCTGCTGAAGAAATTTCTCATTCTTAATCCCAGCAAGAGAGGCACTTTAGAGGTGAGCAGCCCGGAGGCCACTGGCTGGAGGTCCCGGGGTTCCCAGGGGAACCCCCAAGCTGAGTGTCCTCCCCCTGCCCTTTCTCCCTCCCTTTGCTCCCAGCAAATCATGAAAGACCGTTGGATGAACGTGGGTCACGAGGACGACGAGCTGAAGCCTTACGTGGAGCCCCTTCCTGACTACAAGGACCCCCGGCGGACAGGTGAGGCCGTGCTGGGCCGCGAGGCTGCGGCTACCGGGGGTCAGGAGCAGCCTTAACTGTGTGTCCCCCGTGCAGAGTTGATGGTGTCCATGGGCTACACACGGGAAGAGATCCAGGACTCGCTGGTGGGCCAGAAGTACAACGAGGTGATGGCCACCTACCTGCTCCTGGGCTACAAGAGCTCTGAGGTTAGTGCTCCCCGCCCTCTCCCTGACCCTGACCCGGCATCGGTAGCACCCCATGCTCTTAGCACCGGTCGGGAAGATGCGCCTCTCCAGTAGGTGTGCTCTCTGCTGGCCACCTCTAAGCGTCAGCTTTGCTGTCTGAGGCCCTCTGGCCTCTCACTGATCTCCTTCAGGGCTGGGTAAGAGCTGGTGGGCTTGGGGTTGGGCCCAGTCTGGGCTCCATGTGGGTGAGTTGATTCGCGTGGGCCAGACCCTCTGATTGGCAGTTCTGTGTCAGTCCGGGTGTCTGTGATTCTGTCTGTCGGATGGGTGCTGCTCTGGGTTTGGGGAGGTTTCTGTGTCTAACAGGACGCTGAAGCCTGTGTGTTGCTTCTGCCTGTGACTGTGTCTGGCTGTGTCTTGTCTGTCTGTGTGTTCGTCCTGTCTGCAGGTCTGGCAGCTCTGTGATTGTTCTTCTGCCCCTTTGGGCTTGGTCCAGCATCCATGTGTCCCCACCCTGCTGGTGGCCATGGTGGCCCCCGCTCTCGGTTCAGGCCCACATCGCTGTGTGTGGGCAAGGGGCAGCTCTGGGTCTGACGTGTGTTCTCCTGGGTGTTAGTGTCTCCCAGGGTTTGGGCATGTGTGTCTCTGTCAAGGATGGGAGTCTTTCTGGGTGCTGTCCTTGGCTGTGTCTGTCTGTTGTCAGGTTCTGTGCCAGGGCACAGGTGTCTCTGGGATGGAGGAGGTATGGGTAGGTACTGGTTGGTCTTGTGAGTGACGTCCCATGGGAGCCTGGGCTGTGTGTGTGTGTGTGTGTGTGTGCTGGACTAGGGTGGGACGTGAACATGAGTCCACCCAGGAAGATCACCACAAGCCCTCTGCCCACCCTTGAAGCCATGTTCTCTGTGCTTGCAGCTGGAAGGTGACACCATCACCTTGAAGCCCCGGCCTTCGGCTGATCTGACCAATAGCAGTGCCCCCTCCCCCTCCCACAAGGTACAGCGCAGTGTCTCGGCCAACCCCAAGCAGCGGCGCTTCAGTGACCAGGGTAAGCACCTTGGGGCTGGTAAGTAGGACTCGCCCTCTGCAGCAAAGGCTGTACTCCCGCAGGTTTAGAGGCACACGGCTGAGCCTCTGTACCAGCTTAGCCACTTGGGAGCACGGCTGTGGGCAAGTCCCTCAGCCTTCCTCAGCCCCTGTGAAGTGGGGAGGCAGAGCTGCCCGCAGGCACAGGGGAGCCCTGCAAGCGGACCGGCACTCCGCACTCCGCCTCACCCACCCACCCCCGGTCCCTCTGGTCCTGCAGCTGGTCCTGCCATTCCCACCTCCAATTCCTACTCCAAGAAGACTCAGAGCAACAATGCCGAGAATAAGAGGCCTGAGGAAGACCGGGAGCCAGGGCGGAAGGCCAGCAGCACAGCCAAAGTGCCTGCCAGCCCCCTGCCCGGCCTGGAGAGGAAGAAGACCACCCCCACCCCCTCCACGGTGAGCCACGCCCATCAGCCCCAGGCCCCCCTTCCTGTCCTCCCCACTGCCTCCCCTCCCCAAGCAGCTCTTTTCTTTATTTGTTTTTGGTTTTTTGTTTGTTTGTTTGTTTTTAAAGATTTATTTATTTGAAAGGCAGAGTGGCAGAGAGAGAGGGAGAGACGGAGATTTTTCATCTGCTGGTTCACTCCCCAAATGGCTGCAACGGCTGGGGCTGGGCCAGGCCAAAGCCAGGAGCCTGGAACTGCATCCAGGTTTCCCACGTGGGTGGCGGGGGCCTCAGTACGTGAGCCATCCTTTGCTGCTTTCCCCAGCGGACCAGCAAGGAGCTGGACCGGGACTTGAACTGGCACTCCAATATGGGATGCCGGTGCCACAGACTGCGGCTTAATGTACCGTGCCACAGTCCTCACCCCTAGCAGCTCTTGAATCCAAGACCTCATCCCTTTGGTGGCCACTTTTGCTCACTGTAGAAAGCGCAGCCCCAAGAGGGGAGCAGAGTCCCATCTGACCGTGGCGCCTGCCAGAGGCGAAGGTGGCGGGGAGCCCTGCATGAGCCTGACTGTAGAGCAGCTCTTCCCTTCGTTCCCCACAGAACAGCGTCCTCTCCGCCAGCACAAATCGAAGCAGGAACTCCCCGCTTTTGGAGAGGGCTAGCCTCGGCCAGGCCTCCATCCAGAACGGCAAAGACAGGTGAGCTGCCTGGGCCTGCCCGCCACGCTCCTCGGCAGCCCCTCTCCGGCGGTGAAGTTTGTCAGCAGCGTCGTCTCCGCCCCCGCCCGAGCGTTGCCCCCGCTCCCTGGAGTCCTGTCCTGGCTCTGTTCCGTCTGGCTGTCCACCTTCCCTGCCCTGCTCCACGCCATCTCCTCCCCTTCCTCCTCCGACCGCTCCTCGTAGTTTACCGAGTGGGGGCTCCCAGTGGTCATCTCCACAGTCTTTGTGCTTCTTGACGGCAGCCGGGGCGTGGCTGCTGCCCACTCCATGCGTCAGCGCCTGAGGCTTTGTCTTTGGGGCTCCAGACCAGGGCAGAACCAAGAGACAGCCCATCTCAGGGGTGTACCCGTTGAGGGTGGCTGCAGCGTGCCCCTGACCTTGACCGTGTGCATTTCTTGTGTGCTGGGCGCCCCCTCTTCTGCGCCTGTTGACAGTTCTTAGCAACACTGCACTCCTCCTGTAGAAGAGACACCTGGACCTTAGACTCCCTAGGAGACCAAGGCAGCCGGAGGCAGTGCTTCCTGTCACCTCTCCTTCCAGTTCCTCTTCCCAGGCTCTGGCCTCCCTCGCCGCTTCCTCCCCTTCCCTCCACGCCCCACCTGCACGATCCTCAAATCTGACTGACGCCCCTTCACTGCTCCCCGGGCCTGACCCGTACCCCACTGCCATCCCCAGCTCTGGCCCTTCCCTGCCCTTGCTTCCTAATCCGGGCGTTCAGCCCTCGCCCACCCCCTAACCCAGGCCTCTTCGCTGCTTTTGTCTCCTAGCCTAACCATGCCAGGGTCCCGGGCCTCCACGGCTTCTGCTTCTGCCGCAGTCTCTGCGGCCCGGCCCCGCCAGCACCAGAAATCCATGTCGGCCTCCGTGCACCCCAACAAGGCCTCTGGGCTGCCCCCCACGGAGAGTAACTGTGAGGTGCCGCGGCCCAGGCAAGTGTGCTGGGGCAGCTGGTGCACCTGCTGCCCTCCCCCTGCCCCCAGCAACTTCCTTCCGGGGGGGCCTGCTCTCTTCTTGTCCTCTTAGCCACAGGGCCCGGCTCTGGCCCCCGCAGCCAGGAAGTGGAAGGCACAGAAAAGAGCATCCGTGTCCCTCTTGCGCGGGTCTCCCCTCAGCACAGTTGTGCGGGAAGCAGGCCTGCGGCTCCGAGGGAGGCTGCTTTGTTCTGAGCCTGCCTGGGCTTCCTCAGGGACCCGGGGATGGTCAGCATCCTGGGGGCGTCCTGAGGGTTGGTCCCCACTGTCCCCTTGAGAGTTGAGGGAGCCAGCTCTGCAGCCTGCGCTGCTCTGCACACACGGGTCATTCCCTGCCCCCCCCCCGCCCCCGTCCTTCGTCTTCCTCCTCCGGGAGCCTTCCTCCCTGCCGCCGTCCTCAGTGGTCACACCCTTCCTTCTGTGTCCTCCGTGATGGCTGCCTCTGCCGTAGCACCCCCGCCCCACCACGGGGCGCTGCAGGTGCCCAGTGGCGAACGGCTGTCCTGTGCCCTGATGTGTTCCCCTTACCCCGACTCTCCCCACAGCACAGCCCCCCAGCGTGTCCCTGTCGCCTCCCCCTCCGCCCACAACATCAGCAGCAGTGGTGGAGCCCCAGACCGAACGAATTTCCCCCGGGGTGTGTCCAGTCGAAGCACCTTCCATGCTGGGCAGCTCCGGCAAGTGCGGGACCAGCAGAATTTGCCCTACGGTGTGACCCCAGCTTCTCCCTCTGGCCACAGCCAGGGCCGGCGGGGGGCCTCTGGGAGCATCTTCAGCAAGTTCACCTCCAAGTTTGTACGCAGGTGAGCAGGGAGCGCAGGGTGGCAGAGAGGCTGAGGCCAGGCCTTCCTGTTTGCTCAGGGGTGGGGATGCCTAGAGCTGGGCTTGGGTCCTGGGGTTAAAAGAGGCCCCGTGAAGTCTAGGAAATGGGGTCGTTGTCAACGCCTTGTGTGCCCAGGCCCGTCCTCTTAGGTCTCTCCCCAACTCCCCATAGGCACCCCTCATTCTCTGGCCCCAGCAGATGGCCCATGCCGCCTCCTCTCCAGGAGAGTGTGAACTCAGATGCTAAAATAAAAGCCCCCTCTTCTCTCCTGGGTTCCCATGGAAACTTATATTTGGTGACGCAGCTGCAAAGTCATGAGGCCTAAGCCAGGCTGGGCCAGGGAGGAAATTTTTCCTGGTCTCTCATCTGGCCCCCTTTGACCCCCTCTCCCCGCCTCCACAATTGCTCGTGTCTGACTCCAGTCACTCCCCTCCACTGCAGCCAGTTCTTCAGGGGCTCCCGGGAGGGAGGCCCTAAATGAAACAGCCTGTGGGACCTGTGGGAGCCTCCCCGCCCCCAGCCCCAAAGCTGATGAGGCCTTCCTGTGTTGGGTCCCGGTGGGGGTCTCGTCAGGGAATGTCTCACATCGTGAGTCCCCAGTCACCAGAGGCACACCTTGAGGTGCGTCCAGCCAGCTGGCCTCCTGGGTGCCCCGTGTCCCCCCTGGACTGGCAGTTCTGGAAGGCCAGGGGCTGTGAGAGAGCAGGCTTGCCTGCCGCTCCTGCCTGCCTCGTGTCAGGGCGCAGACCTGGAAGTCTGGGACTCTAGTCTCGCTGAGCGGCTCTTCCAAAACTGGGGGCGACCTTTGAACCTGTAAAGCCCACTCCCCACCTGCTTATCCACACACCGTCTTGTTGGGTTTTTTTTATTTCTTTTTTTATTTTGTCTTTTTTTTGTTTGTTTTTTTTAGAAATCTGTCTTTCAGGTTTGCCAGAAGGTAGGCGTTGAGCCCGCTGTGTGTGTGTGTGTCCCGTGTCCTGCTCCATCACTAACTCCCCTTTTCTGGTTCTGGCTCGTGGCCATCTGCTAACGTGTCTGTGTGGTCCTCCTCTGCCATCTTAAAGGGACGAAGCCTGGTGTGGCCGCGGGTCAGCACCAAGCCTGCCCTCAGACAGTGGGCTCTGAGCACATGGCCCTCGGGGCGAATGGCTTTGAAAGGGAGGGCCCTTCCTCAGACACCGTGGTGCTGTCTTCAAGCCAGGGAGACCTCCTCGGGGATTCTCCCTTTAAGATTGTCTCCCCTCACCCCGCCCCCAGGTTTGGGTCACAGCACTGGGTTCCCCCTGGCCCTTCCCCTGCCATGTGCATGCGCTACGAGGAGGCTGCACCGGGTTACAAGTGCATCTGGGACGGTCTCTCGTTCGGGGTCTCCTGGGCTTCCTGAACTTGAGGGCTGTGTGGCTTCTTCCCCCTGGCCTCTGGGATGGAAAGGCTGGGGCGGGAGCGACTGCGGGTTCCCCAGCTTGGGTCTGACTCCTCCAGGCCTGCCCAGGGAGCCTTGACTTCACAAGTGGGGCACAGCACCCCCTTCTGGCAGCTCTGCAGAAGCAGCCCCCCCCCCAACCTGGCCGACACAGGGGCCGGCCGCAGCACCAGCACCGCGGTGACTGGAACCTCTCCTGCTGGCCGTTTTCCCTGGATGCGGCCTTCAGCTCTAGGGCAGGGGCCACTCCTCGCCTGGTCACGCCTGGTCACGGCAAGACGGGGAGAACGGCACCCTCACTGAGGCTCCGCCCTTCCTGGCCCTTCAGCCCGGCCTTCTCCTCATCCTCTCTGCAGGCCTGGGTGGGCCCAATGCCAAGTTGCAGGTGGAAGGTGGCTCGGGACCCTGGTTCCCCAGGTGTCAGCCTGGCCCCGCTCTGGGGCTGGGGCGCCCAGAAGGCACATGGGTGCCCCAGCTGGTGGAGAAACCAGACAGGATCTTCAGGCTTTCCCCACTCTCCGCTCCGTGCCCCCCAGCCCTCCACTGCATGGCTGGTGCTTGTGCCATGGGGCCACGATGGGGGCTTGCCCTGCTGGAGGCCCAGGGAGAGCTGCCAGGGCCCCTTCCCCTGCACCGCCGGGCTCCCCGCTCGCAGTGCACTTGTTGGCATCGTGTGTGTCTCTCGTGTTTCTGTGTCCCTTTTACATGTGCTGCTGCCGTCCTCTCCCCCTTCCGCATTCCCCGATTTCCCGGCTCCCAGCACCCATCTTGCAGTCAGGAGCTGGAGAAGCCGCTCAGCGGGGCCAGACCTCTCCCCCTGCCCCGTCCTCCTCCTGCAGGCAGGCGGCCCGGCCGCTGGGGAGTCACAGCCACGCGGCAGCCGGCACCCACCCCCAGGCCTCCTCCATACACCTCCAGGCCTTGGCACTGGAAGCCTCCTGAGAGGCTTCCATGTCCCCGAGACCCCCGCTCTCCCAGAGTTGGAAACGTTGCAGTCCAAGACCCCCGTGTGTTGGCACGAACGCTCACGTGAGCGCTGGCTGGGGCCAGTGGGGAGCCCGCCTCATGCTGCACCCAGCGCCTTTGCTCTGGGTGCCCCGTGGACCCCGCCCCAGCAGAGGCTCCTCCTCCCCAGCCCACTGCTCTGGAGTGTGGGAGGGGCAGGCTATGCTGGGCTCCCTCCTGGAAAGGGACTGTCAGGCTGCCAGTGGGAGGTGCTGCAGAGCCTTGTTGGCCCGCAGATGTGGCCAGGTGGCCTTTGGCTCAGGTCCTGCCCACCGGCGGGCAGCACCTTCCCAGACCCACCCTCACCTGGGTCTGTGGTGGTGGAAGGAGCGAGAGACCCAGCACTAAACTCTCCCTCGCTCTGTTTTTTGAGGAACCTGAATGAACCTGAAAGCAAAGACCGAGTGGAGACGCTCAGGTGAGAGGGCCGGAGCCAGCACTGGCCCTGCCCGGGCCACTGGGCTTGCCACAAGCCTCCTGTCCGTCTCTTCCTCTGCCACCCGGCTCTTCCTCCGGTGGCTCTGCCCTGTCTCCACCCTCTCCGGGCCTCCCTTTCCCGAGCCCCGCTACATTAGGTCTGGAAATTGGAGCCCTGGGGTGGGCCGTGGGGGCAGCAGATGAGTGCCCTCGGCGCCGCTGCTTCCGGGAGGCAGTGCCCAGCGCCCCTTCCCTGGCTCTCCTGGTCCAGCGAAGTCCTGCGCCCCTCAGCCAGGGTCTCGGGGCTCCCTCTTCCGGCTCGTGCGCCTGCGCTGCTCCCCCCGCTGTTCTCTGGGCCAGGGTCTGCCCGCCAGGGTGGCTCTCCCGTGGGTGGGGTGCCTCGGCCGCCCGCCTCACACGGCCCCTGCTCCCCGCAGACCTCACATGGTGGGCGGCGGCGGCAACGACAAGGACAAGGAGGAGTTCCGGGAGGCCAAGCCGCGCTCGCTGCGCTTCACGTGGAGCATGAAGACCACGAGCTCCATGGAGCCCAACGAGATGATGCGGGAGATCCGCAAGGTGCTGGACGCCAACAGCTGCCAGAGCGAGCTGCACGAGAAGTACATGCTGCTGTGCGTGCACGGCGCGCCGGGCCACGAGGACTTCGTGCAGTGGGAGATGGAGGTGTGCAAACTGCCGCGGCTCTCGCTCAACGGGGTCCGCTTCAAGCGGATATCGGGCACCTCCATGGCCTTCAAAAACATTGCCTCTAAAATAGCCAACGAGCTGAAGCTTTAACCGGCCGCGGGGCCGGCGGGCGCGAGCGAGCGCGTGGGCCAGACTGCAGCGGGCGGGCCCCTCCCGCCGGCCTTCCTTGGCCTTCCTTCCGGGTTGTTTCTTCCACGTTTGTGGGGGATGGGAGATGGCTCTTCTCCCTCTCCCACACTCGCCCCCGCCCAGAAATTCCTCCTTCCCCTCGCTCCCCCACAGGAGGCAAAGGAAGGGGAGGGGTGGGGGGGCAGGGCTCCCCTCGGTACTGCGGTTGCACAGAGTATTTCGCCTAAACCAAGAAATTTTTTTATTACCAAAAAGAAAAAAAAAAAAAAAAAAACAACCCAGCGGCCACCTTTCCTCCCTGCCCCATTGGGACAGTTGAGACTGGATCTGTGGGGTTTCCCGGGAGGGTGGCTCAGGGCTGGAACACTCTCAGGCAAGAGTGGTGGAGCTCCCGGTCAGGCCCTCCGCCAGGCCCGCTTCGGGCTTATCTCCCCCTCCTCCCCTCCTCCCCTCCAAGCGAACCACCAGAGGTGGCCTTCCCCTGCCCTCGAGCCCGGGAGCCCCTGGGCGGCCGGGCGGAGGGCCACGCAGCACCCCTGCCCCTCCCTGCTGAGCTGGGCACTCCCTTCCACTAGCTGCTGTGGGGACATTGGCTCCCCTCCTCAAGTCTGTGCCATCTTCTCCACCCCTCCTGGTAGAAGGGCCCGACCCCAGGCTGGAAGAGGGGAGGGGCCGCAGGGCGAGCCGGCTCCTCGGCCCCCTGCTGGCTCCCCGCAGGGCACGCGGGCATTCTCCGTTCTGGGAGAGCCTTTGTCTGCAAGCACAGCCCCTCACGTCCCTCCTCCCAGTGCGTCCCCGTCATTGGCATTAATCCGGGCACCGGCTCGTCCGCACCACTCTCATCTCGGCCTCGCCTTCTCCGGACGCTGTCGCCCTCCTCTCAGGAGACATTGTCCAGGGCCTCCCCTGGATCGGGCGGCAGGGCCACGGGGTGGGGGACGGGGTGGGCGAAGTGCCTCCCAGCTTGCTAACCTCCGCGGCCGGCGTGGGAGTGAGTGGCTGTGGGCGCTTGGCTGGTGGCGGCCACTGCATCCCTTAATTTATTTCTCTGCTGTTTCTGTTCTTGAGAAATCGAGGGGGGGAGTCCCGCAGAGGCCACCCTGCCCTCACCTGAGTTGTACATTTTTTGTGATGGGTTTTATTTTTTATTTTATTATTTTATTTTTTTTCTTGATTTATGATGACTCCACCCCTCCTTCATCACCCCACCCCCCATCCCCACCCCAGGCCAGGCTTGGAGGCCTTGGGTCCTGGGAAGGGGCCTCGCCAACCTCAGCCCTCCTGCCCCACGCTCAGCCTGTGGCTCCGGCTCAGACCAAGGGCTCCCCCCTCCTCCTCCCCTGCCCTGTGGAACAGCCCGGGTGCTCCCAGGGGGCCTGGCAGGGAGGGCATGGCTTGGCTCCCATTGGGGGTGGGGGCAGGGGTAGGGGGGGCACCCAGGCAAGGTGGCCCCTCCCCACCTAGCCCCTCCTCCCCCGGCCCTGCACTTAGTTTCTCCTCTGGATCAAACACGTAATAAAGAGAATGGAATCTGAGCCGCAGCCTCCTGTTTCTTCTCCCAGCCAGGCAGAGACCCAGTCCCCGTGGGCAAGATGTGGCCCAGCCCACCTGCCTCGCAGGAATGAACTGACTCCAGTCTGGGGCCTGGCGGGGGGTGGGTCCAGCCCCTCCCACCCTCAGGGCCCTTACACCAAAAGGGCAAGAGACACCAGAGCTTGGGAGGTTCGTTTTATTATTTTTTAAAAATGTTGAAAAATAAACCCATGTCTGCATAAGTTCCTACCCCCCCCCCGCAAGCTTTGTGGGGGGTGAGCTTGGTGGGCACCCTGAGAGCGACAGAGCCCCGGCCCAGCCCCTCTGCCTGCCCACCCCCTCACGGCCCTCCCCGCCTCACCCCAGACTTATTGCTAAAGGGATGGGAATGAGAACAGCCATTGCCCCAAACTGTTCTCTCCCACACACTAAGGTCACCGGCCCCTGAGCACAAGGCCAAGCCCCTGCAGGCCAGGCGGCAGCCGGGAATCCAGTCCCAGCCAGGAAGCGGTCGGGCTCGGCTGCCAGGAACACAGGCAGAACCCACAGGTCCAGGCTGTGCCAACCCCAGCGCTGGGTCTTTGAAAGGCCTGGCAAGAGCCCTGGTCCTTTCTGTCTGTCCTCAGAGATGCCCAGGGACGTCCAGCAGAGGGAGACCCCCAGGGCTCAGAGTGAGGGTGCTGGAGGTTCCAGGGGGGCTCCGATCAGGGTTGGGGGAGGCTGAGGGCCAGGCCGGGCACTGTGGCGGGAGGCAGCCAGCGCAGGGCGGATGAGAGGTGGCGGGGGCTGGTTGGGGGCCAGCCGGGGCTGGAGGAAGCGGCCCTGCTGCAGTGGAGGGGGCTGGCGCAGCAGGGTGGGAGCCGTGGGCAGGGGCGGCCTTAGCAGCGGGGGCGGCTGCGACAGCGAGGTGGGCGGTGGCGGTGGGGGTGGTGCTGGGGGCACGGCGCGGGGCACAGATGTCGACACAGATGTGATCTGGACCTGAAGGCAAAGGGAGAGGAACGGTCACTGGGCCCAGGGCGGGCAGGCACACGGAGCCTCTGAGGGCCCTTTCTCACCTCGTCATCTTCCTCTGGAGCCGGCGCGGGGGCGGGCGCAGGGGCCGGGGCGGGGGCCCCTCTCCTGGCCTCCTCCACGGGGCCTGGCCCTCCAGGAGCCCCGTCCTGCTCAGCCTCCCATTCCTGTAGCACCTCCTCCAGGTTGAAGCGACGCCGGTAGCTCACGAAGAACGTCTTCACCTGTGTCAGCGTCTTGTTCCCGATCACCTCCGCCACAGCGCCGAAGTCTCGGCCGTACCTCCGGATGGCTGCGAGAGGCCACACGGGGCGGAGCGTCAGTGTCCCTGAGGGCCAGTCACTGCCCAGCTCTGTCCCCTCTGCTCCGGGCTCCTGGAAGGTTCCTGGGGGCCTCTCTTCTCCCCGGGGTCTAACCCACCTTGCACAGCCAAAAGCTGCTCATCTGTGGTCCAGCGGGAGTTGAACTTGGTGTTGGCCTGGAGGGCAAGGAGTGGCACTCCTCAGACTCGGATATGCGGAGACAGAAGCCCTGCTCCCCAAGCACAACCCCCCTTTCTGCGCCGACTCCAGGGAGAAGCCGCCCTTTGGCCCCCTCGCAGCCTTACCTCCGGGGGGCGGAGCGGGTCGATGCCACCCTCCAGGGCTTGGCGCAGGCTGCTGTTGGTCTGCTTCATGCTCTGGACCTGGAAGGCCAGCGGCGCAGTGGGGAGGGGGCGGCAGCCCCACCACCGCCACCGCCACCCCCAGCCCTCACCTGGGCCCCCAGGGCGCCCCGCGCAGCAGGATGCTCCTCACACACCGCTCCTTTACCGCGGCCCAGAAAGGAGCCCGAGGAAGGCGAGTCCCGGAAGATGGAGCTGGGGCCAGGCCTGGCACCTGCTCAGGTCTCCCTTCTGCTCAGGTTCCCCCCCCAACCCCGTGCTGCCTGCCTGCCCCCTTGGCACAGTCCTCTCCTCTCCCCACCCCTACCTGGCGCTTGAGGGAGATGAGCTGCGAGTCGAGCCCTCGGAGCGTGAGGCTGGCCAGGTCCGGACTTCCTGACACGGCCGTGAGGCCCTCGGGGCTCAGGTACATGCCCTTGGGTGGGCGCCGCCGGGTGCGCAGAGGGTGGTGGCGGTACTGAGACACCTGTACCTCCTTCTTCCCAGGCCCCGGGCGGGCATTTAGGGGCCGAGAGGGCACAGGCTGCAGGCAAGAGAGAGGAGGCAGGTAGGGCGGGGCCGGAGGAGGGGCAGGCGGCAGGCAGGCGCGGCCAGCCCGGCTCCGGGGCCTCACCTCTCTCTTGGGGTCGCCAGCGTCGGGCTCTCCCTCACTCACGGCTCCTCGTCCGTCTTCAAGCTCATCACTGCTGACACAGGGGCCAGGGAAGGGATGACCAGAGGCCGGGCACACCGGCCGCTCCCACCCGGCGCCCACCCACGTGCCGCCCACCTGTCTTCCTTGTCCTTGCGGCCCCCCAGCCGCCGCGCCTGCCTGTCCATCACGCTGGTTCGGCTGCGAGTCTTCTTCCAGGAGTAGTAGTACTTCACCAGGCTGGGAATCAGCTTGTCGGGCAGCTGGCAGAGGCAAGGCCAGAGGCCGGGGCTCAGGGCAGGTGGGGGTGGGGAAGCGAGGGCCGGCGGCAAGGCTCTTACCATCTGCTGGATTCGCTGGAAGCACTTGCCGTGGAAGCCAAAAGCCTGCTCGAACAGCACCTTGTCCTCCACTGTCCACTCGTCGGGGAACGGGGTGAAGTTGGCCAGGTCGGCCAGCGACTTCTCCACATCGTGCTTGTGCCACAGCAGCATGCCCAGAGCCTGGCCGGGGAGAAGGGGCACCTGAGGCTCGGCGGCCCCTCGCACCGGCCCAGCCGTGCCCCAAAGCCTTGGGGCGCGGGCTCACCTGCTCAATGTTGTACCCGTGCTTCTCCTTGGCCATGGCAATGTACTTGTCGACTGCAGGGGCGGGAGGGCCGGGTTGGAGGAGGAGGGGGCCTCGGCCCCTACACAGCCCCCCCAGGGGTCCGCCCCCACCCGTGCAGGGGGCAGGGCCCGCCCCACTCACGCTTGGCATCTGACACGCAGTGGTTGGGCGACCACACTAGCATCCCCTTCAGCTCCTTGTTGCTATAGCGAGCCGGGCTCTCTGAAAGGCCACGGAGACACTCGCTCAGCCCACGCGAGGCCAGAGGGCGGCAGGGGAGTGCAGCCTGGCAGGGGAGGCCCCCAGGGAAGCAGGGGCAGACACCAGGGGCAGGGAACTGCACAGCGCCCCGGGGGCGGCCCACCCACCGCTGCGGACCTCCACCCCTCCACTCCCAGCCTGCACTGCACTCACCGGGCTTGCACTCCGGAATGACCGCCTGGTAATTGGTTCCGACGCGGATCATGCTGTCTGTGGAGCCCGGGGGGGGGGGGGGGGGGGTCAGGCCTCCAGGGAGATGTGGCGGGCGAGGTGCTGGCCCCGAGTTCTCCTTCTTGACCACCCAGGGCCCTCATCACCCCCGAGCCCCACTTCTCCCTCATCTTCCCCTCTGCCACCCTGAGCCACGGAATGACCCTGCCTAGTCACCGCCGTGGGGGCCGGAGTGGGGGCGGGGGAGAAGGGGAGGGGGACACAGGAGACAGTGTTGGAGCCCAGGCCAAGCAGGGTGCTTTGTTCCGGCCGGGGGTACGGGGTGGGGTTGGAGGGCAGCCCCCAGACCTGGACCACAGCCCTGCAGGGCGCCCATGGCTCCTCCCCACCACATGAGCCGCTGGGCTCCACGTGGAGGGGTCTCGCCAGCCCCAGCCCCAGGAGACCTCAATTCCATGCAAACTGGTCAAGGTATGCGGTACCCAGGCCTGGGTCCTCGGGGACGGAGGGCAGGGCAGGGCAGGGCGGGGCGGGCAGCACCGCCTCCACGCAGCCAGGGCCCGGCCTCCAGACTCCCCGTGTCGGCAGCCCAGGCTTGGGAGAGGAGCGGGGCGGCCAGGAACCATCAGGTCCGCCGTCGGCAACTCTGCCCTCTGCATCCCCACCGCCGCCCCCACCGCGCGCCCTCGCGGCCAGCGCGCCTCGGACCCTCGGCCGCCCGGCTCACCGTGCGAGTGCTCCTCCTCGCTGCTGTCATCCTCCGAGTGGGGCTGTCCGCCGTTGGGCGCCGTCTTGGCCCGGCTGCGGGACAGGATGCCGGAGCCCGCGCTCGGCTTCTCCATCACCGAGGGCATTACCCCGCCCGGCTGCCCCAGGGGGCGCGGGAGCCTCGGGAGAGCGACCGGGGTAGCCGCGCTCGCCGCGGGTGCCGTGCCCGGCCCGGCCTGGAGAGGTCGCCACTGAGGGCTACGAGCGGCGGGAGGTCAGCGTGGCTCGGGTCCGGCGGGGGCGCGCACCCAGCGGGCAGCCCCGGCGCGCTCTCCGCGACCCCCACGGGCGAGGGCGTCAGAAAAAGTTTGTGCAGAAGTGGGGTGCGCAGGGGAATGGAGCACAGGGTCCGGCGCGGCTGGGGAGCGCTCGCGCCGGGCGCCCCTGGGGGTCAGGGGTCCCCCGGATTTAGTCGGGGCACGCTGCTCGCGGGGCGCCTGGGGACCCCACCGCCCGCCTACCGGCGCCGTTCCGCGGGCGGGTGCCGCAGTGCAATCTGCGCGCCCCCACCCCGCCGCCGCACCTCCCGGCTGCGCCAGGGATGCCCCAGTCCCCCAGCAGGGACCCCCGTCCCGGCCAGACCCCTGCCCGCGACGGCACCCGGCGCTGGCGGCGGCGGGACGGCGCGCACGGCGCGGCGCTGGGGCAGAGTTGCGGGCGGCGGGCGGAGCGCGGCCGCCGGCGCCGCGCCGCCTCGCACCCTCCCCGGCGCGCTCGCTCGCTCGCCCGCTCGCTCGCTCTCCCCGGCGCGCTCGGGCTGCCGCCGCTCGCTCCCTCGCCGCCGCCGCTCGGTTCCTCGCGCACACAATGAAGCTGCTCGCAGGGAAGTAGTGCCGGCTGCGGCCTCAGCACCCCTCCCCCAGCCGATGCCTCCGCCAGCTGAACATCTGGCCCTGGGGTGGGAGGGAGGGCCCGGGGGGCGGGGCCTGGGGCGGGGGCCAGACCTCCAGGGGGTGGGGTCAGGCCCGGGGTGGGGAGCGCGGCCCTCGGCTGGACCCCCCCCCCCCGGCGTCCCCGGGCTCCCAGACTTGCCCCCGGGGGAGGGGCAGACCGGCTGCCCCCCAGGAGTAGCCGGGGGTCAGCCCCACCCACGCGCACACATCAGTGGGCTCGGGTTACTGCCGCCTGCCCTGGGGGCCCAGAGGCCGCCCGCCCGCCCGGGTGGAGCCCAGCTTTTCCTTCCATTTCCCTTCCTGCCAAGGAACTCCCACCCCTCCTTCCGCACGGGGGACCCCCCCTTCATGCGCCCTTGGGGGCCAGACGGATAGGGAGGCCGGACTGGCGAGCCACGAATTTCTCCAGGAGCTTCTGGGCCAGAGCCGGGCTTCTGGTGGATCTGTGGGTCCCCAGGGGTCACCCCAATTCCCTCTAACTGGTGCAGTGTTCACCCCAACACAGCGGCCTCCCGAGCTCAGGGGTGGGCAGTGGGACCCCAGCGGGGAGGTCTGGGCTGCGGGGGGAGCGGGGAGCAGGGTCTCCGTCACCCCAGCTGGAGGCGGCATCCCCCTCCCCCCGACAGGCACGGGCAGAGTGACAGACAGGGAAGCGGGTAGAGAGGCACAGACGGAGGTGGGGGAGGGGTGGGCAGAGACTTTGAAAGCCCGAGCCAGCCACCCTGCCAGGCACACAAAGAGCCAGCGCGCACACCGGGGCGGCTGCGCCCGTGCCCAGCCCCGCCGGCCGGGGCACGTGCTGCGCCGCACACAGGCCGGAGCCCCCGCGCGCGCAGGGCTCCCGGACGCACCTCCGCCGGGCACACGCGCGGTGCCCGGCCCCAGCCCAGCCTGCGCTCGCGCCCTCCTCTCCCTTCCCTTCCTTGGCCACTCTGTAATCAGATTCCTAAATTTAGAAGCGGCCCGGGGCCCTGCCAGGGATCCCCGCCCCCACCCGCGGCCTGCGGCTGACCGGCCCGGTCCTGCGGTCGGGCCACGACCCGGCTGGGCCGCCTGTTCCTGGGGGCTCCCGCGGGTGGCTGGGCACAGCCAGCCGACCCCACCCGCTTTGCCGTGTTGTCGGGCCACACGGGGCCACCCAGCCAGCAGCCACGTTGCCGCCACACCTCGGCCAGGACTGCGGGTCCTTTTTTCCTCTTCTGAAATCCTGGACTGGGCAGCAGGCCCTAGGGCAGGGAGGTCTGGACGCAGGACAGTGAAGGGACCAAGAGCCGGGCAGAGCAAAGAGGGCCGCTCCCAGGCTGAGCAGCCCCCACCCACCCAGTGCCATCCCTCCCCAGCCCCAGCCTGGCCACCACGGCTGCACGCCACGCTCTCCCGCCCTGGCCCCTGCCCCAGGGTGAGGCCTGGCCTCTGATGGAGACCCTCCCCCACCCCTTGCCTCCTTGGCAGACTCCCCCCAGGGTCTGAGGTCTGAGCATCAAGCCCACTTCTGGCCTCCTCCGCCAAGGCTGGCCCAGGCACAGCCTGGATCCCCAGGACACACTCCCCACCCCCCACCCCACCCCACCCCAGGGATCCTAATTCGGTTCTCACTTCTGTCTGGAACAAGCACTTGGGGCCAAAGGAGGAGGAAGCTGGGAGTGGAAGCTAAGTCCCTGGGGTGTAGGGGGTTCCTGGGCCCTGGTGCGGTGAGGTTTGTGTCTGGGGGGCTGGGCTACAGCATGGCTTGAGTTTGTGGGTGACTGGGGGGACACAGTGTCCAGCAGGAGGAAGCAGCTTCCTAGTGTGCAACCTCCTTCCCTGGGGGCAAGGGCACAGGGTTAGGAGGGGGAGGGGCAAGGCCCCACCCCTCCCACCTGCTGCAGCCGCCCCCTCCCCAGCTGGCCCCCTCTTTTGTGCGGAGCCACACAAAGGACAAGGGGCCCAGGCCGGCCTGGCCATCTGCTCCCAGCAGCCTGATGGCTCTTAAAGAGACAGCAGCCCCTCCCTGCCACCCTGGGGCTGTGGGGCGGGGCTGTGCTACCAGGAGGGCTCTAGCTGTAGCCCCCCAATCCCTTCCACCTTTCCCTGGCTCCCCAAGCCCCCAGGTCAGGAACTATATTCCCCCACGTGGTCAGGAACAGGAGGGTGTGGGTGGAGAGAGAGGGAGACAGCCCCTCCTCTCCTCCAGCCGGGCTGTGAACACAGTGGCACCAGAACGGGGTCCCCCGCCCCCCAGAGGCCCCCTGCGCGCTTGGGGAGAGCCGCTGCTCTCCCGGGAAAGCCCTCCCCGCCATTTCTTCCTTCTGTAGGGAGTGCCTTCTTTTTGGGGGTTGGGGACCAGGCTGTGGGTGCTGGGCAGCAAGCCAGTGATCTGGGAGACTGAGGCTTCGCTCAGCCCCCACCTAGGCCTGGGCCTGAACCCCTCCCTCGCTGCAGCCAGGAGGGGCTCCTTACCCTGGGCCCCCCCAGGGCAAGGCTGCCGGGCCCAGGCCAGAGCCCCGCACTGATTGGTGCGATTGTCCTGCCCATCTCCCTGCTGGGCTGTGGCCCTGCCCTGGTCCCCCGGGTCCCTGCTGTGTTCTCAGCACCCAGGCTCTCGGTGGCTGCTGCCTGCCCCAGTGGCCCTTCTCTGTGCCAGCTCCGCGGCGCCCAGCCTGCGGGGCATCTCGCCTGGCCGCCCTCCTCGAGGTGAGGCGGAGAGGACAAAGGTTGCTCAGGATGCTGGCAAAGAAAAGGAGAGTGACCTTGGTGAGCCACCCGGGCTCCCCTGGCGCCCCCTCCTCCCTAAGGCGGGGGCAGCTCCAGCCAATCCCGGGCGCGCCAGCTCTGCCAGACAGACTGGGACTGTCCCGAGCCCTGGCCCAGCGGGGCTGGCCGCTGCGGTGTGGAGCCGGGACCCAGGCCAGGCCGACCGAGGCCACGCCAAGGGGCTAAACTTGGGGAAGGAGGCAGGCTGGGGGGTGGGGGAGGCTGGCGCGTGGCGGGGGGGGGGGGGGGTTAGAAACCCGGCTGGGGAGGGGGCGGGCCTGCAGGGAGGTTAGGATGGGGAGATGGAGGCGGTGGGCTAGGCAGCGGGAGGAGTTGGTGAGCCCCCCGCCCCCCTGGGCGGCTCATTCCAGCCTAGACAGGAATTCGGCCCCTCCCTGCCCTCAGACCCACTGGGGCCCCCTGGCAAGCCCAGGTGCCGCCCTCCCACGGCCCCCACCCCACCCCAGCCCGCCACCCCCGCGCTAGCTGAGGCTGAGGTGGCGACGGAGGTGGCAGTCCGGGGCTCGGCTGCACCTCCGCACCGGGTGGCTGGGCGGGGGCGGCCTGGGGGGCAGGCAGGCGGCCCATCTAGGCGGGTGGCGCTGGAGGAGCGCAGAGCAGGCCCAGGCGGGAGGTCAGCGAGGAGACCCCGGCTTCCTGACGCCCACGCCGACGAAACCTGACTCCCTGGGCCGTGCGCGTACCGGGGAGGAAGGGTCAGCGAGACCTCGGCGGAGACAGACGGAAGGCGACGGGGGCCTCCCCGGCTCCGCGAGGGGGTGGCTTCCAGACCCAGGAGCCCGCCTGGTTTCTACGGAAACTGGGAAGAGGGCCTCACCTGGGCAACAGCTGCGCCCTCTGGCGGTGTCGGCGTGGACCGAGGCGGGGGTCCCACCTCCGCCTGGGCACAGATGAACGCTTATGGAGGCTGAGCCTGGGGCACCCCAGGGAGCCCACGCTCGCGGGGAGAGTGCCTGGGTCGCGGTCAACTTGGGCCATTGGAGTCCCCTGGACCCTAAGTCCGTCCCCGGCAAGTCCTGCCCCAGAGCCGCCCGCATCAAGGTCAGGTGCAACAGAGGCCCCTAGAGGCCGGGCCGAGGGACACACACGCGGGAGCAGCCCACCAGGCAGGCCCAGGAGCACAGACCCAGGCCGGGTGCAGATACACGGCTGCCCGCCACCCTCGAGTGCCCCCTGCAGCACGCCCCGTGCCCAGCGCCTCCCTTAGCACGACAATGGCTGGTACCTGAGCTCCGCTCTGCCAGGTACTCCCAGGGCTTCTGGCCTGGCCGCGAGCACCCTTCCCACCTCCCCTCCCCGTGGTCCTGCCCCCCCCCCCACCTGCCACTTGAGACTGTCTACAAGGAAACCCCTCCGTGGCCTGTGACCGATTCAGCTCCTTCCATCTCTCTAACGTGGACATCCCTTGCCCCTCAAAGCAACCACTCGGGGCTCCCCATGCCCCCCTTACCCACTCTGCGCACCTCACTTCGCTGCCCCTCCCACAGGGGTGGAGCCTTCACACATCCACCTGCTAAAGCCCTGCCTTCCTGACATGCTTACCCGCCCCCCCCCATCCGTCCCGCCCTCCCTCCCAAGTTCACCTTGGATACCCCTTCCCGCCAAAGCCACTGCCCCGGGTTTTGTTTTTTTGGTTTTTGGTTTTTTTAAGCTAGACTTCTTCCAAGAGCTGTTCACACCTCCCTCTCCTGGTCCTCACCTCCTACTCACGCCCAAAACCCTCACACAGACTGTTCTCGCCAGGGCCACCAGCCTCCGTTACCGAAGCCCAAGGGCCCTTCTGCCACAGGCACGACTGGCCCCCTCCCCAAAACTGCTCTCAGGGTCTTCACCACCGTGTGCCCAGCCTGCCCCGTTCCCTGCCCCCACCGAGATCCCGAGCACCCCCTCCCTCTCCTTCCCTTCCTGCCAGGGCCGGACCCCGGCTGCCTTGCCCTGGCCTCATCCCGTCCCAGAAAGAGCCTCCAGCTGGCCTCCCCGCCGCCCCTCTTGTCCTCTCCTAATCTGTTCTTCAGCAGCCGGAGTGCTCTGACACCCAATCTGATCAAGGTCGTCTTCCGCCTCATTATCCTTGGATTAACGCGATTAACGTCTCCTGAGAGCCACACCCTCCACTTCTTCTTTAACTGTTTGTTTTAGACAGAGACAGATCTTCCACCTGCTGGTTCACTCCCCAAATCCTTTCAACAGCCAGGCTTGGGCCAGGCTGAAAGCAGGAGCCAGGAACTCAATACAGGTCGCCCATGTGGGTTGCAGGGACCTAAGTACTTGGGACATCAGCTTCTGTCACTCAGGGTGCACGTTAGCAGGGAGCTGGAACGGGAAGCCAAGTCAAGACTCAAGCCAGGCCCTTTGCCTGGGAGTGGGTGTCCAATGCCACGTGTTAACCACAGCACCAAATGCCCGTCCCCATGCCCCCTGCCTTGTTTGGGGAGCCCAAGCCTCCGGACACCATGATTGGTTCCGAAGTGGAACAGAGACACCCCCCCCCACTGGGTCAGCTTGCAGTACGGATGGGGCACAGCCCTGGAAACTGGGCCCAGGAGCCTTGGCTGCCACCTGTGACCTTGGGGGAAAGCCAAGGCGGGTGTCTGGCGTACAGGTTAGGACCCCCGCTGGGTCACCTGCATCCCATATCACGCCTGGGTTCGAGGGTTCAAGTCCCAGCGCCACTTCTACTTCTAGCTTCCTGCTAATGCGTATCCTGAGAAGCTGCAGGTGACGACGGCTCGGCGAGCTGCAGCCTTGCCTGCCACGCAGTAGGTGCTTAATAACGCTGTGGCGGAGTAGGCTGACCTCCACCTGCAGTGCCAGCATCCCATATGGGCACCGGTTCGAGTCCCAGCTTCTCCTCTTCCAATTCCGCTCTCTGCTTTTGGCCTGGGGAGGCAGTAGAAGATGGCCCAAGTGCTTGGGCCCCTGCACCCATGTGGGAGACCCAGAAGAAGCTCCTGGCTTCGGGTCAGCTCGGCTCAGGCCATTGCGGCCATTTGGAGAAAGAACCAGCAGATGGAAGACCTTTCTGTCTCTCTCTCACTCTGTAACTCCACCTATCAAAGAAATAAATAATTTTTGGGCCGGCGCCGCGGCTCACTAGGCTAATCCTCCGCCTAGCAGCGCCGGCACATCGGGTTCTAGTCCCGGTCGGGGCGCCGGATTCTGTCCCGGTTGCCCCTCTTCCAGGCCAGCCCTCTGCTGTGGCCAGGGAGTAGAGTGGAGGATGGCCCAGGTGCTTGGGCCCTGCACCCCATGGAAGACCAGGAAAAGCACCTGGCTCCTGGCTCCTGCCATCGGATCAGCGCGGTGCGCCGGCCGCAGCGCGCCGGCCGCGGCGGCCATTGGAGGGTGAACCAACGGCAAAAGGAAGACCTTTCTCTCTGTCTCTCTCTCTCACTGTCCACTCTGCCTGTCAAAAAAAAAAAAAAAAAGAAAGAAAGAAATAATTTTTAAAAAACCGTTAAATAAACTGAATGCTCTTTCTACCTGCCGCTGTGGACCTCGCCTCCCAGGGCACTTTCAGCGCCGTCTTGCAGGTGAGAAGCGGAGCCTGCAACCGCTCAGCTGCCTGAGCCCACGCAGCCCGGAGCTGGGAGCCAGGTGCTCCTGTCAGGGTATCCCCTCCCTTCCTGTGAGGCTGTGCATGGCTGCAGGAGGGGACCAGCCACATAATGAGGGTTTGAACCCAGCAGTCCCCTAAGCAGTGTGGAGGTCAAGGTCGCCACTGACAGAGGCCCAGGGTCCTCAAGGTCTCAATGTTTCTCCTTTCTCAGCGCTGCCCCTTGCCTGCGTCAGACTTCCCCTCCTGGTCACTAGATGGCTGCAGCTGCTCCAAACATCCCATCTTCACCGCGGACAATTTCCAAGAGGGAAGGGAGGGGCAGGAGGCTGGGGCTTTCTCCATGTCAGGTATCTTCCTGGGAATCCCTGAGTGCGCCCATGCCCCTCCCAGGAGCCCCGACCAAGGGGCTGTTTGTGCTCCAGGCCACCTGCTGGGACCTCCGCTTGCCACCTGCCTGCACCCAGCTGGGTCTCTGGCAGTGACCACGCTGCTATGGCAAAGCTGGCGAGGCCGGGGTCAAAGCTCCCCAGACGCCGCAGTGCACCCCGACGCGCCCTCACAAGGTAGAAGCCGGGAGGGCGGGAGTCGGCGGCTCCCCGCACCAGGCCCCTTCACCAGGTCAGCTAATCCCTCTCACAAAAGGGCCGCCTTCCAGGCAAGGCCCCGCCTCTCAGCAGCGTCACGTTCACTGCCAGCGAGAGGGAGTGAGGCCAGCGGGGACACCAGAGTGGCCACTGCCCACCCCGTGCCCCTCTGCGCGCTCCCCGCAGCACAGCGTCCAGAAACACCTGTTGGCAGAAGTACGGACAGGAGGCGTGGCCGGTGAGGGGGCCGCCTTCCTCCCAGGCAGACATGCGCTCGGGACCGGAAGTCACAGCCCCCAGGCGCCCCTGGCCAGAGATGACCGGAAGTCACAGCCCCAGGCATGACTGGTCTGGGATGACAGTGGCCGAGCAGGCCTCCGCTGCTGGCCCGCGGGCCTCGCTGTGGCGGATCCAGGGCTTCACAGAGACCGCAGTTCACGTCTGTTCACCGGGGGCGGGGGCAGGGAGCCTGATGGAGCCGTGGAGACCGGGGTGCTGCGCCCAGACCCTGCGAGGGAGCCCCGGTGACTGGGTTCCTGCCACCCGTGTGGGCCACCCGGATGGAGTTCCGGCTGCAAGGCTGAGGAGTGAGCCGGTGTCTGTCTCTTCTCAAACAAAAATAGTAATAAAGCAAGCCCGAGTGGGGTCCTTTGGAGAGGGCGAAAGCTGGAGATGGGAGGTCGCGTGAGCGTGGAGGCTGCCTCCACAGACGGGGGAGAGGGGCCAGCCCACCCTGGGCACGCTCCCCCCTGGGGCTGGGGGCCGCCGGAGCCGCGGGCTGCAGCCTCTGCTGTTTAAGCCGTCCGGGCTCTCCTCGTTCTGTGCTCCGCAAGGCTGGCGGTCACCACTGCCTCCAGCCACCGACGGTTGCCTGCTATTGGCTTCCGCTGCCAGGGGCGGGGCCTGAGGGCCCAGCGGGCAGAACAGGGGCCTGAGATCTCATCCGGGCCTTGTGTTAATGACCTTCTGCTGAACACATGACCCCATTTCCTTTTTTTTGTTTGTTTGTTTTTTTTGTTTTTTGTTTTTTGTTTTTTTGAAAGTCAAAGCTACAGAGAGAGACAGAGGTCTTCCATCTGCTGGTTCAGCCCCTGGATGGCTGCAAGGCTCTGGCTGAAGCCAGGAACCAGGAACTTCTTCCAGGCCTCCCACGTGGGTAACAGGAGCCCAAGGACTTGGGCCGTCTTCTACTGCTTTCCCAAGCCACAGCAGAGAGCTGGATTGGAAGTGGAGCAGCCGGGACTCGAACCAGCGCCCATATGGGGTGCCGGCACTGCAGGCGGCCCCTTTACCCGCTACGCCACAGCGCTGGCCCCCCAGAAGTGATTTTAATTGATTGGCTCCAACTTGAGGTTCCCTGCGAGGTCTCCGTCACTAGGCTGGCTTGGACTTCAGTCATCTGAAAGCTTGGCCAGATCCAAGCTTGGCGGGCAATCCTCCTCCAAGGCAGTCCCACGCACTTAGCGAGCAGGCTTGGCTGTTGGCAGGCTTGTGCAGGGTGCTGCTTGCGCGTCCTGACAGCATGGCAGCTGGTCCCGCAGAAGGAGCCATCCACAAGCTGTAGTGTCTCTTCAAAAAGATGTATTGTTTGATTTGAAAGGCTAAGAGGGAAGAGAGAGAGACAGAGACAGAATCTTCCATCTGCTAGTTCATACCCCAAATGATCACAACAGCAAGAGTTGGGCCAGTCAAAGGCAGGTGCCAAGAGCTTCTTCCGGGTCTCCCACGCAGGTGCAGGGGCCCAAGGACTTGGGCCATCTTCCACTGCTTTCCCAGGCCACAGTAGAGAGCTGGATTGGAAGTAGAGCCGCCAGATCTCAAACTGGCGCTCATATGAGATGCAGGCACTGCAGGCGGTGGCCCAGCCCCCTATGCCACAGCTCAGGCCCCTAATTTTAATTTTAAAAAAAGCTTGTTTATTTGGAAGGCTGAGTCACAGGGAGAGGGGGAGAGAGAGATCTTCCATTTGCTGGTTCACTCCCCAAACAGCCGCAGCAGGGATTGGAGCAGGCTGACGACAGGAGTCAAGATCTCCATCCAGAGCCGGTGCCGTGGCTCACTAGGCTAATCCTCCGCCTAGCGGCGCCGGCACACCGGGTTCTAGTCCCGGTCGGGGCGCCGGATTCTGTCCCGGTTGCCCCTCTTCCAGGCCAGCTCTCTGCTGTGGCCAGGGAGTGCAGTGGAGGATGGCCCAGGTGCTTGGGCCCTGCACCCCATGGGAGACCAGGAAAAGCACCTGGCTCCTGGCTCCTGCCATCGGATCAGCGCGGTGTGCCGGCCGCAGCGCGCCAGCCGCGGTGGCCATTGGAGGGTGAACCAACGGCAAAGGAAGACCTTTCTCTCTGTCTCTCCCTCTCACTGTCCACTCTGCCTGTCAAAAAAAATAAAAAAAAATAAAAAAAAATAAAATTATAAAAAAAAAAAGATCTCCATCCAGAGTCTCCCACCTGAGTGCCAGGGCTGAAACGCTTGGGCCATTTTCTGCTGTTTTTCCAGGCACATCAGCAGGGAGCTGGATCAGAAGTGGAGCAGTCGGGACTGGAACCTGAGCCCATGTGGGATGCGGGCACTATAGACAGTGGTTTAACCTGCTGTGCCACAGCGCCAGCCCAGGAAGAATCTTTTTTAGAAATTTGTTTACTCGAGGCCGGCACCGCGGCTCACTAGGCTAATCCTCCGCCTGCAGCGCCGGCACCCTGAGTTCTACTCCCGGTTGGGGCGCCAGATTCTGTCCCGGTTGCTCCTCTTCCAGTCCAGCTCTCTGCTGTGGCCCAGGAGGGCAGTGGAGGATGGCCCAAGTCCTTGGGCCCTGCACCCGCATGGGAGACCAGGAGAAGCACCTGACTCCTGGCTTCGGATCAGCACAGTGCGCTGGCTGTAGCAACCATTTGGGTGGTGAACCAACAGAAGGAAGACCTTTCTCTCTGTCTCTCTCTCTCTCACTGTCTAACTCTGCCTGTCAAAAAAAAAAAAAAAAAAAGACATTTGTTTACTCGATTCATTTGAAAGGCAGAGAGACAGGGTCAGAGAGACAGGACCTCCTGTTTGCTGGTTCTCTCCCCAGGCGCCCACAACAGCTGGGGCTGGGCCAGGCTGAAGCCAAGAGCCGGAAGCTCAACCTAGGTATCCCCCACAAGTGCAGGGAACCAAGCACTTGAGCCGTTACCTGCTGCCTCTCAGGGTGCAGTAGCGCGGGAGGCGGGGGTGGACAGTGCAGCCGGAACAGGAACCCAAGTGGCATCTGAACCGCTCTGCCAAACACCCCCCAGGCGGGAGCTCGCAGGGTGGGGCTGGGAGTCAGGGAGCCCGGGCGGTGTCTCGGGTCCCCAGGGCGACGTCATAGAGCAGCACGGAGCAGATGGCTTCAAGCAACAGCAATTTATCTCATGTCAGTTCTGGAAGCCGGAATCCGAAGTCAAGGTGCTGGCAGGGTTGGTCCCACGGCTGGTTCCGTGCCTCGCTCCTTGGTGTTCCTTGGCTCGTGGCTGCATCGTTCCAGCCGGTGCCTGTCTTCCCTCTGTGAGTGTGAGTGTGAGTGTGAGTGTGCGTGCGTGCGTGCTTGCGCCTCAATTCACACTCTCCTCTCCTAAGGAAGCCATCATTAGATTTAGGGTTCACCTTGAATCCCGGATGATCTCATCCTGAGATCCTTAATTACATGTGCAAGGACCCTGTTTCCAAATAAGGCCACGTGCACAGGTACCGGTGGGTTGAGACTTGGACAGATGTTTTAGGGAGCCTGAGTATTGCACCCCAACAGGCCACCTTGGGGAGGGAGGAGGCTGATGGCTAATGCTGTGACCCGACACTCCCGGCGGCTTTGGCTCCGGGGCTGCTCCCTCTAGGGAACCTGCTACCTCTTCTTGGGGCCAATGACACCCTCACACCTCTCCTGCCACCACCACGGCCTGGTAGTCTATCAACAGATCTTCGCTGGCCGGCGCCGTGGCTCAATAGGCTAATCCTCCACCTTGCGGCGCCGGCACACCGGGTTCTAGTCCCGGTTGGGGCGCCGGATTCTGTCCCGGTTGCCCCTCTTCCAGGCCAGCTCTCTGCTATGGCCAGGGAGTGCAGTGGAGGATGGCCCAGGTGCTTGGGCCCTGCACCCCATGGGAGACCAGGAAAAGCACCTGGCTCCTGGCTCCTGCCAGGATCAGCGCGGTGCGCCGGCTGCAGCGGCGGCCATTGGAGGGTGAACCAACGGCAAAGGAAGACCTTTCTCTCTCTGTCTCTCTCTCTCACTGTCCACTCTGCCTGTCAAAAAAAAAAAAAAAAAACAAAAAAAAAACAAAAAAAAAAAAAACAGATCTTCGCTGGGTGCCTACACTATGCTGGGCACTGGTCCCCAGGCTACAGCAGGTTGGGGTTGCCAAGTTTAGCATATAACAATACGGGGTGCCCAGTGACAGCCGAACTTCAGAGAAGCAGCTGTTCCGGGGTGTCCTGAGTGTTGCGTCTGGCCCCCACAACAGCAGTGGGAATCCTTCACTTTAGGGAGCCCACAGCTCGTGGTGAGGAGACCCCCCCCCCCGCCAAGAGTGTGCCTGGCCCAGCCACGGGAGTGAGGGACCTGAAAGGGGAGGAGTGGACTCAGGAGGCAGGGGACAGGCACAGGGGACAACATGAGCCCTGGGCCAGGAGGAGCCTGGTGTTGAAGGCAGGTAGCGCACGGTGTGGAACCTGGGTCCCAGGAGGTGGGCAGGGGCTGCACACACCCCTTGTGCCATCTGAACAGCGTGCCGCCATTAATGGCCAACCCGGTGGGCGTTTTATAACAATAAGGGGCTGTGGAGTCCCAGGAGGCACGGAGAGAACCGAGCTTTCGGGAAGAGGCAGTGGATGGCAGAGAGGGCCAGAAGATGAGCCTGGCACAGAGAAATGTGCTGGGGCCGAGGAGGGAGGCTGGGCAGCAGCCAGGAGGCAGGGCTGGGGTGAGTGACAGAGACACCAGGAGGCAGGCACAGAATAGGACGCTTTTTCCAGAAACTTCTGAGTGAGGAGGGGAGGCCCGAGAACAGGCAGGAGCCAGGGAGAGCAGCGCTGAGGGGGGACCCAGCAGAGAGGCCTGGGCAGCCATGTGTGTGGGGCAGCCGCCTGGGAGGCAGCAGCTGGAGGGTGGTGCAAACGCAGGCACCTGGCAGCTGGCAGCTGTGACTCCCCCGCCCCACAACCGACAGCCACTCCGCAGCCCGATCCATGGAGCCCCCGGCTGCCCCTGTGGGTGGCTGATCCCTGGGGATTTGGGGGGCAGTGAATGAGTGTTTGGGGGCAGTTGAGGACTGCAGAGGGCAAGGCACCTCTCTGGGGAAGCAAGTGTGTTCCGAGAGAAGAGAGGAAGAGGGGTGCAGGAAGCAGGAGGGAGGAGGCGCTTGGGGAGGCGCGGGGGGGGGGGGCAGGGAGGGAGCGGGGAGAGGTCCGTGTTCTGGTCCAGAGAAGTCAGGCAGGGGAGACTGGGGTAGGAGCTCAGGAGCCCACGGGCAGCCCCACTATGGGCCTGCTGGCAGCAAAGGAGGAGGGGAGGTAGAAATGCCTGCTGCTGCTGCTGCTTCTTTTTTTTTCTTTTTAGATTTATTTGGAAGGCAGAGTTATAGAGAGAGAGGAAGACAGACAGAGGGGTTCACTGGTTCACTCCCCAGATGGCTGCAACAGCCTGAGCTGGGCCATTCTGAAGCCAGGAGCCAGGAGCTTCCTCCGGGTCTCCCACGTGGGTGCAGGGGCCCAAGCACCTGTGCCATCCTCTATTGCTTTCCCGGGTGCATTAGCAGGAGCTGGATCAGAAATGGAGCAGCTGGGACTCGAACAGTTGCTCATATGGGATGCTGGCGCTGCAGGTGGCAGCTTTGCCTGCTACGCCACAGGGCCGCCCCAGAAAAGCCTACTTCAAAAAGTTTGTGCAGGGGCAGGTGTTGTGGCAGGACAGATTAAAGGCGCTGCTTGGTATGGCATCCCATACAGGAGCGCCTGGGGTCAAGACCCGCCTCTGCTCTGATCCAGATTCCTGCTAATGCACCCAGGATGGAGTTCTGGGTCCTGGCTGCAGCCTGTCCCAGCTCTGGCTACTGTGGGCATTTTGGGAGTGAGCCAGTGGTTGGAAGATCTCCCTCTCCCTCCTCCTCCTCCTCCCCCCATTCCCCCCCTTCTTCTTCTTGTACTCCCCTCTCTGTTGCTCTGCTTTTCACATAAATAAAACGTTAAAAAGTTCATGGGAAGTAGAATTTAAAGATGTTAATTTTTAAATTTTATTTTATTTATTATTGTTTTTTTTACAGGCAGAGTTAGACAGTGAGAGAGAGAGAGACAGAGAGAAAGGTCTTCCTTTTTCCATTGGTTCACCCCGCAATGGCCGCCGCGGCCGGCGCACCTCGCTGGACTGGAAGTGGGGCAGCCTGGACTTGAACTGGTGCTCGCATGGATGCTGGCGTTGCACACGCCAGCCCTACCCCGCTGCACTACAACACCAGCCCCGACACAGGAGGCTAACCAGAGCTTTAACCCCAGACTAGCTGCCCAGCCATCCACAGACGTCTTGAAGTGCCTTTGTATTGGTGGTCTTTATGATTTTAAAATTTTTATTTAGTTATTTTCATTTTACCTGAAAAGAAGAGACAGAACGAGGAAGAGAGAGAATCTTGCATCTGTTGGTTCACTCCCCAAATGCTCACAACCGCCAGGGCTGGGCCAGGCCAAAGCAGGAGCCTGGAGCTGCACTGTGAGTGACCGGTGCCTAAGCATCGGAGCCCTAGCCTCTGCCTTCCCACCAGGTGCACGGTGTAGTCGGAAGCTGGATTGGAAACAAAGTAACCAGGAAGAAGCCTGGGGCAGCCCCCAGCCTCACACAGCGGTAACCCAAGATGCTGTGCCAGATGTCTGCCGGCCAGTCTCACTTTATGAACAGAGAGACAGCTCTGAGACATCAGTCACAAAGCCAGCAAGCAGCAGAGGGGGGAGGGGCTTTAAACCCAGGCTGGCTGGACTCCAACACAGGCTCTGTCCACCACCCGCCAGGGCCCACGAATCCCTGGGCGGGGGGGGGGGGGGGTGAGCTTGTGCCTTGGAGCAGGAACAGGGCACTGAGCCTTCTCTGGTCTCGGGGCGGGGTGGGGGGTGGCTGGATGATGTCATCTCCCTACCTCCTTGGCCAAAACCCAGCAGCCTGGGGGAGTCGGGAGTGGCAGACAGTGCAGAGCACAAAGGGGAGCATGGGGGCAGAAAAGCCACAACAGGGCGGGGGCTGTGTGGGGGCCAGGGGCTGAGCCTCCCCCCCCCACCTTACCCCTGCTCTGCAGACACAGTCCTGTGGCTGGAATGTCTGCCTTCAAGGGCAGGCTCCCAAGTGGCTCTTGCTCACCTGCGCCACCTTCCTCCCGCCCTTGGCCCCTTCTGCTCCCTGGGGTGCTGGTAACTGTGTCGGATTTTCTGAGCTCTGGGTGGGACAGGCAGCCTGAGGAAAGCTGCATGGGCGCCCACCTGCATTCCCCCCGGGAATTCCTCAGGTCCTGCGTCGTTCAGTACTGCCCTACGCTCCCTGCCCTGAGCCCCCCGCTCCGAGGGGGACCACAAGTGCCAGGCCGTCTACACGGCGCAACTTGAACCCCGCCTGGCCAGAATGGAATTCCCCAGCTTCCCTGCCCTGCACCCCCAAAGCTGCTCCTTCCAGAGTCACCCCCGTCTCCTTGGAAGCCAGCTCCATCCTCCAGGGACTCAAGCTCAAAGCCTGGAAGGTATCCTGACTCTCCCTCCCACGGCACAGCCAGTCTGCCAGCGGATCCTGCCGGCTCTGCCCTCCGCCTGCCTCTCGCACAGCCACGCCCCTCCTGCTGGCGCAGCGGCTCCTGTTCTGCCCTCCCCTCGCCCTCTTCCCACAGGAGGGTCGGCGCCCCAGTGGGCTGACGAACACCCAAGCTGGCGGGGCTGCTCCTCTGCTCAGCCTCTCCCGTGGGCCTCAGGCCCAGGGTCTTTTGGAACCGACTGATGTCACCGCCCGGATGCACCTGCTGGCCCGCTGTGCTGCTCACGTGTCCTTGGACATCATTCCAACCACAAGCTGGCTTGGGGGTTGGCACCTGCTGGACGCCCTGCCTGGAATCCCGTCCCCCAAGGCCTCCTTACGGCAAACACCAGAGCTGGACCCAGACACCGCGTGTCTGCCTTCCCCGAAGCACCCTGTGGATAGCCACAGACCCTCACCCTCCCTGTCTTCCTGACCCCCCCCCCCGCCTGTGTCTACCTCCACGAAATCTATCTCATTTAACATCTGGATTCCAGCTCCCTGTGCTCTGCAGGCCTTGCAGGAGTGAACCAGGGACGGCTGACGGCTGTCTCTCCATGCACCCCGCCTTACAGAAGCCACCTTAGTGGCGAGTGGAGCTAAAAGACACCGTGTGTGTGTCTCCACTTGGGAGCACTGACCAGTTCCACCCCAGGAGATTCTGGTCTGGCCCCAGGGGTTTGCAAACCACATGAACTCCCCAGGTGACTCAGAGGCAAGTCACACGGAGGTCACACTCTGGTTTGTTGAAAACGACTAAAATTATTGTTGTCTAGGCCGGCGCTGTGGCGTAGCAGGTAACACCGTCACCTGCAGTGCCTGCATCCCATATTGGTGCTGGTTTGGGTCCCAGATGCTCCACTTTTTTAAAAAAATATTTTATTAATTTATTTGAGAGGCAGAGTTACAGACAGAGAAAGGGAGAGACAGAGAGAAAGGTTCACTGCTGGTTCACTCCCCAGTGGCCACAATGGCCAAACTCGTGCCCATATGGGATGCCGGCACCACAGGCGGAGGCTTAGCCCACTACTCCCCAGCACCAGCCTCCAGCTGCCCCACTTCTGATCCAGCTCCCTGATAATGCACCTGGGAAAGCAGCAGACAATCCCCAAGTGCTTGGGCCCCTGCACCCACGTGGAAGACCCGGATGAAGCTCCTGGCTCCTGGCTCCTGGCTTTCTTTGGTCTGCCCGGCCCTGGTTGATGTGGTCATTTGGGAAGTGAACCAGCAGATGGATGGAAGCGTTCTCTCTCTCTCTTTCAAATAAATACAAATAACTTTTAAAAATACTGAGTTTTGTATCCATGAATATGGACTGTCTCTTTCTTTTTTTAAAGATTTATTTATTTATTTGAAAGAGTTACACAGAGAGAGCAGGAGAGGCAGAGAGAGAGAAAAGGAGAGAGAGAGAGGTCTTCCATCCGCTGGTTCACTCCCCAGATGGCCGCAACGGCCGGAGCTACACTGATCCAAAGCCAGGAGCCAGGAGCTTCTTCCCAGTCTCCCACATAGGTGCAGAGGCCCAAAGACTTGGGTCATCTTCTACTGCTTTCCCAGGCCACAGCAGAGAGATGGATTGGAAGAGAAGCAGCCGGGACCAAAACCGGCGCCTATATGGGATGCCAGCGCTTCAGGCTGGGGCTTTAACCCATTACGCCACAGTGCTGGCCCCAACTATCTCTCAATTCATTTAGAGCCCTACAAAACTCAATCTTAAGATATAGTTCTTAGCCGGCGCCACAGCTCACTAGGTTAATCCTCCGCCTTGCGGCGCCGGCACACCGGGTTCTAGTCCCGGTTGGGGCACCGGATTCTGTCCCGGTTGCCCCTCTTCCAGGCCAGCTCTCTGCTGTGGCCAGGGAGTGCAGTGGAGGATGGCCCAGGTGCTTGGGCCCTGCACCCCATGGGAGACCAGGAGAAGCACCTGGCTCCTGCTATCGGATCAGTGCGGTGCGCCGGCCGTGGCGGCCATTGGAGGGTGAACCAACGGTAAAGGAAGACCTTTCTCTCTGTCTCTCACTGTCCACTCTGCCTGTCAAAAAAAAAAAAAAAAAAGATATAGTTCTTTTCAACTTCATTATAGATTCAACACATTCTCAATCAAAATCCCGGTGAGTTGTTTTGTGGATCTCGACAAAGTAATTCTAAAGATGTACTATGAAGCTACAGTATCAAGATAATATGGCATTGGTGAACAAATAGACAAATAGATCAGATGAACAGAATAGGAAGCCCAGAGAGAGAGAGAGACCTACGTATCCACATGAACTGTGTTTTGAGAAAGAGGCAAAGGCAACACAAGGGAGAAAAGATAAACTTTTCACCAAACGGGACTGCGACCACTGGACATCCACTTGCGAAAGCAGAGTCTAGACACACACCACACATCCTCTGCAAACATGAACTTCCCCTGCCTCCGAGACCCAAATGCAGGAAACAGAGCACGTCTGGAAGACAACAGGGAAACAGGGTGATCTCAGTTTGGTGATTCCTAGCTGGGCATGGCACCAAAGGCAAGGAAGAATGAGCTGAAACAGGATTGCATTAGACCTGGTATTTCTTGCTCTGCAAGACGCACTGTCAAGCGAATAAAAAGATCAGCCACAGACCAGAAGAGAATACTCGCAGAATATGTATCTGATACAGGGCTATTATCCAAATGAAGACCCCCCCCCCAATAAAACTTAACATAGCATAACAGACACTTCACCAAAGAAGACAGACAGGGCAAATGAGAATGCAAAGAATGCTGCCTGTTACACATTATCAGGAAAATGATGACAAAGTCAAACGGCCACGAGATAAGACTGCGTCCTATCAGAATGGACAAAACACAGACACGGTATGGAGCAACAGGAAGTCGCTGGTGGGAACGCAAAGCACACAGCCGTCTTGGAAGACCGCTTAGGCAGTGTCTTATAAAACTGGACGTATTTTACTGTTGCGATCCAGGAGTCCCTCTCCATCATCTTGACCCACAGGAGCCGAGTAGGCAACCAGGGGTCCTTCAGGAAAAGACAGAGTAAGTAAAGTGCAGCGCATTCGGCAGTGGGACCTGGGCGGGACTAAAACGACACGAGGTACCAAGTGTGAAAGGTGGGGTCACTTAGAGCGCACAAGTGTTACCAAGTGGAGGGAGTTAATCCAGACAGGCCGCAGACGGGGCTGATGTGGCACAATGGGTTAGGCTGCCACCTGCGACGCTGCCACCCTGTATGGGCGCCGGTTCGAGTCCCAGCTGCTCCACTTCCGCTAATGTGCCCAGAAAACAGCGGACGACGGCCCGAGTCCTTAGGCCCCAGCCACCCGCGTGGGAGACTCGGCTCCTGGCTTCAGCCTGGCCCAGTGCCGGTGGTTGTGCGTGTGGGGAGTGAGCCAGTGGATGGAAGGCTCTCTCTCTCTGCCTTTCAAATAAAATACATTTTTTAAAAAGTTAACGTCCAGGATGCCTGATGTCGCTGACAGCTCCATTCATTCCCAAACGGTTGTCATCCACCTGTCACCCCCGGACACCGAGGCTTCGGCCGCGATGGCATCTCCTTGCCTTCTGACCCCCGCGCAGCTCAGCGCAGGTGCTGGCGAATGTCTACAGAGCTGGCGAATGAATGCAGGGTGGTTGAATGGCCGGAAGACGAATGAATGAATGGATGAATGAATGATAAGACCCTGGTTACAAAAGGAATTTCGGGAGTCCAGATCCAGAAGGCGAGAGGGCTCGGGAGGGGCGGGACGCGACGGGCCGCCGGCGCCTGCTCGGACAGCGGCTCCGCGCCAGCAGGGGAAGACGCCGAGCGCCAGGGCGGCGCTGCCAGCCGTTGCCATAGCGACAGACCCAGCCGGCGAGGGGGCGGGGCCGGCGGACACGTCATCCCCAGCGCGACGCTCCTCCGCACCTCCCGCCTCTTCTGGTCTGAGACCCTCGGCCCGCGTCGCGCGCGCTCCACCTGCGCGCTTTCTCCCGGCTCGCCCCCCTCCCCCGTTCTGCGCCGGCGCGGTGCCCGCGAAGGCCGGCCGGGGAGCCTGCGAGGCGCATGCGCGCTGAGAGGGCCCGCCGCTCCGGTCCCGCCGCCGCCGCGCCGCCACCGAAGCCGTCGCCGCCTCCCTGCCGGCGAGGGTGTGTTAAGCAGGGGCCGAGGGTCGCCGCCGCTGCCGCCGCCATGGGGGTGAGTGAGGCAGGGAGGAGAGACGGGGGGTCCAGGAGCGCCCCTCGCCACCCTCGCCCCCTTCGCCCCCATTGTTCCTTGAACCCCTTCTCACGTGACCCCGACCCCCTCCGCCTCACGTGACCCCCAGCCCCCCACATGACTCTGCTCCCCGGTTCTAAGGGTCTCCACTTTCGGCCTATCCCAGGAACCTCCCGGGGGGCCTCCTTCCCCCTGGGTGCCCCCCGCCCTGGCGTCGCGCCCGCCCCCTCCCGCTCGCCGACCCGTTATGGGCCTCCCCGCCACCCCCTCAGCGCCCCCGGCCCGGGTGCCCGCGCCCTGGTTGTCACCGGCTCCGCGGATTCCCACGCCCGAGGCCAGCCCTGGCTTGGAGGGGACGGACGCCCCGAGATAACGAGGCGCCGGGCCAAGGTCACCAGGCCCCGCCTCGGCTCCCCGGCTCCCTGCCGGGAGACCCCTCCGCCGGCTTCCTCCTGCTGGGGAGAGGCCTGCGCGGCCCCTGCGCCTGGGTTGTTGGTAGCCTTAGCCCTGCAGGTGCACCCGAGCCGGGAAGATGAGCGGCCCCCGGGCCTGCGGCCGGGAGGTGCAGGTAAAGGCACGGGCCGCACTCGTCCGCGTGTGCCTGAGTGTGTTCTCTCTCCCGAGTCGCGGAGAAAGCGCTCCTCCGGCAAGGAGACCCGGCCCTGCCTGCTGCGGGAGCCCTGGGCTCCAGCCCCGGCTCCGCCGGCCCAGAGCGCGAGGTTGTGCCGGCGACACGGGCCTGGCGCCCGTCGAGTGGGACCCACGGACCTGGCCCTTGGCGGGAGTGGCCACGGTTAAACGAGAGCTTGGGTGGAGACAGCCAGGCCGCCGCTTTGCAAGTAGCGGCCGCTGTGTTCGTAGCCTCAGCCTTCGTGTTAGTGATAGCTGTGAGCTATTTTTAGCCCTCTGGACGTGTCCCTGCTGTCACTAACCTAGATTTTTTTTTGCCCTCCAATATTTATTGTTAGACGAAAATGGCCATCTAATCCATGGCAAAACGGACACTCCGGAGTGGGCCGTGGGCCCGCAGTCGGGGCGCCAGGTGGGGTGGAGCCGGCGCGGGCTGCGTGGCTGTGCCGACGGGGGGCGGGGGGGACAGCGGCGATGGCTTCAGTAGTGGGTTCCTGCCACTCGGGGGCGGGGGGGGCCTGGATTGCAGCCCTAGCTTCTGGCGTAGGCCTGGCCCGACCCTGGGAATAGAAGCAGTGATAGGAGCGAGCTCTCTGTGCCTCTCAAAAATCATGATGTTCCACCCAGGGAATTTGGGGACTGTGTACTTCAGTGCAGAAAGTCACCTTGGATTTTGATGAGACCCCCGGAGCCCAGCTGTTGTTTCCAGCGACTGACACCTGTGCCTCCCGTCAGCCCGGGGTCAGTCGGTGCAGACGGGGCGGCCGCCGTGTGGCCCGCTTCCTCTGGGTTGGCCTGAAATTCGTACTCCCTCCAGGGCCGGGCTTACTACCTACTCAGCCCTGCCGGATGCATTTCCTGGCACGGCCTCTCAGAGTCTCTCTGGCCTAACTCACACACGGCAACACCGTGTCATCCCCCTGACACGAGCTGGGGCTGTGCACGCCCCGGTGGGTGTCGGGAAGTCACCGCTCACATGGTCACCCCGGCAGAGGGCCCGGCTCCGTGTGCCAGCCTGGCATCGGGCTGAGCGCGCGGCCTCAGGTGTGGCCCCTTCCTTCCCTGCGGCTGCCGCACGTGGGCCGTGGGCCGTGGGCACGCATCAGGTTTTGTTGTTTGTGCATGGCGCTGGGGAGGAGTTAGAGTGCCGATCTCTGTTGTCTTTGCCCAAACCTGGTTCATGTGGGATGGGATGCTGTGAGAGACGAGGCCTTGACGCTGTAAGTCGACGAGGTGCCAGGTCGGCTCCCTGGAAGGCTCCGCTGCCCTCATTGCCCGGAGCTTCGGCGAGGTCGGTGAGAGCGGGCGTCCAGGGCTGCACGCGGGGCTCTGCCCCAGGAGCGCTGGAGCGGAAGGGCCGCGGGCTCTGGGATCAAGCCCAGATGGGCCTGGATGGTCCGTTCCACGGGAATCAGTGGAGCGCGGGGCGCATGCGTGGAGCGTGGAGCCTGCTGGGAGCGGAGGGAGGCCTCCGAGGACCGCCGGCCGGCTCGCTGCCTGCTCAGGGTCTCAGCGGTGCAGTGGACGCACAGGCCGTGCTGGCTTGTGGAGATGGAGTAGGTGGCCACATCTCACGTTAGCGGGCCCTGCACACAGAGCTCGGCACTGGAGAGAGGGTGGTTTCCCTGATTGCATGTCTTTTATTTTTATTTATTTATTTGAAAGTCAGAGTTACACAGTAACTCCGTGTAACGCTGCAGAGAGAGGCCTTCCATCCACTGGCTCACTCCCCGAATGGCCACAGCGGCAGAGCTGCGCTGATCTGAAGCCGGGAGCTTCTTCCGGGTCTCCCACGTGGGTGCAGGGGCCAAGCACTTGGACCATCTTCTGCTGCTTTCCCAGGCCACAGCTGAGAGCTGGATCGGAAGTGAAGCAGCCGGGACTCGAACTGGCGCCCATATGGGATGCCGGCACCGCAGGCGGCAGCTTTACCCACTACGCCACAGCACCGGCCCCTATTTGTGTTTATGTAAAAGGCAAAGAGAGAGAGAGATCATCCATCTCGTGGTTCACTCGCCAAATGCCTGCAGCAGCCAGGGCTGGGTACGGCCAAAGTGAGGCGCCCAGAGCTCCGTCTGGTTCTCTCACTGTGTGGCAGGGGGCTTGGGGACCGGAGCCGGCGCCTGCTGCCTCCCACGGTGCACGCTGGCGGGAAGCTGGAAGTGGCAGCAGAGCCAGGACTTGTACTCCAGTACCGGATGGTGATACCCCAAGTGGCAGCTTTTTTTTTTTTTTTTTAAGATGTATTTATTTGTTTGAAAGGCACAGTTACAGAGACAGAGAGAGGGAAAGAGAGAGAGGTCTTCCATCTACTGGTTCACTCCCCAAATGGCCGCAGCGGCTGGAGCTGGGCCCATCAGAAGCCGGGAGCTTCTTCCAGGTCTCCCACGTTTGTGCAGGGCCCAAGCACTTGGGCCATCCTCCACGGCTTTCCCAGGCTTTCTAGGTGCATTCACAGGAAGCTGGATCAGAAGTGGAGCAGCCGGGACCCAAGCCAGTGCCCACGTGGGATGCGGTGCCGCAGCCCAGGCCCCCTAAGTGTCGTCTTAGTGCTGTTCCACATGCCTGCCCCGCTAAGATATTTTTATGTCCAGTTTAGTGTATCTGTCCTCCCGACAGTCCAGTGACTGTTGGTGTCACCGTGCTCTGTTAGCCCCATTTTATGGATGAGGAAACTGAGGTTCAGAAACACTGAGGACTTTGCTGCGAAGGGCTGAAGTGCCTTGCCTGGTCACACAGCTGTTTAGTGCCAGAGCTGAGAATCCAATCCAGGTCTCCCGCCTCCACTGGCACCCTGCGCTCTGTTAGTGAAGCTCCCTGGGGAGAGGCCTTAGCCACTGTGAGCGTCTGTCCTCCATGCTTGCTTCCTTTCCTAATTAGGGGATTCTCCCATGTCCCTCAGGACTGCCTTTCCCGGGGCAAGACTAACTGGAACAGTGGCGGTCACTTTCCTCGTGTGCGGGCACTGAGCGCCAGCCGTCAGCTCCGCCTGCCTTGCACCCTGTGCAGGTGGCAGAGCATCTGAGGGCTGTCCTGGTCCCTCGGCCTCTGGCCCGGAGCAGCGTCAGTCCGAGGAGCACCCGACCTGCGGGCCACGGTCTGCGGTCTCCCGGAGGCCCGACCTGGCCCTCCTGCTGCTTGTGCTTGGGAAATCCTGCTCACGGGCTGCGTCCCGGAGTCATGCGTGCCCCCCGGCGCCTCCGTTCTTCCTGTCTGTGTGGTGTCGGACAGTGGCAGGGGGAAGGAAGGGGACTCGCGTCTCCTGGCGGTGTGCTGGCTTCCGCCCTGTCCCGCGCCCTTCCCTGAGGCCAGCACTGGCTCTGCACCTCCCGGAGGTCCATTGCCTTCACAAGCTGCACGGGGAGGCGTCTCAGCAGCGGCACACCTGCACTCCTGCCGCGTGCAGCTCCAGAGCCCCGCCAGCTTCCGCCCCCTCGGGCTCCTCAGTGCAGAGTGCGGCCTGGGCGCCGGCCTCGGGGCGCGGTGGACGTCCACGGGCGAGGCCCTCCCGGGGGGGGGACAGCAGGGCCGGTGACAGACGCCGGCTGTGCGGCCCAGGCCCAGGGCCGAGGCTGCGTCTGCCCCTGAGCAGGTCCCGGGGCCTCAGTTTCCTCCTGGGTGAAGGGAGGGTGATGTTTGCCGTGAGACCTGAACCCCGTGTTCGTTCCTTGAAACCCAGATTCCCACAGGAAGAGGGATGCTCAGGGCCTGTCAGTGCTGGAGGGGGCTCCGCGCCGCACCCCGGCCTCGGGGGGACAGCCCACCCTGCTGCGCGACCTCCCGCCCCTCGGTTTGGAAGCATGAGCCGAGCAGTGCCCTCCTCGGGAAGTCGAGCTCAACCCGCGCCGGTGCCCTGTGCCAGCCCTGGGTGCCGCTGGGGCTGTCAGACGTCTCCCGTGAGCTCAGGGCAGGGAGAGGCTCCGAGGGCCTCTGCCTGCTGTGCCGCCTGGCCGGCCGCGCAGTGAGCATGGGCCGTGGTTTGTTGGGCAGGAGCCGTGTAACCCCGGGGTCCGCACTGCGGAGGAGGTGGTGTGGGCCGGAAGCTCGGACGAGGCTGTGTTGTCCTAGGACCCTGAGGGAGAGGGGAGCAGCGAGAGGCGCTGGCCCAGGTCGATCAGACGTCAGAGCCTGGCCGTGCTCCTCGTGTTACCCGCCTTTTAACAAGAAGAGCACGGGCCGGCGTGTGGCGTAGGGGTTGGTCGCCATCTGCTGTGCCGGCGTCCCATGTGAGCGCTGGTTCGAGTCCCAGCTGGTCCAGTTCCAATCCAGCTCCCTGCCGGCGCTCCTGGGAAAGCAGTGGAGGGTGGCCCACGTGCTGGGCCCTGCACCCCCGTGGGAGACCCGGATGGAGCCCCTGGCCCCTGGCTTAGGCCTGGCCCAGCCCTGGCTGTTGTGGCCACTTAAGGAAGTGAACCGGAAGATGGCAGTGCATGTTCTCTCTCTCTCTCTGTAATTCTGACTTTCAAATAAAGAAATAGATCCTTAAAAAAAAAAAAAAAAAAAAAAAAAAAAAAGAAGGAGTCATTTCAGCCTGCAGGAGCTTGCGTGAGCCTCATCGCAGGATCTGGTCTGGAGAGCAGTGGGTGACCTGCGGGGGCTTGTGTGCCCGCACAGCACCGCCCGTCCCGAGCTGAACCCCTGGGGCCCTGCGCCCCGGCCCCAGCTCCCGCGGGGCTCCCCTGACCGGGTCTCTGTCTCCTGGACAGTGGAGGGTGCTGAGAAGGCCTCAGGTAGGCTCCCCCGGCGGAGCAGCTGTCAGCGCTGCCCACCAGCCGCTCCTCCCTGACCGCTGCCTGGCCGGGCTCTGGCATTGGGCGTCTCCTCCCCGGGAGGGAGGGAGGGAGTGAGAGTGTCCCCGGCCTGCTGGCGCTGGCTCCCCTGGGTGCTCGCAGGGGTCTGTGGCCAGGAGGCCGGGAAGCGGCGTGGCCGGCTCTGCCTCATGCTGTGCTGCGGGGCGGCCCCTTCAGCGCTGCGGGGAAGTCAGGCCTTGGGCTGGCCGCAGCCCTTCCAGCCAGCGTGGCTTCTCCTCCTCCAGAGGAAGTCGAGCAAAGCAAAGGAGAAGAAGCAGAAGCGGTTGGAGGAGCGAGCGGCCATGGATGCCGTCTGTGCCAAGGTGGACGCCGCCAACAGGGTGAGTCCTCCCAGCCCCTGCCGCCTGGAACTGCCCCTTGGTTTTTATTTTGACTTCTGCTGGCGCCACCCTGTGGCAGAGTTGTGGTACTTCCCCTCGCGGCTCTGCTGGCTGCTGAGAGAGTTGGGAGGAGGGCGGGCTGTGGGCCCAGGTGTTCAGACCCGCAGGTGCCGGTGGGCGTGGCCGCTTCCCTGGCCCCCCCCACTTCTTCCCCGTGGAAGGGAGTCTGGAGAAGTTTTCATTAGGACTTTGCGCTCTGGGGAGGAAGGCTCCGTGATGAAGTGTGGTGCTCGGCGTTCTGCTCCTTTAGGTGCTGGGGGCGGGGGGCCACGCCGGGCAGCAGTGGCTGGGCAGCTGGGAGCAGCCTGCTCGCCACGGCTTTCCACGCTGAACCCGGGCAGCTCTGCCCCTTCCGCACCCATCGTGTTGGCCGCTCGTGGTCACCCCCCCTCCCCCGTGTGAGGGTGGGGCCCGGGAGCCTGCTCTCGCGTCTGCAGCCCTCTGCCCAGGCGAGGCCAGCGGGGGTTCTGGGAGGAGCGCTGCTGCACCCGCGGCCGGTGACGCCCCGCACCGGGCCTCCTGGAAGTCCCCGAGCTCTGCCAGCCGAGCGGACGGGGCGCCCGCCCCTCACGCGGCCTCCCGCCGGCGCCGTGCGCAGCTGCTGCCCCTTTCTTTCCCTCCACAGCTCGGCGACCCCCTAGAAGCCTTCCCAGTGTTCAAGAAATACGACCGAAACGGGTGAGTGGCCCGGGCCTACCCGGCTCTGCTGGTCCACAGGAGGCCCTTCCGCGGAGGCGGGCTCGGGCCCAGAGTCTCCTTTAACGCGAAGGACAGAAGCGGGGGCTCGCGAATGCCCCCTGTTGACGCGAATCCTGCTGGGGAGGCGCAGGGGTGTGCCAGCAGGCAGGCGCTGACCTCGGGCTGTCCGTCACAGAGCTGAGGGAGGGACGGAGGTGGCGGCACGGCGTGTCCCCTGCCAGGCTCCGGGGCCTTGCGTTCCTGCCCTGAGTGACCAGCAAAGCCACCTGTTGGCTGTTGGGCCCTGGCCGAGTCACCTGACTCCTCTGTGCTTCAGTGTCCACGTGGAGATGAGCTGGTGTCGGGGGCTGGGGTGTGGTGCTGAGCACTGAGCACTGAGCACTGGGACTGGGAGCCGTGTGCGGTGCCGCCCGCTCTGTGCTTGCTTTATAAAATGGGCAGCGTCGTCTGTCTCCCGAGACGCTGCTGGCTGTCGTGTTTCTGTGACTTGCCCTCTGGCTTAGGGAAAAGCAGGATTTCTCAGTTCTGGCTGGAGTTGCAGCTGAGCCTCTTGTTAGCGCGGCTGGACAGGTCACCCTGGCTCCTCAGCCTCGTTGTTCACCACTTGGAAGGGTGACGAGACAGGCCGGAAGCGAAGCCTCCGCTCGGAATGCCCTCCGCCCCATCCCAGCACTGGTCTCAGTCCCGGCTGCTCCACTTCTTTTCCAGCTCCCTGCTGGTGCGCCTGGGAGGCAGCGAGGGCCCGAGCGCTTGTGTCCCTGCCGCCCATGTGGGAGACCTGGCTGGAGTCCAGGCTCCTGGCTCCAGCCCCGCCCAGCCCCGGCTGTGATGATCACTCGGGGAGTGAACCAGCAGCTGGAAGAGTGCTCTCTCTCGTTCATTCTCTCTGTCACTCTGCATTTCAAGTAGATAAATCTGTGAAGAGAGAAAGGGGCCAGTGTCAATGGCGTACTGGTTAAAGCCAGCACCTGTGACACCGGCGTCTCATAATGGGTGCCGGTTTGTGTCCCGGCTGCTCCGCTTCTGCTCCAGCTCCCTGCTGTGGCCTGGGAAGGCAGCAGAAGACGGCCCCAATGCTTGGGCCCCTGTATCCCCGTGGGAGACCCGGATGGAGCTCCTGGCTCCTGGCTCAGCTCTGTTCACCCTGGCCATCTGGGGAGTGAACCAGCTGATGGACGACACCTCTCCCTCCCTCCCTCTAACTCTGACTTTAATAAGTAAGTGAAGGCCGGCGCCATGGCTCAATAGGCTAATCCTCCGCCTGTAGCGCCAGCACCCCAAGTTCTAGTCCCAGTTGGGGCGCCGGATTCTGTCCTGGTTGCTCCTCTTCCAGTCCAGCTCTCTGCTGTGGCCCTGGAAGGTGGTGGAGGGTGGCCCAAGTGTTGGGCCCTGCACCTGCATGGGAGACCAGGAGAAGCACCTGGTTCCTGGCTTCGGATCAGCGCGGCACCGGCCATAACGGCCATTTGGGGGGTGAACCAATGGAAAAGGAAGACCTTTCTCAGTGAGTAGCAGTGGTGTTGGACGTCTCGGTGAGTAGGCACCAGCTGCAGAGGTGTGCGTGATGGGGTGTTTACAGCTGCTTAGACCCGCGTGGATCGCATCCGTTCCTCCTCCTGTCTGCGAGCAGAGGCCCTGCAGCTGTGCCTCTCAGCCGTCATGGACGTGGAGGTCTTGCGACAGCTGCGAGTGTTTCCATGTGGCGGGCTCCCGCTGGCCTACACAGTGGGCACGGCTCCGAGGCCGGCCTTGCTGGCTGACCGCGGCGCCTCTGCTGCCTCTGGTCCTGCTCGCACGCTTAAAGAGTCCAGAGTACTGGAAGAATCTCTGCCTGCAGACCAAGCTTTCTTTGTCTTTAAAGATACTTTGAGAGGGGGGAGAGATTAAAAAAAACTATATGATTATTTAAAGGCAGAGTTACATAGAGAGAGAGACAGACCATCTGCTGGTTCACTCCCCAAATGGCCATAACTGCCGGGGCTGGGCCAGACCAAAGCCAGGAGCCAGGGGTTTCTTCCAGGTCTCCCATGTGGGTGCAGGGGCCCAAGCACTCAGGCCATCTTCTGCTGCTTTCCCAGGCGCATAAGCAGAGAGCTGGATCAGAGGTGGAGCAGCCGGGACTCGTCAGTACCCACATGGGATGCTGGCACTGCAGGTGGAGGTTCAACCTTCTACCCCACAGGGCCAGCCCCGAGAGAGATGTCTACTGGTTCACTTCCCAGATGGCCACAGGGCCAGTGCTGTGGGTAGCACTTGGGCCATCTTTAGATGCTCTGCCTTCCCAGGCATATCAGCAGGGAGCTGGATTGGGAGTAGAGCAGCCGGCGCCCATACAGGATGTCAGGCACTGCAGGCGGCGGCTTTACCCACTGCACCACGGCGCCCGCCCCTGTTTTGTCCTTTTTAAATAAGTTAGCTGTTTGTAAACTTGATTTCTTTGAAGCATTGCTCCCATGAACTTTTTGTTTTTTAAAGATTTATTTATTTATTTATTTGAAAGTTACACAGAGAGAGGAGAAGAGGCAGAGAGAGAGAGAGGGAGGTCCTCCATCTGCTGGTTCACTCCCCAGTTGGCCTCAATGGCTGGAGCTGCGCCGATCCGAAGCCAAGAGCCAGGAGTTTCTTCCGGGTCTCCCAAGCGAGGACAAGGCCACAAGGACCCGGGCCATCTTGTACTGCTTTCCCAGGCCATAGCAGAGAGCTGGATCAGGAAGTGGGGCAGCTGGGACTCAAACCAGTGCCCACATGGGATGCCGGCACTGCAGGCGGCGGCTTTACCCAGTACGCCGGGGCGCCGGCCCCTCCCATGACCTTTTCATAAAATGTAAGAATTTCACCCTTCTTCCACCCAGGCCTCACGGTTGGTTTGTCCTTAGTTCAGTCTTAGCAGGACTCGCGTTGCTCTGAGGGAGCTCTCTCCGAATGGACGTCTTACCCGTTAGTGCCCGCTCAGACGTGTTCTAACAGGTCAGCGTGGGTTTGTTTATTTTGCTGCAAGCAAACTGGAAATCCACGTGCAGTTTTCTTTTCTTTTTTAATTATTTATTTGAAAGAGTTACGCAGAGAGAGGAGAGGCAGAGAGAGAGAGAGGTCTTCCATCTGTTGGTTCACTCCCCAATTGGCCACAACGGCTGGAGCTGTGCTGATCTGAAGCCAGGAGCCAGAAGCTGCTTCCGGGTCTCCCACGCGGGTGCAGGGGCCCAAGGACTTGGGCCATCTTCTACCGCTTTCCCAGGGCATAGCAGAGAGCTGGATCGGAAGTGGAGCAGCCGGGTCTCGAACTGGCGACCACATGGGATGCTGGCACTTCAGGCCAGGGTGTTAAGCCACTGTGCCACAGCACCGGCCCCGTCACGTGTCGTTTTCATGATGCGCATTTTCCTTGAGCTGCTGGTGGGCCCCTGGCGGAGGTGGGGTGGAGGCAGCGCGCTGTAGGGCCAGTCCTGACAGCCCCCTGGTGCGTGCATGGACGGAAGACTGCAGGGCCGGAAGTTGCGAGGCTGAGCAGGCGTGCGGCTGGTGTGGGAGCGGCTCCTGAGCGTGCCGTCAGGCCACCGAGGGCTCCTGCCCGGGACCTCAGAGCGTGCAGGCTCACTCTGGGAATGCGGTGTGCACTCGCACAAGTGGGCCCCGGGTTCAGCTGTGTGGTGCTTCAGTGTCGCCAGGAAGAGCCGCCTTCGTGCCCGTGCACTTGTTAGTGCAGGGAAACAGCTGTGCTAGGCCGGTCAGCCGAGCCACGGAGGGTGTGGGCACGGGCGTGCTGAGCCCCAGCGGCTGGGAGCGCACGATTGGTAGACGAGAGCCCCGCGGAAATTAAAGCAGTAGGGGAAACGCCTGAGGGCAGGACCAAGGAGCCGAGAGGAGACCCGGCCAGCAGAAAGGGCGGGGGGGACAGGCAGGGGACACGGTGTGGCACCGATAACTGGCCTGTGGTTAGGGCAGTGGGCTGGGCCCCTTCTCTGGTTAGGCGCAGGCCTGGCTTTTCCTGCAGATAACTGAGACGGGTTTGCCTGCCTGGTAGCCGTCCAGGAGGAGCCTCTGGGCCCAGGCGTGGGCACTGCGCCGACCTGCCTCCCACCCCCCTTGTCTCCCAGCTTGAACGTCTCCATTGAGTGCAAGCGAGTGTCTGGACTGGAACCAGCCACTGTGGATTGGGCCTTCGACCTGACCAAAACCAACATGCAGACCATGTAAGCACGCTCCGACAGGGGCCTGCGCCCCCAGCTGGCTCCCCCTTCCCCGCCTCCCCCAGCCTGACTGCCCCACCGTCCCCAGGTATGAGCACAGCGAGTGGGGCTGGAAGGACCGGGAGAAGCGGGAGGAGATGACAGATGACCGAGCCTGGTACCTCATCGCTTGGGAAAACAGTTCCGTCCCCGTGGCCTTTTCTCACTTCCGGTTTGACGTGGAGTGTGGGGATGAAGTCCTGTACTGGTAGGAGCCACGGCCCTGCTGGGCAGCGGGAGAGGGGACCCTGGTGGCGCTCTGGGCACGGCAGTGGGGGCCGGGGCGCGGGCTCCTCAGCTGGCCCGCAGCCGCTCGGCGCTCTGCTTCCTCCTCCCAGCTACGAGGTGCAGTTGGAGAGCAAGGTCCGGCGGAAGGGCCTGGGCAAGTTCCTCATTCAGATCCTGCAGCTCATGGCCAACAGGTGAGGGCCGCCCTCCCGGGAGGGGCTGCCCCCGGGACCGCTGCTGGGCTTGGAGCCGCTCGGAGGGCGAGGCTCTGAGGGAGGCGTGGGAGCTCACCTTGGGAGGCTGCTCCCGGCCCTGCTGCGTCCCGCCCAGCACAGCGAGCGGCTTCCGAGGGCTGATCTGCGCTTGCGTGCTGTGGCTGCAGAGAGGACGGGGGAAGCCCGTGGCGCGGCCTGACCCAGCCTGTGTGCCCCAGGCTGGCTGCAGCCGGGACTGCGGGCTGTTCCCGGGGTGCGCAGGAGGTGCCGCGGACGGGAGCCAGGCTGTGTGGTCCTTGTGTGACTGTCCTGTGAGGCGCTCGCTCTGCTTTCTCCCAGCACGCAGATGAAGAAGGTGATGCTGACGGTATTTAAACACAACCACGGCGCCTACCAGTTCTTCAGGGACGCTCTGCAGTAAGGAGCTGGACCCGAGTGGGCCCCCGGGGAGCAGCCTGTCTCCCCACGGCTGTTCTCCTCGTCCCGGCCTGTGGTCCCGGGGGGCTTGGGGTCCGTGAGCCCGGTGTAGCGGGGGACAAGCCCTCGGGCCAGGGAGGAATCCGCTGCTATTTTGTGCCACCCTTTTCTCCTGCTGCAGGTTTGAGATCGATGACTCCTCCCCCAGCATGTCCGGTTGCTGTGGGGAGGACTGCTCCTACGAGATCCTGAGCCGGAGGACCAAGTTTGGGGACAGCCAGCACTCCCACACGGGTGGGCACTGTGGTGGCTGCTGCCATTGAACTCCCGGAGCCACTTAGCAGTCGGAGCGCTCTCTCCTGAGGCCTGAGCTCTCCCTGGTCCCACGCCGCTTGCCAGGTGCCCTCCGAAGGCCTGCATGTGCCAGGCGGCTCCCAGAGCACACAGAGCCGTGGAGGGAGTGCTCCCAGCTGCCCCTCGTCCTCCTCCGAGAGCGGGAGGAGCTGCGGGGGCCTGGCCGTGGTGCTCGTCCTCGCGCGTGGCTGCCGCTGGCTTAGCCCTGGGCCACTGCTCTGCAGCTGGGTTCCCAGCAGCGACACGTGGACGAAGCGGGTGTTTGTACCCACCTCTGTGACAGTCCTAGCGTCCTGTGTCGGGCCTGCTGATCTCCAGAGGGGGGGGACTCGGCGTAAGATCTGGGCCTAGCGAGAGGCCTGGGGGACTCGCCTGGGCAGCGCGAGGGAGACCAGAGGCGGGCTGTGCCGAGCTGCAGGAAGCTCTTCCAGCCACGTGGGCTCCGCAGAGCGGGGTCGTCCCGGGACCAGCCGGCCAGGACGGCGCTCCCTCCGCCGCCCCAGCGAGCAGCCGCGAGGACCAGCAGCGAGCTCGAGGTCCCGTGGGCCCCGGGGAGGATGGCTCCTCTGACTTCTGGGCTTGCAGCCTTCAGAGCTTGGCCCGTTGCTCTAGAGCGGTGACGCCGAGGTCCCGCCGTGCCTCTCTGTGGCCCCACAGCACTCCCCCCCTCCAGCCCACATACCTCTGCTCTGTCTCCAGGGGGAGATAACATCAGGGAGCCCTCGTCCTCCCCCGGAAGAGCCCCTCGTTCCCTCGTTCCCGGTGTGGGTCACGCCGTGTCCCGTCTTGGTGCTGACAGCTCTCTGAGGCGTGGCAAGCTTCCCCACTGCCGCCCGGCCTCTTAGAGCCCCCAGCCAGCAGCAGGCCCTCCGCCTGCACTCCCCAGCCTCGACCCCCGCGGCCTCAGTGAGGCGCTAGTGCCACTGCCCTGGCCCCCGGCCTCAGCCTCCTGGGACCACAGTGACTGCTGTCCTCTGGCGTGCTCCTGTGGCAGCTGGAGCCGGGGCGGAGGGCCTCATTGCCCCCAGGACGCGGGCTTGGACTGCGCTCATCCGCATCTCCAGGCGTTGGTCCGAACCCTTGCCCAGGGAGAAGCACGCAGCACCTCTCCTCAGCCTCCCTGCGCTCTGCCTGGCCTCAGGGCCATCGCCTGCGGGGTCTGGGTCACACCCCACCTCTGCCCTGCCTGGCCCCAGCGCGGCCCCTGCCTCAGCCGGCCTCCGCCCAGCTCCCGTGCTGCCCTGGACCCCCGCAGCAGTGGGCCTGGGCGCTCCTGCTAGGGGCCTTGCGGCTTTACACTGGAGTAGCCCGTGGCTCCCTGGGGACTTGACCCCACGCGCGCGTTGGGATCGCGGAGGGGCTTGGTGGACTCGTCCAGGAGTCCTGAAAAGACAGAAGCGTGGTAGGAAGTTCTCTGATCCCTGTCTCGAAGGGTAAGATGAGTATTTATTGGATCATGGATTTCTGATACCTCCCACTCCAGGGGACCAGAAGGAGCCCCCAGTGTAAGCCCCACGTGTGATGCGTTCAGCGTATGTTGTCCCTGTCCAGCCACTGGACACCTGGCACCCGGGATGCCTGGCGCCTTGCTCTGCCCTCCGGCCTGAGCTCCCCAGGAGGCGTGGCCTGGGGCGGAGGAGCCGGCGATTTCTCCCGCCTCGGTCTTCCCTGCTTCTCCCACATCTTGGCTTTGAGAAACAGCAGGCCTTCCTCTGTATCAGGCATTTGTGTGAGTGTTGTTTCGTTTGGGGCAACGTTGGAATATTGTTTCGGATTTTTTCTTTTTTAGTTGTATTCACCCTATTTCAGGTTATTTTTGAAAAAACTTGGAAGGTAAACTCCTTCTTGATATTTTTTTCTTTAGCATTTTGTCATCACTGGAAACAAAGGGAAAAAGCGACCTCTCTTTGCGTTGGTTGTATCTGTACGTCACGAATAAAAGACACTTTGTTCAGCTGCGGGCTGGCTTCCGTGGGGGGCGCCACGCCAGGCTGCCTGGGCCCAGGGAATCCCATGAGCCCTGAGCCCCTTCCCGTGTCGGGCCCAACCCCGGGAGGCCTGGGGCCGGCAGCCAGGGGTGGGCGTGGAGACCTGGATACTGTGTGCACCGCTTCCCTGGCGCTCAGAGGAGGCCCGGGGTGTCCTCCTGCGGGGGCCTGCCCTCCTCCTAGAGCCCCGCGCCCTCCACGACCTGTGCCGGCTGGGGCCGCCGGAAGCTCCCGCGCCGTCAGTGGGAATGGAGTGGGTGAGTGTCTCCCCTCCCCTCTGCTCTATCGGTTCACGCGACGTTTTTCTGTCTTAGTAAACACTCTCTCAGTTTCCTGCGCTCACAGAGGCAGGCTCAGGGAGGGTAACTCAGGGCAGGCCTGAGAGCCAGCTAGGTTCTGAGTTGGAGGCTCTGGCCCCGCCGGGTGACGACGGGTGTCCCAGGCAGGGAAGTGCACCAGGGAGCGGGAGCTGGGCAGTCTGGTCCTGGACGGTGGGGGGTGACCCACACGTGCGGGGGGCGGGGGGGGCCAGGCTGCTGCCCTGAGCCATGGAGAGTGAGTGCACGCTCAGAGCAGTGCTCTGGGGTCTCAGCTGTCCAGTGGGCACTGGCTGTGGAATGATGTGGCCTCTGCCCCAGGGCAAAGGGGTGCCCCCAGGGCCTGGTCTCTGCAGGGGCCGCACCTTTGAGGCCCCAAAAGAAGCCTCCCAGCACCAGAGGGCCAGGGCTGTGTGCTGGGTGGTTGTGCAGCGTCTCGGGACAGGTTCCCCCAAGCCTTGTTCTCAGCGTGGCCATCCCCTTGGGGCGGGGCGAATGGCCAGCGCCAGGAGCACCGAGGTCTGCGCCACTGCCTCTGCCCCCTGCCGCTGTGCTGTGGCCTCCACTGAGTGCCGGCTTCTTGACTCAGTGGTCCTTGCTGCCCCCCTGTACTGCCCCAAAAGGGCGGGGACACGGGTCAGCATGTGGGTCCCGCCTCCAGGCGTGGAGCGGAGGGGTCAGTTCAGGACGGGGGCAGGGTTTTCTGGATTTGTTGATTTTTGTTTCTTTGTAAGGGATTACACTTAAAATATACACACACACACACACACACACACACACACACGGGGGCTGGTGCTGTGGCCTAGCGGGTAAAGCCACCACCTGCAGTGCTGGCATCCCATATAGGCGCCAGTTCAACTCCCGGCTGCTCCACTTCCTGATCCAGCTCTGTGCTGTGGCCTGGGAAAGCAGTGGAAGATGGCCCAAGTCCTTGGGCCCCTGCACCCACGTGGGAGACCAGGAAGAAGCTCCTGGCTCCTGGCTTCCGATCAGTGCAGCTCCAGCCATTGCAGCCATTTGGAGAGTAAACCAGCAGATGGAAGACACTCTCTCTTTCTCTGCCTCTGCTCCTCCATAACTCTGCCTGTCAAGTAAATAAATATTTCAAAAGATGTTCGCATTTTGTTTGAGAACCAGACAGACCTAGAGCTCTCCCATCCACAGCTCGCTCCCTAAACGCCCACAGCAGCCAGGGCTGAGCCAGGCTGGAGCCAGGAGCCAGGAACTCCATCAAGGTGTCCCTTGTGGGCAGCAGGGACTGGCCCTTGGGCCATCACCTGCTGTCTCCCAGGGTGCGTGGCAGCAGGAAGTGGAGGAGCTGGAACTGGAACCGCGTGGGATGAAGGCCCGCCCGGGCATCTGGTATAACCGCGTGGGATGAAGGCCCGCCCGGGCGTCTGGTATAACCGCGTGGGATGAAGGCCCGCCCGGGCGTCTGGTATAACCGCGTGGGATGAAGGCCCGCCCGGGCGTCTGGTATAACCGCGTGGGATGAAGGCCCGCCCTGGCGTCTGGTATAACCGCGTGGGATGAAGGCCCGCCCTGGCGTCTGGTATAACCGCGTGGGATGAAGGCCCGCCCTGGCGTCTGGTGTTGGATGCCGTGCTCACTTCCCCCAGCGCAGTAGGGGCTGGTTCTGCTGCCACAGGACGAGGCTCGAGCTGGGAAGGGGTCACGGCTGCAGCCAGGGCGGCTCGGGCCTGTCCCTGCCTATGCCTCGGTGGGTGAGGTGAGCATGTAAACTTGTGTTGGGGCCTTAGGAATCTCCACTTGGGTTCTTAATCACACAAAGGTGGCATTTGCCACAGTCAGGGGAGGGCTGCTGGCCCTGCCAAGGCCAAGGTCACGCCAGCAGGCACCTGTGCTCAGTGCAGGGAAACCCTGGGGGATGGAGCCCAGCTCCACCAAGGCTGGCTCCAGGGTCCTGGAAGGACCCCAGGCCCTGTGCCTGTGTCATTGTGCTCTGACACAGGAAGGCACTGTTGCAGAGGGTGGCCTGGTCGCTGGGGGCCCCCACCAGTAGTCAGCGCTAGATGCTGACTGGCGTGGGGTACACGTGGCCCTCGGGTTGTGCTGCCTGGCTTAAGGGGTGGGGAGCTGGGATGGGATGCGGGTGCAGGCTGTGAGGGTCCTGGTGGGGTGAGGGTGCCCAGGAACAATGGAGAGGAGTAGGGACCTGCGAGGTCCGGGGACCAGAGGCCGGAGTTGTGAGTGCAGGCCGCCCCTCAGAGGGCACAGGGGCCTGGGTGGGGCTGGCCTGGGGTTGCAGCCATGCTCCACCAGGCTGGGGCCAGGGCCACTCAGGAGCAGGAAGACAGTGACCTGGTCCCATCACAGATGCTGCTGCCTGCGGGCTGTGGACCAGAAGGGGTTAACCACCACCTGGCTCCTGGCCAGCGCATCCCCCACCCCCAGCCCGCAGCCTATTCCCTGTAGGACACTCCCCCTCACCAGGGACAGCTGCATGCAGGCCCGCCCCCCTGGGCATCTGGCACTTGGCAACAACAGCTGTGCCCAGGAGGAGCAAACAGCCCTCCAGGATGCGGGGTCTCTGCCCCACCCCCACTCTGCCCCCATCTTCCCCAGGTCAGGCTTCCCAGGCCAGTGGAGGCCCGCCCCCCACCCGCTGCTGCCTCTGCACTGGGTCCCGCTGAGAAAGGGGCGTTCTCGAGGTTGTCCCGTGTTGGCTTGGCAGCTCCTCCCTCTGCCCGCTCCGTCACCCTTGTCTGAGCCTGGGCCTCCCTGAGCCTTTGCAGGCTCTCCTGCTGTGCCACAGGCACGTGGAGAGGGCCCAGGCACCCTTGGAGAGCCGTGGGATGGGTTCCTGGGGGCGTGGCCAGCACCCACTCAACTCGCAGGAAGAGTGCAGGCCAGGTTCCCGCGGCTGCAGGTCAGATGCTCTGGGAGGCAGCGAACCAGGAGTGCAGGGTAGAGCAGTTGCGGGACTTGGGGATGCTGGCCCCGCAGGGCTGTGGCCAGCCCCTCCCTAGGCCTCACAGGCTCTGTATTTGGACGTGGTCCAGTGCCACTGTGGGGCCTGAGCGTTTCATGGACAGGGAGCCAGGCTTGGGGGCCATGGCGGAGGGGGGGGCTTCTCCAGCCCATGTGCAGCCAGTGGGCCTGGGGCCAGCTCCGGGTGTCTTCCCTGGCACCAGCTCCCCGGCCCCTGCTCATTCGTGGAAGGGGGAGGTGGAGGGAAGAGCTTGGGCCTGGGCTGGGACCTCTAGACCTCGCCCTTAGCGAGGCACTCGGGCGTGGTGGGAGGTCCCAGGGTCGGAGACCTGGGTCCTGTGCAGGCAGCACAGCATTGCCCTGGGGTTTAGAGAAAGCCTGTCCAGGGTCCCTGTCCACCCTGCATGGTAAACCTCCCCTTGTTTAATACCATAAAGAATGTCCAGTGTGGAATGCTGGGAAATGCAGCACCCAAAAAGCAAAAGCTCCCCTGTCTCTGCAGCAGTGCCCCAGACTGGTGTGTGTCCTCAGGACTGCTGTCTGGGCGCATCTAAATCGCTTTTCTGACAGGCAGAGTGGACAGTGAGAGAGTGAGACAGAGAAAGGTCTTCCTTTTCCGTTGGTTCACCCCACAATGGCTGCCACGACCGGCACACCACGCTGATCTGAAGGCAGGAGCCAGGTACTTCTCCTGGTCTCCCATGGGGTGCAGGGTCCAAGCACTTGGGCCATCCTCCACTGCCTTCCTGGGCCACAGCAGAGAGCTGGCCTGGAAGAGGAGCAACTGGGACAGAATCCGGCGCCCCGACTGGGAGTAGAACCCGGAGTGCTGGCGCTGCAGGTGGAGGATTAGCCTAGTGAGCTGTGGCGCCAGCCTAAATCTATCGTTTTAGCAAAATTAAGATAATTATATGCACGATATATTACCTGCTTTTTTTCTTTTCTGCTTAAAACAATGAGGCCAGCGTTGTTGGGCCAGTATCCTGTATCGGAGTGTTGGTTTGTATCCCGGCTGCCCCATTTTCCATCCAGCTCCCTGCTGATGCACCTGGGAAGGCAGCAGAAGACAGCCCAGGTCCTGGGGTTCCTACCACCCATGTGGCTGGCTCCTGGCTTCGGCTTGGCCCAGCTCTGGCTATTGTGGGCATTTGGGGAGCAAACCAGGGGATGGAAGGTGGATCTCTGTCTCTGTCACCCTTCCTTTCAAATAAATAAGTATACAAAAAAAAAAAAAGGCAAAACATGTAACTGTGGTGGAAGAAGTATATGGGAGGGGCCGGCGCCGTGGCTCACTTGGTTAATCCTCCGCCTGCGGCACCAGCATCCCATCTGGGTACGGGGTTCTAGTCCCGGTTGCGCCTCTTCCAGTCCGGCTCTCTGCTGTGGCCTGGGAAGTCAGTGGAGGATGGCCCAAGTGTTTGGGCCCTGCACCCACATGGGAGACCAGGAGGAAGCACCTGGCTTTGGATCAGCACAACGCCGGCTGTGGCGGCCATTTGGAGGGTGAACCAATGAACCTTTCTCTCTCTCACTGTCTATAACTCTACCTGTGATTTAAAAAAAAAAAAAAAAAAAAGGTATATGGGAAAGTGTGCAAATGATGAAACCCCTCCCACTCACCGCCCTTGGGCGGCCGGCTCCCAGGGGCCCATTGAGCCTCTCCTGGGCACCACACCTCACCTCTTCCCCCAGGAGCTGCCCCGCTGCCCTCACCCTGTGCCTTCCCCCTGCTTGCCCCACTTCCCCCCTGCCTGACCTCGATGTCATGCCCGCAGCCTTGTTTGTGGGAGCCACCCGTGCTCCAGCTGGAGTTTGGTCCCGCTCGCATCCACTGCTGGGGGCCCACAGCCGGGAGCCTGGAACTCAGTCCAGGTCTCCCACTTGAGTGCCAGGAACCCAGCTGCGTCCCACGGTCTACAGGTCTGCATTAGCAGGAAGTTGGGGTCAGAGGCAGGAGCCCGGATCGGACCCAGGACTCTGATGGGTGTGGGCTAGGCGGGGTGCCCCTCTGGCCCGCTACGCTCCTGTAGGAGCGCTGTCCCTGGGTTTTGGTGGGGAAAGGAGAGCCATCGCTGTGAGTCTGTCCAGTGGCCGTGAGTGCAAGGCCAGTGTGCTGTTATTGGAAAGTGCAGTTCCCGGCAGAGCCTAACGGGTCCCCAGGCGCCTGGCCTGGCTCTGCTCTCCTCTCCGGGGAGTCATTCCTTTGTTTTGCAGCATCAAAGCCCAGGAGGGCAGCAGGGAGTGGCCGGCAGCTGTCGCCTGTGCCTCCAGGGATGGGGGAGGGGAGTTTGGGAGCGTCCACCTTGGGCTGTTTGCCAGAACCAGGGCTGCACAGCACCCGGGGTCCACGGCTACCCCTGCCCCTTCCCCTCCCCTCCCCTAGGGCTTTCGTTTCTCTCCCAAAGCTGTTTTCCTGGTCTCCCGTGGCCCCTCCCCCACGCCCTCAGCCTCCGACCTCAATGTGGAACAACTGGACCGTCAGTTTGGGCAGCAGCTTGTGTGGTGGCTGACAGTGTGGGTGTTGCCGTGGACGACCGGCTCCGGTGTCCTGTCTGGGCAGCCTTGTGGCTGCAGGAACCCAAGCAGGTCACCCGGCTCCCCAAGCCCATGTCCTCATTTGTAAAAACTGGAAACAGTAGGGAGGAGCATTTGGCGCAGCTGGTCACATCTCCCGTCCAGGCGCCTGTTCCCATCCAGCTTCCTGCTCTGCACCTGGGCAGACCGCAGGCGATGGCTGCTCAGGCCCCTACCAGAAGCTCGGGCCCCGTCCCGGGTGCCAGCCATCTCTGGACAGAGTGTAGCAGACTTCCCGGTTTCAAGGACACAGCTTGACAGGAGGCTGCTTTGCCGTTGCTGTTGTTTGTTTTTAAAACATTTATTTATTTGAAAGTCAGAGCTAGAGAGAGAGCGCGAGCTTCCTTCCACCTGCTGGTTCACTCCCCAAATGGCCGCAACAGCCGGGGCCAGGCCGAGGCCAGGAGCCAGGGGCAGCTTCGGGGTCTCCCACGTGGGTACAGGGCCCAAGTGTTGTGTTCCAGCTTGCCCAGATAGAACCAGCGAGACTCACTGGGTGAGGCTGTTTGAGGATTATAAAAGGGCTATGAGGAAGGGCCTACTGGCCTGGCAAAACACAAGGGCCGCAGGTCTCTGGTGCCTGACGCCTTGGCTTGGCACTAGGCGGAGGACAGCGCATCCCTTCTGGTGGTGGGTGTGGATCCAGCCCTACCAGGCCCCCTGAAAAAGCAGGGGTGAGGAACGGGCAAGCGGGGAGCCAGCAGTGCAGCCCGGAGCCACCGCCCTCCCGACTGCATCTCAATAGTGAACACTGCTCATGTCATTTTATGCCGGGTTTTACGTGGGGCCCTGCCATCCATGCGGGAGCCCCAGATGGAGTTCTTGGCTCCTGCGGCCATCTGGGCTGTGGACCAGCAGGTGGAAGATCTCTGTCACTCTGCCTTTCAGATAAACACGCAAATACGTCTTCTTAAACGTTTGAAAAACCAGCATCTTTTTCATACCACGGGTGTGCAGATGGAACGAGACTGGCCCGGGAAGCCCTGACTTGGTGGCCGACCCCCGTCCTGTTTCCTGGTTCACCTTCCTGCAGTCCATTACCGTTCTGAGTGGCTGCCGTGTGCCAGGCACTAGGAGGCAGCAGTGAGCCACACACAGGCTGGGGCCTCAGGCGGCCCTGGAGGCTCGGGATGGAGCCGGCCTGCGGCAGGGCCACGGGGCGAGCAGTCCTGGGAGCCCGCTGGCTGCCAAGGCCTCGGGTGAGGCGGTGTCACGCTGTCTCCTGGAGGCTGTGTGGTCTGACCTGCACCGTGGCGCTTACAGTGGCTTCCCGTGAAGCGCTTCTTTGTCCTCTGTCTTCCCTGCAAACGTTGGTCCTGTGACGAACAACTTGTTCACCGCTGCTGTCGAGAACTTTCCCGGCACAGGGGGAGACCTTATTTATTCTTACTCTTTTTTTTTTTTTTTTTTTTTTTTACAGGCAGAGTAGACAGTGAGAGAGAGAGAGAGAGACAGAGACAGAGAGAAAGGTCTTCCTTTGCCGTTGGTTCACCCTCCAATGGCCGCCGCGGCCGGCGCACCGTGCTGATCCAAAGCCAGGAGCCAGGTGCTTCCTCCTGGTCTCCCATGGAGTGCAGGGCCCAAGCACAGGGGCCATCCTCCACTGCACTCCCTGGCCACAGCAGAGAGCTGGACTGGAAGAGGGGCAACCGGGACAGAATCTGGCGCCCCGACTGGGACTAGAACTCCGTGTGCCAGTGCCGCTAGGTGGGGGATTAGCCTATTGAGCCGCGGTGCCGGCTTCTTATTATTTTTTAAAGGCTATTTATTTGGAAGGTTGAGTGATAGGGAGAGACAGACAGGTCTTCCATTTGGTGGGTCACTCCCCAGATGCCTGTGAACAGCCAGGGCTGGACCAGGGTGAAGCCAGGAGCCAGGCACTCCATTCTGTGTGCCAATCAATGCCAGCCCCAAAGGCAATTTGTTGAATGTACAAGTTGTATCAGAAAATGGAGGCCAGGAAGGAGTTAGCATGGTTAAAAACAAACAAACAAACAAACAAACAAACAAACAAACTAGGGTAGGGGCCGGCGTTGTAGTGTAGTGGGTAAAGCTGCCCGCCTACAATACCAGCATCCTATATGGGTGCCAGTTCAAGTCCCAGCTGATCCACTTGCGATCCAGCTCCCTGCTGATGCACCTGGGAAAGCAGTGGAAGACGGCCCAAGTGCTTGGGCCCCTGCACCCACGTGGGAGACCTGGAAGAAGCTCCTGGCTCCTGGCTTCAGTCTGGCCCAGCCCATTTCAGCCATCTGGGGGAGTGAACCAGGCAATGGGAGACCTCTCTGTCTCTCCTTCTCTCTAACTGTGCTTTTCCGATAAATAAATCTTTAAAATAAAGGGTAGGCAAGAGTTGAAAAGTGTTTCAGATACAAATAAAGTGGAAAAGGGAACGGGCTTGGGGACGGAGCAGGAGCTGAGGAATATTGAGCGATGGGCTCGTGGTGACATCGGAGTTGGGACTTTGGCGAGCAAGAGGAACCACAGAAAGTGTTTGACTGTCAGGTTTACATCTGAGAGATGGGGGCTCGCGACGGCACAGCGATGACGGCGTCTCATATTGGGAGCGCAGGTTCAAGTCCCAGGTGCTCCACTTCCAGTCCAGCTGTCCACTAATGTGCCCAGGAAGGCAGTGGAGACGGCCCCACCCTCGTGGGAGGCCAGGGAGGAGTTCCAGGCCCAGCCCCGGCCCTTGCAGCCTTCTGGGGCGTGAACCACAGGATGAAAGATCTCCCCCTCTGCCTTTGAAATAAATTAAATGTTTAAAAAAAATAGGGAGTTAGAGACAGCGAGAGGGAGAAGAAAGCCAGCTGCCATTGTGTAGACCGGAACTGAGAGGGTAACAGCCCTAAGAGCCCAGTTAGCGTCAGGAGAAGCGATGAAAGCCGAGAGACATCGCCGAATTGAGAATGAATGGAGGGAGGAGTCAAGAGTGCAGCGTGGTGTTCTTGTTTACGCGATTGGCTGTCCTTCGATGTCGCTCGCGTAGATAGACCAACCAAGTGAGCGGACATTGTAAAGAAAAAGGAACGCCCCCCTACGCTCCGCCCATCGGCGGTAGGACGGCGTGGATTGGCTGTTTCGAGGAAGGCGCCAAAAACTTCCAAGGGCGGCCGGGACGCGTACGCGCGCGTCACTTCCGAGAGACTTCCGGGCTGCCGTTTCCCCGCCTCCCCCGCTCCGGAACTTCCGGCCAGCGCTGCCATTTTGGCTGCCTGACCTTGGACTCGCTCCGGCTACGCGTTCTGGGGTTCTATCCGGTCCCGCCATGTCCGTCCTGACGCCGCTGCTGCTGAGGGGCCTGACAAGCCCGGCCCGGCGGCTCCTCGTGCCGCGCGCGCAGATCCACTCCAAGCCCCCGCGGGAGCAGCTCGGGACCATGGTGAGGAGCGGGCCGGATGCGGGGTCCCGGGTCGGTGCAGGTTCGGGGAGCCTGGGGCGCGCGAACGGGGCGCTCGGCCCGCACCGCGTCTTCCCCGGAGCCCAGGATCTCGGGTCAGACCCCGCGAGCCCCAGCCCCGAGCGGCCGCACGCTCGCTGGGGGCGTTTGCGCGTGCGTTCCCCGGGACTCCCGCCGACTGTGCATTATCCGGGAGGGGGCGCGAGTGCCCCCAGGCGTCTTGGGAATTCCCGGGAATGTGGGAGCCTTCGGCTCTTGGGGCGGCTCCCCCCGTTTGGAAGCAAGGAGGGGCAGGAGAGAGGAGACGGCGCTGGGACTGCAGTGCCGGCCTGGTCGGGTCCTCCCGCGGTCGCAGCCCGGTGCCTCGTCCGAGCCGCACCTGCGGTGGCGAAGAGGGACACGGACCTCAGGGCTGACTCCGGGGCGGGGGGCCTCCGGGCTTTGATGCTTGGCCCCAAAGGCTGAGGAGGTGGGGCGCGGAGGTGCGCTTCGGGTTATCAGCAGGTGCAGGGTTGCTGGCTTTACCAAGGGCTGAACCCGGCTGCTGCCCCACCCCCCACCCCAGCTTCTGGTGACAGATGCCTCCCTCGACCCGGACCCAGCCTGCTCCCCACCCCCGCCCCTGCAGCTGACCCCAGGGCTGAGGGTGGCCTCGGCTCTGCGCGCCCCCTCCCCTCCATCGTGGGGATGCTCCACTCTGCCTGCCTCCCTGAGGGGGCTTGGGAATCCTCACTGCGGGGGCTCCTCTCTTGTTCCTTGTAGGATGTCGCCATTGGGCTCACCTCCTGCTTCCTGTGCTTCCTGCTGCCGGCGGGCTGGATCCTGTCGCACCTGGATAACTACAAGAAGCGGGCGTGAGGGCCGCCCTCCTGCACCCCCAGAGCTGACCCGCGCCGCCAGCCCACCCCGCCCGCCTCGCTGCATTCCTGGCCGGCGCTCCTGGATCATGTCGTTCAATTCCAGCCACCTCTTCATGACGTCTCCTCGCGTCCACACGGACCTCCTGGGACCACGGATCTGGGCCCTGCCCCGTGCAGCCCAGTCCCCGTTGCCACAATAAAGTATTTCAACCTCGCTTCAGAGACCCAGCGTGCCTCTGCCTGGGCCCTGTGTCTGCACGGAGAGGTTGGTGCCCAGTGGGATGTGGGGGGCCACGAGTGGCTGCCCCCCCCACCCCGGTGTGCTCTCCCTGCCTGCCCCGCCCAGTCCCCCCCCCCCGTGGGTGCTGTGCACCTGCCCCGCCCAGTTCTCTCCCCCCGTGGGTGCTGTGCACCTGCCCCGCCCAGCTCTCTCCCCCTGTGGGTGCTGTGCACCTGCCCCGCCCAGTTCTCTCCCCCGTGGGTGCTGTGCACCTGCCCCGCCGTGTGCTCTCCCGCGTGCTCTCCCACTGTGGGTGCTATGCACCTGTCCCACCGTGTGTCAGGCACCCTCTGTCACCCATCCCCTCCAGCTCAGTGGCCTGTCTGTCCTGGTGGGGCCAGCCCTCCCAGGTGGTCGTCCTTGGCAGGTTCCAGCCATTCCTTAGTGGTGGGTGGGGCACTTTGCACTCTGTTTTTATGTCAACTCCAAGGCCCTCTGCTTCCAGCTTATTCCTAAACGGACTTGGATTCAGCCCGGGTGCTCTTCCCCTCCCCTCCTCTCCCCTCCCTTCCCCTCCCCCTCCTCCCCGCCAGCCTGGGGGAATCTGCCACGCCTGTCTGCCTGGGGGTGGCTCTGGGGGGTTGGGCGGGGCTGGAGGACCTCCTTGGGAGTGGGGGGCACAGGAGTGCTGCCTGCTGAGCTGGAGTCCCGGCCCCGCCCTGGAGGACAGCGAGGCTCCGCCCTCTGCATCCTCTGCTGCGGGGACAGAGGCTCAGTGTCCCCTTGGAGCTGCGGCCGGGCAGAGATGGGCAGCGACGTCCGCAGGGCGGGGCGTGGGGCGTGGCCTGCGTTGGGTCCCCGGCATCAGAACTGCTTTTCTGCAGGTCTTGCTGTGGAGAGGGGCAGGCGCTCCCTGCCTCTGCGTCTTTGGGGGTGGGCCCGCGCCTGGATACTGTAGCCAGTTGAGCCCCTGTTGCCCTCCTGGGCTCCCCGCGCTGCAGGGGCGCAGGCCCCAGTTGGGTCTGAAGGGTCAGCCGCCCCCGCCCCCGCTGTGCCGTCGCGAGCCCCCATCTCTCAGATGTAAACCTGACAGTCAAACACTTTCTGTGGTTCCTCCTGCTCGCCAAAGTCCCAACTCCGATGTCACCACGAGCCCATCGCTCAATATTCCTCAGCTCCTGCTCCGTCCCCAAGCCCGTTCCCTTTTCCACTTTATTTGTATCTGAAACACTTTTCAACTCTTGCCTACCCTTTATTTTAAAGATTTATTTATCGGAAAAGCACAGTTAGAGAGAAGGAGAGACAGAGAGGTCTCCCATTGCCTGGTTCACTCCCCCAGATGGCTGAAATGGGCTGGGCCAGACTGAAGCCAGGAGCCAGAAGCTTCTTCCGGGTCTCCCACGTGGGTGCAGGGGCCCAAGCACTTGGGCCGTCTTCCACTGCTTTCCCAGGTGCATCAGCAGGGAGCTGGATCGCAAGTGGATCAGCTGGGACTTGAACTGGCACCCATATAGGATGCTGGTATTGTAGGCGGCAGCTTTACCCACTACACTACAACGCCGGCCCCTACCCTAGTTTGTTTGTTTGTTTGTTTGTTTTTAACCATGCTAACTCCTTCCTGGCCTCCATTTTCTGATACAACTTGTACATTCAACAAATTGCCTTTGGGGCTGGCAGTGATTGGCACACAGAATGGAGTGCCTGGCTCCTGGCTTCACCCTGGTCCAGCCCTGGCTGCTCGCAGGCATCTGGGGAGTGACCCACCAAATGGAAGACCTGTCTGTCTCTCCCTATCACTCAACCTTCCAAATAAATAGCCTTTAAAAAATAATAAGAAGCCGGCACCGCGGCTCAATAGGCTAATCCCCCACCTAGCGGCACTGGCACACGGAGTTCTAGTCCCAGTCGGGGCGCCAGATTCTGTCCCGGTTGCCCCTCTTCCAGGCCAGCCCTCTGCTGTGGCCAGGGAGTGCAGTGGAGGATGGCCCAGGTGCTTGGGCCCTGCACTCCATGGGAGACCAGGAGAAGCACCTGGCTCCTGGCTTTGGATCAGCACGGTGTGCCGGCCGCGGCGGCCATTGGAGGGTGAACCAACGGCAAAGGAAGACCTTTCTCTCTGTCTCTCTCTCTCACTGTCCACTCTGCCTGTCAAAAAAAAAAAAAAAAAAAAAAGAATCAAAAGCCCAAAAGCACCAGGACAGTTGATGGGGTGGAGCAGCATTACCGTCCGGCAGATAGTCGTCATGGAAAGAGCTGGGACGAGGTGGCCATCCTGGGGCTGGGTGAGCGAGCTTCCGCGGCTGCTTCCTCCCTGTCTGTCCACAGGAGGGCAGGCCCAGGCCCTGGGTGCCGAGGGCACTGGGGGTGCGGGGCTCCTCCAAGCCCCAGCTCCTGGGCTGGGAGGGAGGCCGCCTGGCTGTGCTGCCCCAGTCCCTACCCGGCCCCTGCACGGACTCCGCGTGTCAAACACGGTGGGTGGGGGCTGGGCTGATAGCCAGTTTCAAGGCTCCAAGGAGACCAGGTCTTCGCCATCCGCTGTGCTGCTTTGCGTCCGGGAAAGCCGGTTCTCTGCTGCTGATGGCGCTTCTGACTGCTGGTAGGCATTTCCCTGTTCAGACAGGGAAAATGGTTCCAAAAGGGGGGGGGGGGGCTCTTGCTGTCTTGAATCCGGAAGCAGCCCCAAAGCCCAGCGGGCCCATAAAGCCTGGTTTGCTGGGACACGGGTCTGCGAGCCCGACCACACCTGCCCTCACTCCAGGCCTGGCCTCACAACCCACAACGTCCTGACATCCCCTCCTGTGCCTTCCGGAACCTCCTGGAGCGCTAGGGGACAGTGTCATAGCGTCCATGAGAGGCTGGCTTTGGGGCGCCGGCTTCTCACTTGGGTGCTGGTTCAAGTCCCGGCTGTTCCACTTCTGAGCCAGCTCCCTGCTGGTGAACCTGGGAGAGCAGCGGAGGACGGCCCAGGTCGGGCCCCTGCACCCGCGTGGGAGACCCAGAAGCAGCCCTGGCTTCTGGCTTTGACCTGGCCGAGCCCGGGATGGTGCCGCCAACTGGGGAGTGAACCAGCGACTGGAAGATCTGTGTACTCTCTCTGTCTCTCCTCTCTAACTCTGCCTTGCAAATAAATAAAAAAATAAAAAGTTCCCTCGAGGCTGAAAAGGCAAGAGCCAGCGTGCCCGCGGGACTAACACATCTTCTGCATCCGTGCCCTGGGGGCAGGGTGTGGCACAGCAGTTAAGCCGCCATTTGCAACGCCAGCATCCCATATCCAGCGAGTCCATCTGCTCTGACCAGCCCCCTGCTAACGTGCCCGAGAAGACAGCCGAGAAGGCCCAAGTGCTTGGGGCCCTGCCACCCGTGTGGGAGACGCAGACAGAGCTCCGGGTTCTGGTCTGGCTGGGTCCCGATCTGGCTGGTGCTGGGTGAAGCAGCAGATGCAAGATCTCTCTCGCTCTGCTGCTCTTTCCAAATAAAAATTAAGGTCGGCGCCGCGGCTCACTAGGCTAATCCTCCACCTTGAGGCGCCGGCACACCGGGTTCTAGTCCGCCAGATTCTGTCCCGGTTGCCCCTCTTCCAGGCCAGCTCTCTGCTGTGGCCAGGGAGAGCAGTGGAGGATGGCCCAAGTGCTTGGGCCCTGCACCCCATGGGAGACCAGGAGAAGCACCTGGCTCCTGCCATCGAATCAGTGCGGTGCACCGGCCGTGGCGGCCATTGGAGGGTGAACCAACGGCAAAAAGGAAGACCTTTCTGTCTCTCTCTCACTGTTCACTCTGCCTGTCAAAAAAAAAAAAAAAAAATTAAAAGCCTAGTTAACTTACGCGCGACCTTAAGGAATAACAGATTCTGTGTGGTCTCCCCCACTGCCAGGACCCCCACACCGGTACAGTCGAGGTGTGGCTCATCTCGGCCCTCAGAGTCACGTGCCTCCAGCCCCTCTCCTAACCCCCCAGCCACTCTCGATTGTCCTATTAAGCCCTCGCGTGTAACGACCGCTTTCCCACAGCCGGGACACCAAGGGGGACGCCGTCCCTGGGGGCAGCAGGTCGCCAAAGCCACGGTGGGGACGGCGGTGCGGCCGGCTCCCGGTGCCCTCGCCAGCGCTCGGCACTGCAGCTGCAGCCGCCTGCAAGGGGTGCCGGCGCCCGCAGCTGGAGGAGCCTGCAGTGATTGTAGCTGAACTCGTCCTACGGGTCTCCATCACGCAGCCCGCAGTTCCAGCCCCAGAGAAAGCTGAGTCGGCTGCAGGAGGCTCGCGGCCACGCCGCGGAACTCGGGGGCTGGGAGAGCCGAGCACGCGGAGGCGCGGCTACGGGCGGCCGGCTCCCGAGGGGCCCCGCACCTGCGCCGCCGCGGCCACCGCCCGCGGGGACCCCGTTGCTAGGGCCGTTGCCAAGGAGGGGCCGCCAGGCGGGACTCGCTTCCGGGAGGAGGGCGGCTGTAACCCGGAAGCGCTCGGCGGTGCGGCGCTGTTTAAAGATGGCGGCGGAGGAACCTCAGCAGCAGAAGCAGGAGCCGCTGGGCAGCGACTCCGAAGGTGCGGACCGCGGGAGGGGTGTCCGGCCCGGGCCCGCGGCGGCAAGGCCGGGCCGGCTGTTCTCGGGGAAGGCGGCGGAGGCGGGGCGGCCGGGGCGGCCGCGACGCGCGGACGGCCGCTGCCTCCGCGCCTCCCTGCCCCCTCACAATGGAAGGCGCTCCCTCCGCGACCCCCGGCCGGGCGGGGCGGGCAGTCTCGCGGCCTGGCCGCCGGCGCGCGCCCGGGGCGGGGCCTGGGCCGCCCCGCCCTCCGCGCCGGGCTCCCGGGCCGGGGCCCCCGTCGGGCCGGCCGAGGCCTAGGCCCGGACCGCGGCGCCGGCGTTCGCTCACGGCCGAGAGGCGTCGAGCAGCGTGGAGGGCCGGCTCGGCCGGGTGCGGTGTTGTGGGCGGCGCTGGCCCCGGAGGGGCCGTGGGCGTCCGCCCCTTCGGACTTCGGCCGTTTCCGGTAGAGCCCCCTCTTCTGGCCTGGCCGCCTCTCTCCGCCCGCCCATTGTTTTCTTAGACCCCTGAGGACGTGGGTGCCTTGGAAGTGGCCCCACCCGCCTCCTTTTCCGTCCGGGCGCTGGGCCCCGGGGACCGAGCTGGGCATTGGGGGTGGGGGGTGGGGGTGGCGGCGGATGCAGAGCCGCGCAGGGCACGGGCCGGGGCCCAGCTGCGTTAACCCTGCAAGAAGTCGCTCAGCGCTCACCGGCACGGAGAACCGGCAAGCCCAGGCCCCAGCAGTGACTTGTTCAGGGTCACAGAATTTAAGAGCGAGCCAGGATCCGAATCCAGGTTTCGCGAGCCCTGCGCATGGGACTTCTGCAGAGAGGGGGCCCTGCTCCTAGAGCACGCCAAGGTACCCCCCCCCCCGATGCAGCACTTGGGGCGCCCGGGGCTCGGCGGCGAGGTGGCGGAGCAGAGCGGGGCTCGCTGGGCATTGGACACACGTGGGCGTGACCGCAGGTCTCTACTTGCCAGGATGACTTCACCCCTCTGCCTTTGTTTTGCTCTTTGGAAAATGGGCACCATCAGGGGTACCGTGGGAGGATGCGGAAGTGCAGGCCCCCAGGAAGCTCTGCCCGCAGCCCCCTGCTTTCCCCCCAGGAGACCTCGCCCTGCCCCCGAGCATTCCTGGGCAGGCCAGTGCTGATGGACAGCAGGGAGGAAGGCAGTGCCAGCTGGGACAGTGGACCCTGGGCCGGTGCCGGGCGGGACAGCGGACCCTGGGCCGGTGCTGGGCTGGGACAGTGGACCCTGGGCCGGTGCCGGGCGGGACAGTGGACCCTGGGCCGGTGCTGGGCTGGGACAGTGGACCCTGGGCCGGTGCCGGGCGGGACAGTGGACCCTGGGCCGGTGCCGGGCGGGACAGTGGACCCTGGGCCGGTGCCGGGCGGGACAGCGGACCCTGGGCCGGTGCCGGGCTGGGACAGCGGACCCTGGGCCGGTGCCGGGCTGGGACAGCGGACCCTGGGCCGGTGCCGGGCTGGGACAGCGGACCCTGGGCAGGTGCCGGGCTGGGACAGCGGACCCTGGGCCGGTGCTGGGCTGGGACAGCGGACCCTGGGCCGGTGCCGGGCGGGACAGCGGACCCTGGGCTGGTCGCCTCTTCCTCTCTTCCTCTCATTTTAAAGATGAGGAAGGATTTCTCCCAGTTGGGCACAGCTCGGGAGGAGAAGGGCGTGGGACGCCTGCCCCTGCCGCCAGCTGCGCATCCCTGGCCCAGCTGTCCGCAGCGGAGGGGCCAGGACGCCCAGTCATCCCCGGCTCCTCGGCCTCTTCCAGGTGTTAACTGTCTGGCCTACGATGAAGCCATCATGGCCCAGCAGGACCGGATTCAGCAAGAGGTGAGGGGCGTTCAGCGGGGGGGGCAGAGGCCGGTGACCCGGTCTTGGGCGAGGGCCGGCCGGTCTGAGTTGTCTCTCCCTCGGAGCGCCCTCCTCCTCGGGCTGGGCGGCACTGCACGGTGCTCTGTCCCGCGTTACTGGGTACCCAGCCCAGCCCTCTGCCCCTGCTCCAGCGTCCTGGCTGTGTTGCCCCCCGCAGATCGCAGTGCACAACCCCCTGGTGTCCGAACGGCTGGAACTCTCGGTCTTGTACAAGGAGTACGCGGAGGACGACAACATCTACCAACAGAAGATCAAGGTGGGCACCGGCCGCAGGGCCAGGACTGGGGCTTGCCGGGCCTGTGCCCTGGGGGGGGCGGTTCTGGAGGTGTGCCGGCTCTGGCCCAGAGACCTTGAGCCAGATGCAGGTCCCGCCCCTCAGCAGCGGTGTCCTGGGCAGGTCCTGAGGCCTGTGTGCGGCCAGGTGTGTGCTGGGCGGGGCCTCCCCACGGCTGAGGCTGCCCCTCAGCCCGCCTCCTGGATCTGCTGAGGTGGGTGGCTGTGGGTGTCACCAGCCAGGGCCAGCCCCTCCCCTCCCGCGTTCTGAGAGCAGAGCGTGACGGGTGTGGAGGTGTAGTGAACGTCTCCCCACAGTGAACCGGGGATGCTTGGAGCCTTCACCCGAGGAGAGGCCTGTGGGCGCAGGTGGCCTGGCCACGTGGACAGCGGGGCCCCCCTCCCGTCGTGGGCAGTGGCAGCCTTGCAGCGAGAGCGAGTGTCCGCCCCTCCTCTGCCCTGGGGCAGCTCCAGTTTGCCAAGGGGAGCCAGAAATAGTGAGGTCCCCCTGCGGCGGTGGGCAGCTGAGTAAGAGTCCACGTGTGGTCTGTGGTGGACACGTGGCCGTCCCTGGGGGGCCTGCGGGGAGGGGAGCCACGCTGCGGCAGCAGACCCCTGCGGCTTCCTGCTGCTGTCGGTCTCTGGGAGGAGGGGCCTTCTCCCTCGAGGGGCAGCTGCGGGCTGAGGGTGGTGCTGGCCAGCGCCCCGCAGCGCCAGTCCCGTGCGGAGGGGCGTGTCCCCGGGCCGCATCTCCAGGCTGCCTGTCCCACTGTCTCCCGTAGAAATCAACGGGGTGGGCTCCAGGTCACTCGGCATGTACTTGAGTGTCATAGGAAGTGATTGGGTGTTTAGGGCGGGTATTTGAGTGTCGTGGGAAGTGATTGGGTATTTAGGGTGCTCAGAGGCTCTGCTGGTATTGGATGTGGGTGAGGCCCAGATGGACACCGGGAAGCCTGGGTGGGGCGAGGCTGCGCGGTCACACCCCGGCCCTGTAGGCCAAGATGCCCGGGCTCTGAGGCAAGGGGGAGGTAGCTGGACGTGAGACTCAGCTGGAGTGGAGGGCGGACATCGCGTGGGTTTACATTTGGGGCTGTTGAACTTGGGCTCGATGCTGTCGTGAGCGTGAGCGTAGCTTGTTGCTGGAAGCCGCGTGGGGCACCTGCTGCACCATGCGTGGCCTGCGTTCCCTGGCAGGCGCCCGTGTGGGTATGTGAGGTGACCCAGGAATACTGAGGAAAGGTGCAGTGTGGTTTGGTGGTGGCCTTGACCTTCGGAGGGTGGAGGGGTGAGGAGGGTCTGCCTGGAGTTCAGGGGCGACAAGGACCCGTGGGGTCATTAAGGACCCGGACCTGGTGACCCCGGGGGCAGTGCTGCCCGGGGTTTGTGACCTTGGCTGGAGCAGGTGCCTCCTGTGTGGGAGAGCACGGGGACCGTGCACCTGGCCGCTTTCCAAAATTCTGCCGTAGAGAGGGAGAGGACTCGGGCTTCCGGCCTTCTGAAGTGAGGGCTGCCTGTGTGTCCCTGCGCAACCGGGACTGGCCGTGTGTCCCTGCGCAACCGGGACTGGCCGTATGTCCCTGCGCCGACCGGGACTGGCCGTGTGTCCCTGCACCGATGGGGCTGGCCGTGTGTCCCTGTGCCGACGGGTGTACGCCAGCAGGGAGAGGAGTTGGTGCAGAGGGAGGACGACATACTGGCACGTGCCCCGGAGCCCTGGTGCAGGGCGCAGGATGCAGGGAGATAGAGCAGGCCGGGAAGCCAAGGGCGGAAGTGCTGCTGGCCGAGGGGTGAGGAGGTACACAAGGTCATTGCCGGGGAAGGGGGAGGGTGGGAGGAGAGCACAGCAAGTGTGAGCCCGGCCGCCTGGAGGAGCCGGAGCCGGAGGGGTCGGAAGACTGCTGCTGGTACCTGTGGGTGGGCGGGGAGGCGGGAGGCAGGGTCCGGCTTCCAGGGGGGCTGGGGCTGGGCTGTGCGGTGGAGATGTGGAGCCTGGCGCTGTGCCCCCTGCCCTGACGTTCCTTAGGTCGGAACACCGGGCCGCGGCACTGGCGGGGGACAGGTTCACACGCCTGTTTTTATCAGCAAACCACCCTGCAGGCCAAGCAGCAGGGCATGGCTTGGGGCTGGTGCCTGCTTTGGGGGACCCGCAGCTTCCTGAGGTTGCTGGGGGGCTCTAGGTGGGATAACTTCACACCTTAGCAGCTTGGAGGTGGGAGCCAGGGACAGCAGCTAGCTGCCACCTGCCTCGTGTGGCCTTGCCGGGGCGTCTCTGTGTGAGCCCCAGGTCAGCCTGATGTTGACGGGTCGGGTGGGGCGCCCCCTGCAGGACCTCCACAGAAAGTACTCCTACATCCGCAAGACCAGGCCCGACGGCAACTGCTTCTACCGCGCTTTCGGGTTTTCCCACTTGGAGGCACTGCTGGACGACAGCAAGGAGTTGCAGCGGTGAGGGAGGCGGGGTGCCGAGGGAGGTGGGCAGGGGCGTGCTCGGGGCCTCCCTCGGCGGCTTCGCCTTCTTGGCGGCTAGGCCGGACAGTGGTCTGGGCTCCCGCCCGGGGCTTCTTTCTGAACGGGGCTTGGGGACTGGCGGCGTCTGGGGCCGCACGGTGCTGGCCTGGGGGCCCATGCTGGCCTCCTTTTCTCTGCCGCCCCAGGTTCAAGGCCGTGTCTGCCAAGAGCAAGGAGGACCTGGTGTCCCAGGGCTTCACCGAGTTCACAATCGAGGACTTCCACAACACGGTGAGCCCGGGTGGGTGCCTGCGTGGGCGGCCTGGCGGGGGCTGCTCCCCGCTCACCCGTGCCCGTTCTCCGTGGCGGCAGTTCATGGACCTGATCGAGCAGGTGGAGAAGCAGACCTCCGTCGCCGACCTGCTGGCCTCCTTCAACGACCAGAGCACCTCGGACTACCTCGTGGTCTACCTGCGGCTGCTCACCTCCGGCTACCTGCAGCGCGAGAGCAAGTTCTTCGAGCACTTCATCGAGGGCGGGCGGACCGTCAAGGAGTTCTGCCAGCAGGTGCCGCCGCGGGGGTGGGGGAGGGGCGGGGGGCGGAGTTCTGCCAGCAGGTGCCGCCGCGGGGGTGGGGGGAGCCGGGGGGGGGGGGCGGGGGGCGGAGTTCTGCCAGCAGGTGCCGCCCGCGGGGGTGGGGGAGCGCGGGGGGGCGGGGCTGAGCTGCGCGGCGCTGCCCTGTGCTGCAGGAGGTGGAGCCCATGTGCAAGGAGAGCGACCACATCCACATCATCGCGCTGGCCCAGGCCCTCAGCGTCTCCATCCAGGTGGAGTACATGGACCGCGGCGAGGGCGGCACCACCAACCCGCACGTCTTCCCCGAGGGCTCCGAGCCCAAGGTCTACCTGCTCTACCGGCCCGGACACTACGACATCCTCTACAAATAGGGCCGCCGCGCCCGCCGCGCCCGGCCCGCCGCCTCTGCCAGGCCTCGGCGTGTACAGAGGTGCAGAGGTGGTGGGCCTTTTTTTTTTTTTTTTTTTTTTTGTGGTTGTAAATGGTCATATCTCACCCTCCCGTCCCCCCGCCCCCACGTCCTGTCTCACAACCTTCCATGTTTTATTAAAGGGGATGCTGGTGGTGAGCGGTGTGCGTGTGTCCCTGCCGGGCCTGCCTGGCTGCTGTGTGTGTGGCTGTCCCCTCCCCCCAGGCGGGTCTCCCCTTTCCCCCTCCCCACCAGGAGCAGCGCAGGGGCAGCGGGGGGGGGGGGCAGCCGCTTGTAGCTCCGCCTCCTTCCTCCAGACTCCCCGGCCCTCTTAGCTGGCAGTGGTTTAAGCTCCTTGGAGACCAGAGCTGCTCCACCTGCCCCCCCCCCCCGGTCTGCGTGGTGGGGAGGCCGGGGGACAGCGTGGTGGCAGGTGCAGGAGCGGGACCCCACAGTAGGGCCCCCGGAAGGGGGGCGGTGTGCTGGGGGCACGTAGATGCCCCTTGGTCCCCAGTACCCCCCACCTCCCCGCCCGCCTTCCCCTCTGCTTGTCCCCGCTATCTGCCTCTCCTGCCTTTTCCCCTGCCCTGCCCCCTCAGGCTGTGGGCTCCCTGGGGCAGGCCCGCCATAAAGTCAAGTGCCCACCACCGCCGGCGCCACGCCCCTGGGCCCCCTCCCTGGCCACGCCCCTGGGCGGCCTCCCTCCCCGCCCCCTCCCAGGCAGACAGGAGCCAGGAGGAGCTGAGAAGCGATCTTTATTCAGGGGCTCCCCCATGGCAGGGCGCTGAGGGCGAGAACGGGCTGGCCGGGCCCAGGCTGGAGGCTTCGGGTGACCTCAGAGCTGGGAGCGAGGTCCTGGGCGCCCCGGGGCATCTGAGGGCAGAGCAGAGGTGAGGGCGCTGTGGGCGCCCGCCGCCGAGGCCCCCTCCCCGGCTCCCCCCTGCGTGCGGGTGAGCAGGTGTTAGTGGGCAGGTTAGTCCAGGGCAGCCGCCCGCGGGCCGGCCCGGCTTACCAGTCCTGGTCAGGGTGAGTGCGGGGGCCTCAGGCTGGAAGGCAGAGGACAGTGAGCGGGGGCGGGGCAGGGGGCGGGCGGGGCAGGGGGCGGGGCGGGGGGGTGCCTACCCGCGGGGAAGTAGTACGGGAGCCGCTGCCGGTAGATGCTCTCGTCTTTCTCGAGGAACACGCAGATGACCAGGCGATCCACCTGCGGGGGCGGGGCTCAGCGAGGGGCGACCCGCCCCCGCCCCGCCCACCTCGGGGGGGGGCACGGGGACCGCGGCGGGGTCACGCGCCTGGCCCACCTTGTCCTTGTGCTGCTCCAGCCACTCGCGCAGCGCCGCCAGCACCACCTCGGCCGCCGCCTCACTGGGGTAGCCTGGGGGGGCGGGGCGGGGTGAGGGGCCCTGGCCTGTCGTGCCCCGCCGCCCGCCCCTCCCCCCGGCTCTTCCGGACCCCACTCACCGAACACGCCGGTGGAGATGCAGGGGAACGCCTGGGCGGGGCGGGGGAGAGGGGTCAGGGACTGGGCCGCCGCCGCCGCCCCCGCCCCCGCCCTCGCCGCCGCCGCGCACTCACCGCCGAGCGCAGCCCGTGCTCCAGCAGGAGCGCCAGGCTGCTCAGGTAGCAGCTGCGGAGCTCGGCGGCCTGGCTGGCGCTGGGCTCCCCCTGCACGATGGGCCCCACCGTGTGGATGACGTCTGCGGGGGCGACCGGGTCAGGCCGGTGGTCTCCGCTCGCTCCTCGGCTCGCCGTCGCCCTGCCGGCCTGGGCCTTCCCCGAGACTCCGCAGCTCCGCAGAGGCCGGCTGGCGCCCCGCCCCGCCTCGCCACCTCTGCGTGGCCGCAGCTGAGGCTGGGGGCGCGAAGGCGCTGCCGCCCCCCTCTGGGTCCCCGTACCTGCCCAGCTGCACACACCGCCTCCCGCCCTCCCCCCTCCGCTCCCTGAGGCCAGGTCCAGGCACCACGGGCAGCAAGTGTCCAGAAGGCGGCGTCCGCGGGCCAGTGGAGGCCGCGGCCCCTGCCCGAGCTGCACGCGGGTGCCCCGCCCACGGTCCCGAGACTCACACTTGGCCGGGAGCCGATAGCCGCCGGTGATCTTGGCCTTGCCAGTCTCGCAGCTCTGCAGGGTCCGGCACTCGTCAGTGAGCAGGGGTCCGGCGGCCCGATGAATGCACCCGTCCACTGCGGGGAAGGTGAACGTGACGCCGGGGTCCCCCCCCCCCCCCGTCCCGCCAAGCGTGACCGCAAGGCTGAGGCCCAGAGGCTGGATACTTCAGTCCTAAGAAGGCCCCTCGGCTTGCCGGGCCTCGCGGGCACCGCGCCTTTCCCTTGCGGCCTCACCTCCTCCAGCCCTCACCGCCAATTAGTTTCACGACTTGGGGGGAACCGGGGCGCACACAGGGACCGCAGAGCAAGCCCTGGCGGGGAACAGTGTGGTGGCCGGCAGGGGGCGCTCCCGGCCCACTCGGCTCCTTTCGCGCCGCGCCCGAGGGGCCGGGGCTGGGACCGCAGCCCGCGCAGGGCGATGGGGAGGCTGGCCGCCCGGACTCTGTCCCGCCACCATCACCGCCAGATAAGGCGACGCCCCACGGGACCGTGGCAAAGCCCAGGCTAAGGAGACCGAAGGGCCGGGTCCCCGCTGGGGCCTGAGCCTGGTCCTCCATTCCCTGGGCGGCGCAGGTGGCGCCGAAAGCGCAGATTCCAGCCGATTAATGAGCTCCGCGGTTGCAGCATCCGCTTAATTGGGCCGGGCCTGGGCTTGTTTATCCCAAGAAGAGGGTGGCTGCGAGGCCTCAGAGGGGCCCGGGGAGCCCCGGGGCGTGGCAGGAGGCAGAGGGTGGCTCCTGCAGCCAGGCTGTGCGCCCTGCAGACCCCGCTCCTGCCTCCAAGACTTTGCCAGGGTCTTTCCTTGTGGCGTCTGAAAACCAGGGAGTGGGGCTCCCCCCCAGGGGGTGGGCAGGGGTGCTGGCCTGTGCCAGGCGCTCTGCTGGCCGTGCTGGGCCCCGGAAGGCACCGCGGCCCTTCCTCCTGGTCACCTCCATCGCCCGGCCAGCGCCTGGCACAGGTCCAGGCGCAGCAGCTGGATGACCCCCCGCCCCGCTCCTGTCTGCTGTTCTGTGCCCTGGGGGGGGGGGAGGTGTTGAACCTCATTTTCTGCCTTGTGCAGCTGGCACCAGCTGATTTCCCAGTGCATCCTAGGGCTGGGGCTGGGGGTGGGTAGAGGAGTTGGGGGACCCTGGGCATGGCTCAGGATTGGGTTCTTCCAGCCCCTTCAGAGGAGGCGGAGAAGGAGGCCGGGGCAGTGCCTGGGGCCCCCAGCACGCGTCTCGCTGGCGGGGGTGCCCCGGAAGCCCAGATCCCGGCGCTGCAACCCCCGCGGCAGCCGCCGCTGTGAACTAGGCACGGGCGCCACGTCGCAGGGCTGGTGGGAGCAGAGGCGCTGCCAGTCACCGCGCCGACGAGGGGCTTCCGGCCTGCCTCGGTGGTCTCCACCCCCTGTGCTCCCGCCCCGCGGGCGACCTTGGCCAGCGGCGGGGCCCTGCGGAAGTGCAGCGCGGTGAGGGCGCTGCTTCAGACACTTAATGCTTCCTGCAGACGAGGCCAGGCCGGCGGCCAGGCTCTTGGGGCTGACCCGGGGGACGGCGCGAGGGCGGTGCAGGCGCTTGGGACACAGCTCTCCCCGGAAGTTTCCAGAACAGGGCCAGGGCCGTGTGACGGCTTGGCAGGCACCCAGGGCAGGTGCAGAGCCTGGGTGCCCCTGCTGCCCCGCGCACCCGCCTGCAGGCCAAGGCTGGCCCTGGCATGGGGGTCCCCGGCCTGCTGCCTCCTTGGCTCCGACCTCCAGGCCCTCCTCGCCCCAGGCTCCGCCCCCACCCCGCCCTCTTGACTGACAGCTCTTCCTCCTGCATCCTCACTGCCTCCCGCTTTACCGAGGGGACAGGCAGAGAGGAGCAGCCAGCCCAGGGCCCCAGCAGAGGGGTGGTCCCCGGCCTGCTGCCTCTCGCACGCGCAGGAGCCTGGCCCTGCAGCTCTGCACCTGCTGCTCCCTGGCCCCGCGCCCCTCCTGGCACAGGGGCCGCTTGGTGGCAGTGAGAACTGCCGCTGCCGGGGCCGCCTGCTCCCCTCCTTCCCTAGGCGCTCTCTGGCCTCCAAGCACCCCTGACCCCCCACGAGGCACCCTGCGCCCAGCGCTGCCCCGAGGGGGGTGCCAGCGGCCACCCGAGCCCTCCCTGCTACCGCAAGGCCCCAGTGGCCCCGTGGAGGGGTGACCGCCAAGGCTGGGGCGGGGCTGGCATCAGGCCCTCCCGGGAGCCCGCCCAGTGCGGAGGGGGTGTTAGCCACTATTTAGGGTGCTGTAATATTCATGAAGGGAAGATTAGATATTTAAATTTATTCAGCAATAAAGGCGTCTCGGCGGGGGAGCATTCCTCACGCTAAACAAACAAGCAAGCAGGGGCTGATCAATTATTTAGGGGACCAGGAAGAGGCCCCTGGCCCTGGGACGGAGCAGGACACCCCCATGGGCCTCTCTGCAGAAATCCTGTACAAGACTGCTGATGGCTCTGTGTAGTCGCTTAACCTCTCTGCGGCTCAACACATTGTGGGGAGCAGGAGGCGCTGGGGGGGGGAGCCTGCCAGAGGCAGGGCACAGAGAGGCAAAGCCACTTGCTCAGTGTCCCACAGCACAGAGGGGACGGTGAGGCCGTGCCTGGGCAGCCCGCTCCTGGGGTCCCGGCCGGGCTGTGCCCCCCGGGCTCGCCACCCCAGGTGCTGAGCCTCACAGCCTCTCTGGCTCAGCCTCTGCAGTGAGCTGGCCCGGGGCCGTGTGCGACTCCTCCGGGCAGCCCCCCACCCCGAGCCTCCCTCTTCGCTGGGCGCGCACTGGACAAGAGGCTGCCCCAACGCACCTCGTGCTTTGTCCCACAGTGACCCCTTCTGCAGGTGGGAAGGCTGAGGGTCTCACAAAGGCAGGACAGCTTCCGGGGACTCCCTGAGGGCCCTAGCAGGGCTCCTGGCTGGCCGGGCCTCCAGGCCTGGGGAGGCACAGGGAGGGACGGAGGCAGAGGGCAGGGGACACTCCCCACCCAGCTGTGCTGCCCACCAGCCCCATGCCCCTGCTAGCAGGGCTGGCAGGGGTCCGGTCCACCAGGCGAGGGCAGGCCTGGGTGAGTGACCCTCCTGGGGCCTCTGCGCCCCCCTCCTTGCTGCCCACGTGCGGCCGGCCCGGGCCCTGCTGGGCCTCGGAAGCTGAGCCCCGAGTGACGCCTCGTTCTCAGAACTGCCTCTGCCCGTACCCTCTCGGTCACTAGTTCTGTCAACAAACCTGCCCTGCCCTGGCTCCGTGCTAGACGGGCTCAACCCAGGGTGTGTGTGTGGGGGGGGGGGTGCGGGGAGGCCAGGATGCAGAACCCACCCTCGCGGGCGCCCTGGGAAAAAGACAGATGGGTGACAGCTCTGTGATGTGATGTGATCCGAAATTCATTACAGGGTGAGATCAGCGCCTTCGACGGGGATTTGAAAACATTACGGCTTCATTATGTACACAGCGGCGGCGCCTCGTTCATCACGCAAAAATCACTCGTGGCATTCCAGAGCCCGCGGCGGCTGCACGCAGGCACACGGCCACCCTGCCTGCTGCGGGGGCGCGCTGGGGCCCCGCCCAGCATCCGGTCCCAGCGTCCCTGCAGCCCAGGGCTGAGGGGCTGGGCAGTCCCCGCCCCAGGGCCTCAGTTTTCCCTTTTGCAACATTGAGTGGCTCTGGGCGTGGAGACGACGTGGGCTGCCCTGGGCGCCGCCACCACCATCACAGCTGTGGGCAGGCAGGGTGGCGGCGCGGCCAGGCCCTTCCTCGGGGGACACTGGCATGCCCTGCTCCTAAACCCTCACCCGGGAGGAAGCAGGCACCCGGGGCCGGTCCAGCCCCAGTGGAGGTCCAGCCCCTGCCTTCTGCAGCCCCTCCCTCCTCCAAAGCGCACCCCATTCAGCAGGCGTGGGGGGGCCACCCTGGGCCTCCGTGGACCTGGAGGCAGTGGCGGAGGGGCGGGGCGCCTGTGGCTGTGAGAAGGCCCCTCCCAAGGAGGGGGCATGTGAGTGACACATGGGAGGGTCCGGCCACCCCGTCAGCTCCAGCCCGGCTCAGGGACGAGTTTGTGGAGTGGCTGCCGGAGCCCCCTGGGGCCTGCCTGCCTCTTCCAGCCCACAGCCCGGCCAGGAAGGCGAAGGCCGCACACAGCCCGGCCTGGAGAGGGCCACGGAGGCCACGTTATCTGCCCGCTGAGCCCGGCCGCGGCTGATCGGAGCAGCAGAGGCGAGCCCTTCCCCAGCGGCCCTGGGAAGCAATCAGGGATTAGCGATGGGAGATACGGCGTGCCCGCTCGCGGGAGGGATGGCAGCGACCCCGTGGACGCCGCCCGCACCCGGCTAATCCTCCCTGGATGGGGGCGGGGGGCAGAGAACAAAGTGAGGGAGGCAGCGCAAGGGGCGGGGCGGGGCAGCAGGCGAGGAGGAGACGGAGGAGGCGGCGGCAGGGTGATGGCCAGCGACTGCGCGGTGGGCAGGGACCCGGGCCCCCAGGCTGGGCAGAGGGGGCACAGTGCACAGGTAGGGTGGTCCAGTGGTCTTGACAGCCAGCACCCAGCTAAACGCCGACACGGGAGACTTCCGGTCACGGAGGGCAGAAGGCCTGCCTGGGGGGTGCGGTGTGCCACGCTCTGCATCCCAAGAACGTGCCAGGCCCTTGGGATAAAGAGCCATGCGGGGAGGCCGTCGGAGGGCTGCCCTGACGTGGGAAGGCGATGGCCAGGCGAGGGAGGCTGTGGCAGGGGCAGAGGTGCTCCCGGGCACGGGCATAGCACGTTCAAAGGCCCTGTGTCAGAGAGGCCGTGAGGGAAGCCGGCTGCCCCCGGCGCGCAGGACACGGTGGGTGGAAAGGCCAGGGGCTGCCCCCAGCGGCTCCTGCCGGCGTGCACGGGGCCGCTGACCCTGAGGGGCGGGGATGGGGTTCCGCCGCGCCATGCCCTCCCACCGGGGACCTGCCTGACCCCTTCCCACCGGCCCTGGAGCTGGCCCTTCAGGGCACTGGCCAGGCCGGAGCAGAATTAATCTGTCACTGAAGCCGGGCCGTGGCAGCGCAGTCATGATTTAGATGAATAATTGAAACGCTCCGATACATTTATTATCCCTTTAGTGCGAAAGTGGCAGAGAAAGACGAGGGGTAATTGAAAAGGCGCGCACAAATCTCCCCGGAAAGCCGCGCCTAGTGGCCGAGTAAACATTTCAGCCCCCATCAGCGGAGTCCATTCCCCGCCTGATTTAAGAGCCGCCTTCCTCCTCACCATACAATAGCAAAATGTTGTCCAGAGTGTTTTATGGAAGCCAGGACAGGCTCCAGGCGGGAGGGGGAGGGGGGGTCCTGGCAGCCCCCAGCCCCTCCTGAGGGGCCTCCTCACGCTGCTGCACCTGCCAGACCCCTATGCGGCCTCCAGGGCCCAGGTCCAGCACCCCGGCTCCCAGAGAGCCAACCTGGGTGTCCCTGGGGGCGGAGCCAAGGCCTGAGTCCCTCCCCCATCAGACAGCCCCCTGGGAAGCGCTGACGCCCTAGCCTGCCCCGGGCCTGCCAGGGGTCCGGCCGGAAGCGAGGCAGGCCTGGGTGGGGGCTGCACCCTGCACCCTCCAGACTCCATTAGCCCCGCAGCTCCTGGGAGATCACCCCCTTCCCTGCTTCCTGCGGCCTGCAGCCCTCTGCTGCCCCCTCCCCGCCCTGGCTGACCCCGCTGCTGGCCCCCAGAGGGCAGGGCCCGGCCCCAGTGCCCGGGGCAGGCCGGGCACCTGGAGGGGCAGCTAATTACCTGCTCTGACCCAGGAGCGGCCTCAGAGCAGGGGCTCGGGCCCTCCCAGAATCCCCGCCCAGGGCCTGACAGGTGAGCTTTCACAGGGGGTGCTCGGGTGAGGGTGAGCGGGCAGGGTGACAGGCTCGGGCGGCTGCTGCCCTGGACGATGGGCAGCCTGGGGCGGCGTGCGGGGGCTGACGGGCGGGTGGGGGCCTGAATCCTTGCAGAAGGAGCCTCAGGAGCCCCCAGGGGAGGACCAGGGAGTGTCTGGGCGATGTCAGACGGGCCCGGCCGCCCTTCCCCCGATGGGTGCAAGGCGGATGCCAGGGACCAGGGTGGTGAGGGCGCGGGTGGCAATGTGAAGGCAGAGGGTGCCCGGGCCGTCCTCCGTGCCACCCCTGGCGGTGCCAGGCCCCATGCCGCCGGCAGTCCCCTCCCCGCCTCCTCCACCTTGTTCCAATCACATTAGCAGAGTGACAGCCCCAGCGAGCGTTTGCGGCGGCTCCATAAATCTCTGCCGGCGTTAAAAGCCTGGACTCCGGGCCCACTTCCTCCCGGGTCGCGGCCGCCCCATCCATCTCCACGCCAGCCAGGCCGTGCACGGGGCCCGCCCCAGCCTCCCCTCACCCCCAAAGCCGCAAGGGGTGCTGGAGGCACCCGATAATCTGGGCCCCGGGCTGTCTGAGCCACCCCTAGAGCCTCATGGTCCTTGCTGCCCTCGTGTCCTTGTCTGAATGTGTGGGGCCACTGTCACCTGTCCTGTAGTTCACGCATTCATTCAACAAACGATACTGAGCACCCGCTCCACGTGCCTGTTCTGGGTGCTGGAGACCCAGCCTCCCCTGCTCCGAGCACGGAGGACAGGACCTCGCTGGGGCAGTGTGTTAGGAGACAGGTGCAGCCTGGGCAGGGTGGGGCGGGGCAGGGCAGGGCACCGCCCCACCATTGCAGCAAAGACGTGAGCGGTAAAGCGGCAGCCGCGTGGAAAAGCATCCAGCAGAGGGAACAGCAGGCGCAAAGGCCCTGGGGCAGGCTGCCTCCTCTGGGACCACAGGGAAGCCGGTGTGGGTGGAGCCGAGTGGGGAGGGCAGAGGAGTCTGGGTGGCAGCAGGCGCCCTTGGCCTTGGCTCAGAAGAGGGGCGATGAACTGATGCCAGTTTTCAGGAGCTCACACCTTTTTCATTCTTTATCTTTCCCGCCTGGGGGGTCTCTGAGGCTCCTGGCTGGGCCCTGACCCCGCCCCCAGCCACACCTCCCATGCCCACGCGTCCTTCCTTGTGGGCCTTCGCCCATGCTGTTCCCGCTGCCCGGGACACCGTTCCCACCACTCTCCACCCCTACCCATGCCTGGGGTCCCGTGGAAGGCGCCACCTCCTCGCAGAAGATCCTGCACCGTGGGGGTGCTGCCGCCTGCACCATGAGCCCCGTGGGCGGGACTGGCTCAGGGCCGGGTACCCCTGGGCACTGCGGGCGAGCGCGGCTTGCGTCCAGGGTCCCCCCGGGGCCTGGGTGACCTCTGCAGGACGGCCAGGGGAGAAGCGGGAGCCGGGGCGGGGGGAGGGGGACATGTCCAGCCACAAACAGCCCCGCCCTGCCTGCTGGCCGCCACCGACAGCTCTGCTCGCGGCTCTTATTTAGTCCTGACCTCCTCGGCCCCTTTTATTTTTCCCCCTTTTAAAACCTGGCCTGGGCCCCGCCACGGCTGCCGTAAACACGGCCCCGGGATTTATCCGACGGCGCATTAACCCCTGGCCCCTGGCTCACCAATCATCCTGCTGCCCGCACCGACAGCGGCCGCCCCACCAGCTGGGCCAAGGGGCTGGGGGCAGCGGGGCCATGGGACCAGGGAGGCAACGCTGGGGGCCCGGGGGTGCCCTCTCTACCTCAGGGCACCCGCTGACCTTGGCCTGCAGCCCTGGTGGTCGGGCCCACCCTGACCTCCTACCCCTGAGTCCCAGGGTCATTAGCAAGGTCACAGGCACAGGGAGGGGGTGGGCCCGGGCCCCAGCTTGCCCGCTGGCCGCTGTGAGATGCTGGGGGCAGGGGAGGGAGGAGGCTGCCCGGAGGGGAGGCGAGGGGGCCAGGGAGGTGTCGCCAGCCCCACTTGAGACCCGGTGACAGGAAGGAGGTCCACTCACCGCCACCGCCTCCGAGCAGGGAGCTGTTGGCTGCAAGAGAAGAGACAGAGGCAGGTTAGTGGGGAAGGGGTGGGTGCGGAGACAGAGCAAGGGGGCGGGGCCTGGGACCGCCCCCCAGGCAAGGGCAGGGGACACGAGGGCCATGCTGCCCTGCGAGGTGGCCACACGTGGGAGTAGAGGCAGGCGCCAGCGTCCCCCCCCCGCTCGCTCTTTCACCCACAGCATCTCCTGGGCTCTGGCTGAGCCCACCCTGGGGTGGCCTGGCCACCGCCCTCGGGGCCCACGCGCTGGGCTGCCCCGGAATGAACAGGGCGGGCGAGAGGCTGAACTGGGGCTTGGGGGACGCCTGTCAGATGCAGGTGACTGGGGGGTGCGATGCTGGGGCCCAGAGCTCCGGGACTGGGGTCAGCACTGGGTCCACAGATGGCCAGCTGGGGCCGGGTGGCCTCGTGCCTCAGTTTCCCCGCGTGTGAGACCAGGACAGCACCACTGTCCCAGGGCTGGCGTGAAGGTCGAGGGAGGGCAATGCTGAGCGCTGGGCCCGGTGCCTGCCCCCTCGCTGTAGCTCTGCCCGGCCGGCTGCCCCCTAGTATGTGGCAAGGCGGGGCTCAGGGCTGTGCAGGGTCCTGGCCCCCCGCGTCCACAGGCAGCCTGCGTCCACGCCCACCACTGCTGCTAATCAGGACAGCGAAGGGGGAGCCGGGCAGGTGCCCTCCAGGCCCAGGTGCCACCCAGGTGCGCGGCCCCCTGCTGGGCCTTAGGCCCCCTCTGGCTACCAGGCTGTCTTTAGCTCCTCCCCCCCCCCCCGCTCTGCCCTCCCACTCCACCTGCTGGGTCCCCGCCCCTCGCACAGGCGCACGGAGCGGGGTGGGGGGGGCAGCAGGGGCCGCGGGCTGGGGTGATGCTCAGACGCCGCTAAGTGGTGTCGTCGGCTCCCAGCGGCTGGTCTCCCAGAGCCGACAGCTCCTCGCTTGGGGAATAATTAATTCCACAGCCCGAAAACCCAGGGCTGCGAGTTGCCACGTTACTTGTGAGATTAATACAAGCAGCTAATTAAGATGGAGAGGCGAGGAGCGGCTGGGCGCTCCCAGAACAGGGGTGGGGGCCGCAGCAAGCCCCGGGCGGCAGGGAGCCAGGCAGGGAGGGCTGGGTGGGGCACCCAGGCAGGCGCGGGCGGGGCGTGGCCCTCCAGCCCCCCAGTGGCTCTGCACACAGCCTCCTGCCCGGGGCCTGCGTACCAGGCCCTGCGTACCGGCCCGGCCGGCCTCAGTGTCCTGCCCCAGGGCCCCATTTGTCACCATGGTGAGGCCACCAGGGAGGTGTGATTGCTCTCTTCTCCCAGAGAAGGAAGCCGGGGGCCACAGTGGCAGGCGGCAGCAGCAGGCCTGGACCGGCTCCGCCCACTCCCAGCCGGCCCCAGGGCACACGGCTGTCCCCGGGCCCCTCCCTGAGGAGCACACAGTAGGGGCAGCATACAGTAGGCTTCCTGGCTGGGTCCAGCAGCCACAGAGATCCCTGGTGCGGGGACAAGGGGCTGGGGCTCACAGGGGCGGCGGGCAGGCCTGGCCCGCACGGCAGGAGAGGACCGGTGGTGCCAGGTCGGCCGCCCTGGGCGCCCTGAGGCCCTGGCTTGTCGGACGCTGCCCTCCGCGGCCTCTGCCCACCTCCCCCGTCACCTCTCTCTCTTAATTAACACTGGCTGCAAACGAGCTGGCTTGCGCCCAACTAGGGCACGGCGCCAAATGGGTCGGCAGCCAGCAGCGAAGGGGCAGGAGGGGGCGCTGACCTCCCTCCTGTGGGCCCCTGTCGCAAGGCGAGGCCACCCCCACCCGCCGCCAGCACCCCCAAACCCTGCTGTCAGGGCGAATGGGCCTGACACCCACCCCGCCAGGGTGTGAGGTGGGGGCTTGGGGCTCAGGAGGAGTCGGCCCAGGAGGGAGGCACCCCGGGCTGGGGGTCTCGGCCTCAGATGGGAGGACCTGCAGGGGCCCAGGGACCCAGCCTCGGCTGCAGAGCCTCATCCCTCAGGGGAGGGCGCAGGGGCTGGGGGTGCAGGTTCCAGAGCAGGGTGTGCACTGGGTGCACCTGCTCAGATGCCGTCCCTGGGCGCCGCTGACGTCCCCCAGCCCTGCAGCCTGGCCCCCGCCCGCGCCACGCCCCACTGAGCTTGACCAGCTGGCTCCCAGCCCAGTGCTGCTCCGGCGACCTTGGGGTGGCCCCGAGGGCCGTCACTGCCAGGGCCTCCGTCCTCCGGGAGGCTGGAGGCTCGGGCACCTTCTCTGGGGGACCTCGGTCCCCTCCTCTGCCCCCAGCGCTGGCTGTCCCGGCAGCAGGGTGCTGGGGGGGGGTTGGGTGGCCACTGCCCAGCGAGGGAGGCCCAGGCCCCAGTGCTTGGCAGCCATCCCCACAGGTCAGAGGCGGCACGAGCCAAGGGTGGTCCTCGGCCCCGGCTTTGCTCGCTGCACAAAAGGTCTCAGTTAAGCGCCAACTGTATGCAGAGCTGCGAGGGCACCAGGCACGTGGCGACGGGTAGCCCAGTCCCTGGTCAGAGTCGGGCGCTGCCACGAGCATGGCACACCCACAGCCGAGGAGGTACGAGACCGAGCGCAGCCTGGACGCCCGGAGGGCTTCACAGAGGAGGTGGCGTTGGTGCCAAGGCGCCAGGAGGCTTGGTACACGGTCCCAGGACAGGAGGCGAGGTGTGCAGCAGAGGGAATGGCACCGGCGAGGGCGCGGCCATGGGAGGCGGCCTGAGAGTGAGGGGTCCCGGGGGCCACGTGCGGCCGGCCAGGGTGGGCTGCACTTGACTGCGCCTCGGGGCAGAGGGAGCCTGGGAACTGGGACTGGGGGAGCAGGAGGGGAGGGGCAGGGCAGAGGCGGGGGCACCGGCACCTCTTCCTCTCCAGGGGCTGGCTGTGCGTCCCTCCTGCCGCAGCCCCCGGCCCCTGCAAGGCCCACGCTCCGGGCCATGGCCGCCGCGGCCTCGGCCCACCGTGCTGTCAAAGGCCCAGGAAAATGTAATTTTTTTTCTTAGCATCAAAAGAAAAAAATGAAGTTCTAGGTCAAAGAAAATGTTTCAAAATATAATATGTTTGTCTTCACGCCAGCAAAGTCATAAGCGTAATTTCTTGTACCGTTTGACAGGAAGGGGCCCTCGCAGGCAGAGCCTCAAGGCCCAGTCCTCCTCTCCCGGCTCGGCCGCCGCCGTGACGCACCCACTGGACAGAGGTCACAGCGCAAGGCCGAGGGTCTCCCACGTCACCCCCAGCTTCCCGAATAGAATCCTCTGGATGGGGAGCCCCTGGGGGCCTGCGCCCCGGGATTCCCTCTACTGCACTCCGGGCCCCCAAAGCTGCCCCAGTCCCAGGGCCTTTGCACAGGCTGCTACCGCTGCCCACCCAGGGGCTGCCCCACACCCAGGTCTGTGTTTGCTCCCCGCCTCCCAGCCCCGCCCGCATCCTCACTGCCCACCTCACTTGCCGGGGGTCTTGCAGGTGCTAACTGAACACCTCTGACAGGTCGCTGTGTCCCCCGCCAGGCCTTGCAGGGGAACCCACCCCTAGGGCTGGGGCGGGGGCTCTCAGGAGCTGGACTCCAGAGGGGGGGGTGTATGGGCCAAGGGCAGTGGCAGGACGGCCAGGCCCCTCCCTCCGCAGGCGTAGGAGCCGCCTGAGCCCTTCAGTGGTGACAGGGACTAAATCCTCCAGCCCAGGGAGGCCGCGGGCGGGGTGGGGGGGGGCGCCAGAGAGGAGGAGCGGTGACCCGAGGAAAGCGCTGAGTGGGTTCCTGGGCCGGTGAGCGGGCACAGGGGTGACTTTGAGGCAGGCGCAGCCCCACCGTGCGCCCCCGGGGAGGCTGCCTCCTCCACACACCCCTGCCGGGAGAGGCAGCCAGCAGCTGGGGCCACTCCCCAAGCGCCCCCACCCTGCCGCCTGGCCTGGCCCGCTGCCTCCGCTCGCTCGCAGGGCACACACGCGCATCTGCGCCTACTGTGTGCTGCAGGGCAGAGCTCGGCCCAGCAGGGAGCCGTCCAGAAACCACAGACCGAGAATGAACTTGAACGAGGATCACTGTGGGAGCTAGAGGTTGTGGAGGGAGCCGAGAGGAGAGAGCTGTGGTTGTCGGCAGGCGGAGGCTGATCCGAGCCGGGCGAGCCGGGACCTGCCGGCCAGGCCCAGGGCAGCTGTGCCAAGGCCCTGAGGCAGGAGCAGGCCTGGGGGTGCAGCGGAGGAGGACAGAGGTCAGAGGGGGCATGAGCAGCCCTTTGGGGGTCTCGCAGGCCTGAGTGTGAAAAGGGGGCGCTGGGAGGAGGGGTGGGCTGCAGAGACCAGACTGGGGGTGGAGGAGGGGCAGGAAGGGCCCTGCGGCCCCTGCAGTGTCCCCGCCCTGGACACCCACCCGGGCGCTCCCTGGGGACCGGGAGCCCCCTCAGAGCCCTTCCCAGCCCAGAGCCCAGAGCCCAGAGCCCGCACCTGCCTGGGGCTCGGTGCCGCTGCCCCAGCCGCCCCGGCTCCGGTGGGCGGGGGCTGTCTTGAGAAATCCACGCCGTTGCCAGCCCTACGCCCCGCACGCCGGCGGCGGGATCCGTGTTCTACTTCAGGGCGAGTCGTTTAAAACACATTTTAGATGAGAAACACCCGCAGACGGAATAAAAAGCGGAATGGGCTGAAATCCGGAGATAAAACACGCGACTTCAAAGGCACCTCAAGCTGAGAGCAGCCTGCCATGTTTGACAAGCTCCGTCCCCCCAGGCCAAGGTCACCGTCCTCCCAGGTGGGGCGCCCGGCGGGCGGACAGCACTGGGCCTTCCCCGGCCCTGGGGGGCAGCAGGGGCCCCGGGCTCACATTCATGGGCGCCAAACACACCCCCAGCTTCCACACGGGGCCCTGGGTAACCATCTTAGCATGGACACCCACGTTCCTTCCTGCCCCATTTACAGGTGGGGAAACTGAGGCCGGAGAGAAGTGACCTCCAAGGGCCGCAGCCAACCTCTGCGTCTTTGCCAGGCTCTGTCCCGAAGTCCCCAGTGGCAATCGTGGGCCCGCCGCTCCACCCCTGGGCCTGGGTTCCCTCATCCGGGGTCGGGGTTTGGGGGGGGCGTTTTTTGGCCGAGCCCCTCGGAGCCACAGATGATAGCAGTGAAGAAGCCCCGAGGCCCGCAGCGTCCGGCGCTGCGGCACAGCGGGTAAAGCCACGGCCTGCAGTGCCCGCATCCCGTATCAGAGCACGGGTTCGAGTCCCGGCTGCTCCACTTCCAATCAGCTGAAGATGGCCCAAGGGCTTGGGCCCCTGCACCCACGTGGGAGACCCAGATGGAGCTCCTGGCTCCTGGCTTCCACCTGGCCCAGCCCTGGCCGTTGTGGTCATTTGGGGAGTGAACCGATCTAACTCTTTCAAACGAATAAATAAATCTCATTAAAAAAAAAAAAAAAAAAAAAAAAGACGCCGTAAAACTGTGATGGCCGGAAGCTCGGTCTGAGGCCGCCCTCCGTGGCTGCTGTGGCCGCCACAGGCGATGGCTGAGCAGCAGCAGCCGCGTGGCTCAGGTTCCTGGTGGCCAGGAAGTCCCCCGCGTGGCACCAGCACCTGCCGAGGGCCCTGGCGGCAGGGGAACCCGGCCGGCGGGTGGAGGGCGGCACGAGGGAGCAGGTGTGGGTCCTTTCCCCTCTCACAAGGCCACTAAGGCCACCGTGACCCCCTCCAAGCTCCACCACCGTGTGAACCTGGGGACTGGGGCGCTGGGTCCCGGCCACGGCGAAGGCTGCGGGGATAACGGCCATCAGCGGCGGCCCCGGCCTCAGGACCTTGCTGGACGCACAGCTCCATTATACAGAAGGGGAAGCTGAGGTCCAGGCACAGGCCACACAGGGAACCCCGCCGGGCTGACTCCGGGGTGGGCCTGGACTCCCCCGGCCCCTGCCCAGCCTCCTGGGCTCAGCGCCTCACTGCTGCTTCTCTGACCTGAGCCCAGCAGTGGCCCCAGTCTGCGGTGGGTGGGTGGAATGGGGGGGGTGAGCTGGGCTCTCCCTCTCCCTCTCCCTCTCCCTTCCCCCCAGTCTCCCGGAAGGTCCACTCCTGCTCCTCCCCAGGCTCCCCTACAACCCCAAGCTCCAGCAGGCTGGTCCCAGCCCCCCAACAGCCACCTGGGCGCCTTCCACTTGTGGATAGCTTGTTAGGTAACAGATTCGTGTTCACGGCCCCAGACTGGAGAAGACAAACAGGGAGTGAGAACAAAGCAAGTCGGCCCTACGCCTGCCGGCCAGCTCAGTTTTCCCTTAGGACCTGTGAGATTTGCAACAAAAACGTACAAACAGCTCAGGTATCAGGCGGGTTCTCTGGGCCCAGCCTCAGCAGCTGCTGCCCCCGCCCCCGCGCCCAGAGCCCCAAGGAGGGGTCCCATGATTTTTTTGTTTCTTCAACTGATGAGGAATGAGGGGTTCAGCGGGATTGAGTGGCTTGCCCAAGGTCACGCAGCTGGGGACCGGGTCTGGCTCCAAGGGGGCGCTGAGTGCTGCCTGCCTGCTGGGGACCCCTCCCCCGGGAGCCAGGGGGCAGGCACTCAGCGTCTGACATTAGCATAACCATGGCCATCGGAAACCCAATTACCCTGAGATGGCTTGGGCTCCAGCCAGCCGGTGTGGTCTCCTCCACACGGAGGGAGAGGCGGCCCTGTTGGGTGGGCGAGTGGAGGCAGAACGGGAAAGCCTGGTGTGTGGGGGCTGGGTGGGCCCCGCGGCTGGGTCCCGGCTGGACAGGCCACCACCTCCAGGCAAAGCCAGGGCTCCTCTGTCCCCAGCTCCCGCTCACTGGGTGACCCTGGGCGGCTCCCTGCTTGCTCTGAGCTTCAGCTGTCTCCAGAAAGGGGAGAAGGAAACCAAGGGGGTGGGAGAGGGAGAGGGAGAGGAGCCCCAGCCCTGCCGGGCCTCCACCTCTGACTCCCGGAATCACCCCCTGCCCCGGGGCCCAGAACCTTGACCTTGGGGAGCCTCCTGCAAAGTGCAACCGCGGACCTCACGCACATCGTGGGCTGCATCCCGCGGGCCCCCGCGGCTCTCCGGGGCCGGTTTTCCCCGCTGTCTAATATTCCCCGGCCGAGGGGGGCGGCCCATTCTCCCTGCAGCCAAGGTAACAGGGTCCAGTCCCACCCCCGCAGGCCACGGCCCTGACGCATGCGCAGAACTCCTCTCACGCGCCCGCCCGGGAGTGGGGCTGCTGGCGGGGCTGCGCGGCGTTCTTAACTTGACTAGTTGTTGCCAAATTGTCTCCAAAGTGGTTGTTCTGATGATCGCTTTAAAATATAAATTAGATCATGTCACTTCCCTGCTTAAAACTCTCAAATAGCTCCCTATTATACTTAGAATAAAACGCATATTCTCCTCCATGAACACATGGCTGCAGCCCACACGCGACTCCCGCCACCCCCAACTTCCTGGCCTCCTTCCTCTCCCTCAAATAGGTTTGGCTCCTTCATACCCCAGGGCCTTTGCACACACTGCTTGCTCTGCCTGGCACACTCCTCTACCAGCTCTTTCCACCTTGGGTCCTCCTTATCTTTCGGGTCTCGGTGAAAATGTCACCTCCTCTAAGGGCCTCCCCCTGATCACGCAAAGTGCCCGCTGCCAGCACGGGCATTTAGCCTAGAGCTGCGATACTGGTCAAGACACCCACGTCCCCCATGAGAGGACCCCTGCAACACCCAGCGCTGGCTGCAGCTCCAGCTCCAGCTCGTGCAGACCCCGGGAGGTAGCAGCGCTGCTCCAGTGTTGGGAAGCCTGGACGGGGCTCCTGGCTCCTGGCCGTGGCCCGGCCCAGCCCAGCCGTGGCAGGCATCTGGGGAGTAAGCCAGCAGATGGGGACTCTCACTCTCTGCGCCTCTGAAATAAATATTTTTACTTGTTGAGGGGACAAAAGTGCTCGCTGCCCCATGCCTTGCTTCCTGGGGCGCCCACCCCCTGGTTTTCTAACGACTTCCTTTGGGACCAGCAGGGCAGCCTGTGGGGAGGTCCTCCACCCACCGTGGCCAACACCCAGGGGCTGGGAGGCAGGCAGAAGGGGTGGCCAGGCCCTGGGGCCCTGATCCCTCTTCCACAGCCACGGGGAGTCGGGTGCAGCCTGACTCGCTCCTTGGGGATGGGGGGCGGGGGAAGGGCGGGTTGAGAAGAGGCCTTGCTGCACCAGGGACCAATCAGAGGGCGGAGGGGGAGGCAGGATCCGCCCGGGATGGAGTTGGCTTCTCAGCGTGGCTCCATGTGGTCAGTGGGAGGAGCAGCAGGAACCCCCTCCCCCTGGCAGGAGCGGAGGGGGGCTCCCCGTCCAGCCCTCCCCGAGGCCCAGGGTCTTAACCTCTGGGGTCACAGCCCCCCAATCCAGGGAAAGCTTCTGACGCTTCCCCAGACGCTGTCCTCAACGCCCCTGAGGCCAGACCCCCACAGGGTCATCCCTGGAGCCCTGGCAAGGCACCCCCGGGGAAACTGAGGCCCCAGGAGCTGGAGACCCACGCGAGGTGTCGCCCTGAGGCCAGAGACGGTCCCTTCTCAGGGAGGCCGAGCAAGGCGGCAGCCACTCGGGGCCCAGGGCCCTCAGGTTGGACACCGGGGGGCACTTCCGTCAGTCGCAGCTCTGGGGTGCACCTGCCGCCTGCGTGCAGCGCTCGGCTCCTCGCTCTCGGCGGAGGCGGCCTGGGGGGCCCAGCCAGGAACAGGCGGCCGTGTCTGCGGAGCTGCTTCCGCAAGGCGCCGCTCCCAGGCCCTGCGCGGATGAGACCAGAGGGCCCAGCCTGGTCCCTGCCCCGCCTGCCTCAGGGTCCCCCGGCCCGGGCGCCCCTCCTCTCTATCCTCCTAGCTTGGACTGCACCCCGTGGCTGCCATTGGTATGCGAGGCCGAGCCTCGGGGTGCCCCTGCGTGGCCCAGCCTGGGCTCTTTAAGAATCTCTCCTTGGCGCCGCGTGCCGGTTGCCAGGCAACCCTCCGCCCCACCCCCAAGGCCGGCAGTGGTGCCCCTTCCCCTCCCTCTCCCTATGCTCAGCCCTACCCAGCCTCAGCAGGTGCTCAGCGCAGAACCTGGGCGGCCTGGCTGCCCTGGGCACCTGCGCATGGCAGGTAAGGGGCTCGGACTGACCCCACCCCACCGGGCCTGGATCGGAGCTCCGGACACCCAGGAATTGGGGAAGGGGCCGGGGCTTCGGATAGGCTTTCTCCTGACTGTGCCGGGGCCAGGTTGGGGCGGGGTCCCAGAAGATGCCATGTTTCCTCCCCCACCCCTGCAGCTTCAGGACCGAGGGAGGGGGGCGCCATGGGCTGAGCCCCTCTTTGTCCCTGGCTGTGGGAGCAGGCGCCAGGCTCAGGGCAGGCCGCAGGGCTGTGGGCAGTGAGCCAACTGGGACCGCAGCGGGGAACCGTGAGGGAGGTGCTGGGGGTGGGGGAGGCAGCCCTGAGGCTGTGGCCAGGGTGCCATTCGCCCCTCCCCCGAGACTTCTCCATCTCCACACCTGGGCGTCCTTGACCTCACCTTGCCTCTCCCCTGCCCTCAGCAGCCAACAGCTCACCTCGGCTCTCCAGTCTCCCGGGGCCACCCGTCACTTCCACATGGCGGCCCCTTCCTCACTGTCCCCAGTGCCAGTCACGCAACCTCTGTGCCAATCAGGGGCCCGGTCCCCCCCCCCCAGCTGGGCCTCACCTGCTGCTCTCTCCACCGCCCCTGTCCAGTAGCCCCCACCGCCCTGGCACGTGCTGGTCCCTCCGTGTGGCCCGCCCTTCCTGGACGTGGCAGGTGGCAGTGGCAGGTGAGAGGCAGCTTGTCCCCTGCAGGGAACCATGCAGGGGCGAGGGAGGGCAGCCCTGGGTGGCTGGGAGACACGTGGGTGGGGGGGGTGCAGTCATTGTGGCGGGAAGAGGAGGCTCCTATGGAGGGCGGGGCCGGCAGCGGAGCCCGCCCAGTGGCAGCCCTCCAGGGCTGGAGGGAGGTGGGGGCTCAGTGGTTCCTGCCCTCTACTTTGCCCAGCCCAGGGGCGGTTGTGAGGCCAGGTCTGCCTCTCAGGTCCCCATCACCTCCCCCACCCCCCACACATCCAGACCTCCCTGCCCGCCTCTGAGCCGCTGGAGGGGGTGGCCCCCTCTGAGCCCCGACCGTCACCACATGACATTTCCCAGTTCCATGAATTTCCCAGTTTGCCTTGGGACAGCTCCATCACCGTCAGCGTGGCCTGGAAGGGTTCTTTCAGCCCCACGATCCTTCCACACAGTCACTCAGCCACGGCTGGCAGTGCTCGGCCCACCCACGTGCCGGATGCTGGGGACACGCAGGGACGGCGACGGGTGCTCCCGGTGCGGTGGTGATGTCATCAGCCACACCCCGATTTCAGAGATGTCAAAGTGCGCTCACACAACTCCCAGCGGCTGGTACGTGTGTGGTTCAGGGCCACCAAGGAGAAGCGACGGGGGCGGAGGGAACAGGTGACCGCTCAGTGTCTCTCCAAAGTGCACATCCACTCCGATCCCCCAGCCCCCCGCTTGCCGGTGTGGGGAGGTGCCGAGGTTGGGTGGGGTCACGGAGGTGGGACCCTTGTGATGGTGTCGGGGGCTTCATTAGCAGGGGGCGTGGCTGGAGCCACCGAGCGGGCTCTGGCCCGGCGTCCCTGACAGCAGAAGGGACTCTGCGGATGCGGCCCCTCCGTCGCGAGCCAGTCGGCCGAGTGCAGGTCCAGCGACAGAGGACGAGGCGACTGACCTCACCAGACAGGTGGGGTCGGGAGGCTGTTCGCAGGGCACCTGGCCGAGGCTGAGCAGCACGGGCTTAGGCCTGGAGGGTGGGCGAGCAAGGCCAAGGGGACCCCTGGCTCCCCGCTGGCCGGCAGCCTCCCAGGCCCCAGGAGTTGCTGGCTTCATCCCTCCCGGCCTTGCCCCTGGAGCACCTGCTATGGGACTCCCCCCTCCCTGGGCCGGAGGCCCTGCCTGCCGCCCCTGGCCCCTGGCCTTGGGTTCCTGCCGCAAACCAGTCGTCCTGGGCATGGCCTGGGGCTGCGGGTGGGGAGCCAGATGGGCTGGGTACTCAGTGGCGTGACTCAGTGGGACGCAGGGGGCCTCTCAGTTGGAACTCAGAGGTGGGCGTGTCGTGGTACAGTGGGTTCAGCCGCCATTTTCCGCGCCAGCATCCCGTCTATCAGAGCGCCGGTTCAAGTCCCAACTTCCAACCCAGCTCCCTGCTAATGTGCCGGGAGGGCAGCAGATGAGGGCTCACGTGCATGGGGTCCCAGCCACCCGCGTGGGAGACCCAGACGGAGCTCCTGCCTCCTGGCTTCGGCCTGGCCCAGCCCTGGCTATTACAGGCATCTGGGGAGTGAAACAGAATAGAAGATCTCTCTCTCTCTCTCTCGTTCTGCATTTGATAAATTCTTTAAAGGATGTATTTATTTATTGAAAATCAGAACTACAGAGAGAGAAAGAGAGACAGGGCAGGGGGGAGACAGAGAGAGACAGAGAGAGAGAGAGAGAGAGAGAGAGAGAGAGGTCTGCCATCCACTGCTTCACTCCCCAGATAGCTACAATGGTTAGGGCTGTGCCAGGCTGGAGCCAGGAGCCAGGAGATTCATCCAGGTCTCCCACGCAGGTGCAGGGGCCCGAGCACTTGGGCCACCTTCCACTGCTTTCCCAGGCCACAGCAGGGAGCTGGATCGGAAGTGGAGCAGCCTGCTCACCCGCCAAGCAACACCCCATGGGACCGTGGCACCGGAGGCACCAGCTTTCCCTGCTACACCACGATCCTGGCCCCGGGAACATCTTTTATGAAAAGAATGCAGAGTGGGATGGGAAGCCTGGTAGGGTCTGGGTGGGGCTGGGAGCGCACCCCTCCCTGGAGTTGATGCCAAGCTGGCCCCTGGGGAAGGCTGAGCCCAGGCCCTCTGAATGGCCGCCTCCATCCTTGCCCAGCCAGCTGACTGCTGGCCACTGATCGCACAGAGGGACTAAGGCCCCTGGTGACACCCCCAACCCTCCCACGGGGATGACTCTGCCCCAGCCCCGAGTCCGGTCACCGGCTTCCCTTCCCCCGGCCCCGGCAGCCCCAAGGCCACGGGCGGCACAACCTGTGCCAACAGCCGCGGAACAGCGCCGTGTCTCAATCCCGCACCACGCAGCACGTAAACCACTGCCTCCCATGACCTCCCAGGACGGCCACGCTGAGAAAAGACTGGGGGGGGGGGCACAGGGAGGCTGGGACAGGGCTCGGGCCACCAGCAGCAGAGGGGTAAGGCGGCGAGCGGAAGAGGACCAGGGCTCCGGGAGAGTGGCTGGGCGGGTGGCTGTGGGCATGGCTGGGGTGACCGCGACTGCCCACTGGCAGGCTGCTCTGGGGGCCAGGGAGCTGGGGCTTGGTGAGCTCAAGGCTGAGGCCACAGATCGTCACCAAGCAACTTGTGTGTCCCTCCCGGCTGACAGTGTCCTTGTCAGGACCCGGCTGGCAGGTCAGCTTAGTCCTTCTGAGCCCACGGCACCGAGTGTTTGTTGACTGAACAAGTGATCTTTTAACTCCCAGAGCCGGCTGCCCCTTTCCTGGAACTGGTTCTCCCCTTGTCCTCGTCCTTGTCCAAGACGCCACACGTCAGCCACCCTGATTTCCACACGAGCCCCTGGCCGCCGTCCCCAGCTTTGACAAGAATTCCCGACCACGCACCACAGCACCTGTAGCAGGCTGGAACAAGCTCCTCCTGCTGCCCGCCAGGCCTTTCCTCCCTGCTCCCGGGTCCCGGTCAAGGAGCCGCCTGCCCTGTGAGTGGCAGGGCCCCTAGGCCTTGTGCTGAGCTGTCGTGGTTCCAGCTTTGCCACAGCAGGGTTCCAGCAGGTCGCAACTCACCCTTGACCCGTGGTGCCCCCAACAGCGGCTGGCACAGAGCGGACCTCCGTCAGCGCTCCCTGGACCGTGTGCAGCCGCCGAGCACGGCTGAGCAGGCCAGATGGAATATCACGCAGCCATTAACCGCAATTACGGAGATGATGTTTTCATATCTCAGCTCCACTTGTCGGAGCTATAGCCGTAGCACCCACCACAAGGCCCCGAGAGCCCGCTCTCTGCCAGCCCCCTGCTGGGCACGGGCACGGCGGGGCTGGGAAGCCACCTCGCTTCCAGGGCTTCGGCTGGACAAGGAGCGAGCCGCACACAGGTGCCGAGACCTAGCGACAACGGAGCCCCGGGCCCCGCGTCCACCTGGGAGGGGGGAGGGAAACATGGCCGAGCCTGGAAGGGGACAGGGAACAGGGACTGCGGACCTGACGCCCAGGGCGGTGGCATGGTGGCGATGTGTTCTTCCCTCTATTGTTGGCATAATGCTGTTTGGGCAATAAATAAAAACTGGAGGAAAAAATAGCCGTTTGGAGAATTGAGCAGAGAGCGGGAGCAGGCAGAAAGGGAGTTAAGGGGGTGGGTGGGGGGCTCAGGCGGGAGACGTGAGGACGACAAGGCCGGGGGGCTCCCAGCAGGGACGCGGGGGCAGGCGGCAGAGGGGGCCTCTGTACCCCAGGGGTGGTGGTCTGGCCAGGCCTTGAAGGACAGCACAGAGCAAGGTCTGCTGGGCCCTGGAATGTTCTGAGGAGGCCTGGGGTGGGAGGCACCGGCGGGCAGGGGTCTGCAGAGAGGGGCCCTGAGGCTCTGAGGAGTCTGGGGGCAGAGCCGGGAGCAGAAGTGGGGAGAGCAGAGCAGCCGTCTACAGGGAAAGAAGCCAGGAGGCAGTGACCCGGCTCGGCGACAGGTGACGGTGTCTGGCCAGGGCAGGTGAGGCTGCACAGATGGGAGACCTCCGCATCCGGCAGAACGCGACAGCACCGGGACTCAGGAGGTAGGGAGATGGCGGGTGGTCTGGGTGCCCCTCCCTATGCCAGCCCTCACAGCACAGGTGCTCCCCTGGGGCCCATGTCAGCCCCCTCAGCACAAGTGCTCCCCCCAGCCCCCCATAGCACAGGTGCTCCCCCCAGCCCCCTCAGCACAGGTGCTCCCCCCTGTCAGCCCTCACAGCACAGGTGCTCCCCCCCAGCCCCCACAGCACAGGTGCTCCCCCCATCAGCCCTCATAGCACAGGTGCTCCCCCTGTCAGCCCCCAAAGCACAGGTGCTCCCCCCAGCCCCCACAGCACAGGTGCTCCCTCCAGCCCCCTCAGCACAGGTGCTCCCCCCATCAGCCCTCATAGTACAGGTGCTCCCCCCATCAGCCCCCTCAGCACAGGTGCTCCCCCCAGCCCCCCATAGCACAGGTGCTCCCCCCAGCCCCCTCAGCACAGGTGCTCCCCCCTGTCAGCCCTCACAGCACAGGTGCTCCCCCCCAGCCCCCACAGCACAGGTGCTCCCCCCATCAGCCCTCATAGCACAGGTGCTCCCCCTGTCAGCCCCCAAAGCACAGGTGCTCCCCCCAGCCCTCACAGCACAGGTGCTCCCTCCAGCCCCCTCAGCACAGGTGCTCCCCCCATCAGCCCTCATAGTACAGGTGCTCCCCCCATCAGCCCCCTCAGCACAGGTGCTCCCTCCCAGCCCCCACAGCATAGGTGCTCCCCCCCGTCAGCCCCCACAGCACAGGTGCTCCCCCCAGCCCCCACAGCACAGGTGCTCCCCCCATCAGCCCCCTCAGCACAGGTGCTCCCCCCAGCCCCCACAGCACAGGTGCTCCCCCCAGTCCCTCAGCACAGGTGCTCCCCCCAGCCCCCACAGCACAGGTGCTCCCCCCCAGCCCCCACAGCACAGGTGCTCCCCCCAGCCCCCACAGCACAGGTGCTCCCCCCATCAGCCCCCTCAGCACAGATGCTCCCTCCAGCCCCCACAGCACAGGTGCTCCCCCCCAGCCCCCATAGCACAGGTGCTCCCTCCCAGCCCCCTCAGCACAGGTGCTCCCCCCAGCCCCCACAGCACAGGTGCTCCCCCAGTCTCCACAGCACAGGTGCTCCCCCCGTCAGCCCCCTCAGCACAGGTGCTCCCCCCCCGTCAGCCCCCTCAGCACAGGTGCTCCCCCCATCAGCCCTCACAGTACAGGTGCTCCCCCCATCAGCCCCCTCAGCATAGGTGCTCCCCCCAGCCCCCACAGCACAGGTGCTCCCCCCAGCCTCCACAGCAAGGTGCTCCCCCAGCCCCCACAGCACAGGTGCTCCCCCCGTCAGCCCCCTCAGCACAGGTGCTCCCCCCTGTCAGCCCTCACAGCACAGGTGCTCCCCCCAGCCCCCACAGCACAGGTGCTCCCCCCAGCCCCCACAGCACAGGTGCTCCTCCCAGCCCCCACAGCACAGGTGCTCCCCCCATCAGCCCTCACAGTACAGGTGCTCCCCCCATCAGCCCCCTCAGCATAGGTGCTCCCCCCGTCAGCCCCCTCAGCACAGGTGCTCCCCCCCGTCAGCCCCCATAGCACAGGTGCTCCCCCCAGCCCCCACAGCACAGGTGCTCCCCCCAGCCCCCTCAGCACAGGTGCTCCCCCCAGCCCCCACAGCACAGGTGCTCCCCCCAGCCCCCTCAGCACAGGTGCTCCCCCCATCAGCCCTCACAGCACAGGTGCTCCCCCAGCCCCCACAGCACAGGTGCTCCCCCCTGCCGTCAGCCCCCAGCACAGGTGCAGCGGCTCCTCCAGCCACTTTCCCCACCAGGTCCCTTTAACCCCCACGCTAACCTTGGACTTCAGTCCTTAGTACTCCCATTTACTACCAAGGACTGAGGCTGGCCGTCGTCTGACCCAGGCACTGCCCACTTAGGCAGCGTGGGGCAGGGCTCCGAGTGCCCAAGGAAGTGGGAACACCTGGGTAGGGAAGGGGCCAGCAGAGAAGGGGTTACCCCGGCAGCAGAGTGGGCCTGGGGACGTGTTTGTGAATGAATGCACGGATGGCTGGCTGAATGAATGAATGAATGAATGGATGGATGGGTGGATGGGTAGATGGGTGGAAGGTTGATGAATGAGTGGGTGCGGAGAGCGGGGTGCAGGGGAGGCGGCGCGCCGAGCAAGAACCCCGCTTCCTCCCCCCACCGGAGGCGGGTTTGCTTTGGGGGCCTCCTCCCCCCACCGCTCCCCAGGGGGGCAGACTCCCAGACTGAGAGCCCCACCCCCAGCCATTTTAGCTGAGGGCAGGAGGAGCGGGAGGCGGAGGCCGCGGCTCCGGGCTGGGCCCGAGTCCCCGCGCGGCGGCGCAGCCTCCCGCGCCGGGTCCCGCCGGCCAGTGCGCAGCGCGGCCCCCGCCCCCGCCGCCTTCTCCCCGCCCGCCGCCGCCTCCCCTTCTCCTCCCCGCCCGCTCGCTCCGCGCCTGCACGCACGGCCCCCGCCGCCGCGAGGGGAGAGGCGGCCGCACAGCCTGGCTCCCGCGCCCTGCTCGCCGCCGCCCGCGCGGACACCACCGCTGGCCTTCGCTCCACGGAGCTCACCCGCCCGGGCACACGCACCCCGCCACCGGCGCAGCCCCGCGCGCTCCTCCCGCGGCTCTGCCGGGCGCCCGAGCCGGGCAGATGCGCCGCCGCGCGCCCCCCGCCCCGGGCCCGCCACCGCGCTCCGCTGCGCGCTGGGGACTCCTCTCCCGCGCCCCCCAGGGTGCCCTCCGGCTCGGGTTCCCGCCCGCTCCTTGGAATAACCCCTGAGGCTCCAGCCGTAGCCGCAAAGTTTCCCGAGGAGACCCGCCTCCCCGGCCGCTGCGCAGGTAAGGCGGGCTGAACGGGCGGGGGCCGGAGCTGGGCGCCCGGGACGGGGCGCCGGGGCCCGCGGGGCGGGGGCCGCAGGCCGGCGAGGCGCGGAGGCGCGGCGGGATCGGGCTGCTCGGCTTTGCCCTGGCGCGGCGGGGGACGCGCAGCCTTCGGGATTTGGGGTGGGGGCCGGGAGCCGAGCGCCGAGCGCCAGTGGCGCTGGCCCCGCCGCCCGGGGAGGCGTGGGGTGCGCGGTCGGCGACTCCGCTCTCATGAGCAGAGCCTGCAAAGGGCGGGGGTCGGGGGGCGGCTCGGCTGGAGCCCGCGGGGGGCGCCAGGCTGGGTAGGGCGGTCCCAGCTCCGGCCCCGCACCCTGGAGCCAGAGGGCGAGGTGCCCGCGGCCAGGGCACCGGCCGGCCGGGCGCCGCGCTCCCGTCCCCACCAGCCGTGTGAGTCACGGTTGGAGCGAGGTTTTATTTTTAAAACGACTTCAAGGGGGGCACCAGCAGCCTCCAACTTCCCTCCCTGTGCGCGCTGTGGCTGTGAGCCCTGTGCCGCCTCGGTGGGGGCCGTGCACCTGGCGGCCAGAGCCCTGCAACTTCGCGACTGGGGGCACACAGCGGGCGGCCCCCTCCCCAGGCTCTCCAGGCCAGGGGGGCGCCCCATGGGGGCTGGCCGACACGCCCTCCCTGGGGGCAGGAGGCCCAGGGGGGAGGCAGGGAGCGGGCTGATCTGAGCTCTCCATGGGAGAGAAAGTTGTGGGGCAGCCCCATCAGGGAGCTACCAGGCTTCCCGCAGCTCCGGGGGCTGGAGGCTCTCTGGGGTGAGCTTGGCGAGCAGACAGCTCAGCTGGGGGGCGGGGGAGCGAGGGGGCAGTGGGCCCAGCCCCCTGAGGTCCTGCACCCTCAGGGAGGCTGGAGGCCAGCCCACCTCCCAGGGTGGCTTTGGAGCTGGGGAGGGGCTGTCTGTGCTGGGGGAGGGGGGACACAGTCCCCCAGGACCCCGGGGGCTCCAGGTGGAGGGGTGTGGGCTGGGCCAGCCCCCCCCCCCACCGGCGGTCAGCGGCTGCGCCTGGCAGGGTTGGGGGGTTCCAGGCTGGGGTTTCTGGAGTTGAAAGTGCAGTGCGTCTCTTCCGGCCAGCCCCAGGAGCAGAGCCCCAGCGTCACCTGTCAGCTGGTGCCGGCTCCGTGGGCGACTGCTCAGGGCGTCCTCAGGTTTAAAATGGAAATGGCCTGTGCTGTGGGGAGGGGCTGGGGAGGCCTGAGGGGCAGGAGGAGCTGCCGGCTGTCACATCTGGCTGCAGTGGGCAGAGAGCGCGTGCGGCGGCGGGCGGGGGCTCTGTGTGCACCCCCACGCAGACCCATAGCCCGGACACCTCCTAAAAGCTATGGGAGTACAGAGTCGCAGGGCGCTGGGCAGCCGTGGCCTGCACCAACTTCCCCTGGAGCTGAGCCTCCCTCGCACCCGCCCACCGCTGACCGCTTGCCTGTCCCCCCACCTCTGTGCCTCCCTGACCCCCAGACGGGAGCTGTCCCATGTCCTGAGTGGCCCTACCCCGCTTCTGGGCCACAGGCTCCCCCAGGGCCGGGGGCACCTGCAGAGAGCCTGGAGGTTCTAGGGCGAGATCCCCCTCCCTATGCAGCTGGCACGCTGGCCCCCAGCAGCAGCGCCCCCAGTGCTCCCCTGAGTCGCCCCACGGAGGCCTCTGGGAGCACCGCCCAGCTTGTCTCTAAGGAGCCGGTCAGGGTGTTGGCCCTGTCACCTGTTGCCAAGGCGTCGGCCCCCGGGACTCAGCTCTGTGCAGACTGAGGCCCGCTGGGTGAGCCAGGCCTGCAGCCGCCCCTCGGGGGCCCCGGGTCCTTGCCTGGACCGGGGTGGGTAGCGGATGTCTCAGTAAGGGAGGGTTAGCAGGCCACAGCGGTGCCCGGAAGGACGGGCAGGTTGCGTCTGTACCGGCTCCAAAGCCGTCTGAAAGGGACCAGTGTGTGGCGCAGCAGGTGAAGCCGGCATGCCATACCCGAGTGCCCATCTGAATCCTGGCTGCTCTGCTTCCACTCCGTGTCCTGCCAGTGCGCCTGGGAAGGCAGCGGGAGAGGAGATGGCCGAGTCATGGGGTCCCGCCACCCAGGTGGGAGACCAGATGGAGCTCCTCGCTCCTAGCTGACTGTTGAGGCCACCTGGGGAGTGGACCAGCAGATGGACTCTCTCTCTCTCTCTCTCTGTTACTCTGCCTTTCAAAAGCCATAAACCTGCAAAGTTAGCTGAGAGGGGACAGGAGCTCCAGGTGGCCCTGAAGTGGCAGGTGCAGAGGTGCCGGCCACCTGCAGGGGCCCAGGCGGTGGCTGCGGTGGGGGTGGGGTGGGGGTCGGGGCTGCTCTGTGCGGGGAGATGAGGACCTGGGCCCCGGGCACAGCTGCCTCCGAGCAGTCAGGCGGGACAGAAGCAGTGGCTTGGGGCAGGGAGAGAGGAAGCACGGTGCGGGCTGGGGGTGGCGTGGCTGGCCCTTGGGTATGGGTACGTTCCTTGGGACTTGGGGACCTACCAGCGACCCCTAGCCCGCGGTCAGGGTTGGAGAATGGCCTGAGCTCAGAGGCCTAGCACACAGCCTTCCTGGACACTGGGTGCCACCCGAGTCCTCCCTCTGCTTGGCCCGCTCACCCGGCAAGTGACCAGGCCTTGTCGGGCCTCGGCTTCCTCGCGATGAAGTGCCCGCGTCAGAGCCACCCACTATGAGGTGACGCATGCGCACATGGCAACACGGGGCCCTGTGCACCGCTGGCCCCCATCTCCGGGTCACCCTGGGCTGAGGCTTTCAGGCCCCAGCCACACTCCCCAGTGGGATCACACCCCCTGCTGGTGGGGGCAGCGGGCTGCAACCCCAGCCCCGAGCAACAGGCAGATGAGGGTGTGGGCTGGGAGCGAGTGTCCTGGATGAGGGGCTGGGGGGCTTCCCCAGGCGCTGCCCATGTAGGGGGGCTCTGGGGCTCTGGCCGAGACCCCGTGACTACCTTTGATGTCCAGCTCTGAATGTGTTTGCAGCGGTGTTCCTCTACCCGCTGGCCTCCCTGAGACGGAATGCAGGCCAGGGCACGAGGCACCCGTGTTCCGACCTGTGCCGTGCGTGGAGCAATGGTCACTCTGGGCGGGCCAGGGTGGGATGGCCGGGAGGGGATGGGCGAGGACAGCGCCCGGCCGTGCCCTCCGGACCCGCAGGCGGCCTGCCCTTGTGGCAGCTGGCGCCCGCAGGGTTCCACGAGCAGCCGAGTTTGCACAGCCTGCGTTTGCCCGGGCGGCAGGTGGATGCCTGTTTACCGGCACCTGCGGCCCCCGGAGCCCGGCTGCCCCCTGGGGTCAGCTGCTCTGCGGATGATGTCAGCACTCTGGGGCATTGGCTCACGGTGTACAAGTTGTGTGGTGGATGTTAAACTCCTGTCCTGCAGAGCTAACTGGACCGGGGGTGGGGGGTGGGGGAGGTGGGGCTGAGGCTACAGAGACGGGGGCCGGGCTGACTCCGGGGCCCTGCCCTGCGCCCTGGGCTCCGTCTCCCTCCTGCGCCCCTCCTCTCCTGCCCATTCACTCACTCACATTCAGGAGGTGGTGGTGGCACCAGCCTTTGCCAGGTGCAGTGCTGGGCTCTGGGACAAAGCGTGGAACCCGAGCTGGCCTGGGAGCTCACAGCGGGTGGGGGCTGGCACTGACCCGCCGCGCCCCCTTCCACCACAACGCTGGAGGCTGCTGGGGGGTCTCGCCAGGGAAGGGGGTGCCTGCGTCGAGAGGGGTGAGCTGGAGGGGGCGAGGAGAGGGATGGAGATGAGGGGCCTGGGGACAGAACAGATTGGGGGGGCCTGCATGTGGACCCGCGGTGGGGGTGCCCGCTGGCCACCCCTGGGATGTTCTGCTCCGTCCCCACCCCCACACGCTCTGGGGTGCCCAGGGCGCTGGGTCCGCTGACCCTGAGAGCTGGGTATTTGTCACCAGCCGGGCCAGGTGGACCAGCATGTACGGGGCTGTGTGTGACAGCACTGAGGGCCGTCAGTGACAATGGGGGCCCCTGAGAAGCCCTCCCCGGTCAGTGGGAAGGGCACTGGGCTGAGGAGGGGGCTGGGTGCAGCCGAGGGAGGGGGGAGCGCAGGCCCAGCTGTGCGGGCGCAGCTAACCACTAGGGGACACTGCCTCCCAGGCAGAGCGCAGAACCCAGGCATCCCAGCAACGGGGCTGGTGCTGGCGTCGGGAGGCGCCCGTCCTGGCCTCGGTGCCTGCGTGGCTGTCGAGAGGCAGCTCTCGGCAGTATTTTTTCCCCACTCCCCTTTCCCTCCTTCTGCCTGAATTAATCGTTGGCACCAGATTACAACAGATTTAGCAAACTGTAAAAAAAAAAAAAAAAAAAAAAGAGCGAGTGAGTGCGCGCCCGAGGAGGAGCGGGAGCAGGGGGATGACTTGGGAGAGGAGATGGCATTTCTCCGCAGAAGCCAGTTGCTCCTGTCCAGCCGGCCCCCGTGCCCCTCGCTCCCGCCCCCAGCGACCGCGATGGGAAAATAGCCTACAAAATGCCTAAGGGCGCCACAAAATGCCTGGGGGCGGCCTGCCCAGGGCTGCCTGGTGGCGGCCTGGGGAGCAGAGGTGCGCAGGGCCGGAGCCCAGGGGCCTGAGGCCGGGGGAGGCAGGCAGGGCTGGCCGAGGGCAGGGGTGCAGTCTGCAGGACTGAGTGGCCACTCGGGAGCTGGGGCAGGTGGTGGCGGACGGAGGGTGCTGGCTGCCTCCTGGGTCACTGGGGACCAAGTCCACTGGCCTGAGCTGCCCCTGGGACTGCCCTCCTGGGTCCTGGGCCAGATGTGCAGATCTGTCTGTCCCAAACCACCCGCTGGCCACTCTGAGCGACCCAACTGGAACCCGCTCCTCTGTGGTCAGAACTCAGGCCGGGGCTGGCACGTTGCAGAGGATCATGGGAGTTTAGCCCCATTCCCGAGGGCACCTTGTCCAGCTGAGGCTCAGGGTAGGAATCGGAGGCCCAAGGCCACGGGATCCCTAGCTGGGGTGGGAGTTCCCTCTCCTGTCCTCTCTCAGGACAGAGGCCCCCAGCGGGGAGGGGAGGGGAGGCTAGGCGAGTAGGGGCGCCTCCTGCCCGCCTGCACCCACCTTTACACAGTGCTCTGCACACACAGCTCACACCCACCCCATCTTCCCGGTCTGCCTCTCTGAGTGAACCCCACTCCCCAGAAGCTGCTAACCGCCCCCCGAACCTCGTGCTGTCCCCAGGAGCTCTCCTGGGGCCTCTGTCTGGGGAGGGGGAGGCACAGAGCGACAATGGCTCTACCCTCCCTGGAAGGTGGGTGCGGGGCAGGGCCGCCCGCTGGCTGGCAGTTGGGGTGGCCTGGTGCCGGCCAGAGCTCACGGGGAGGGCTTGGAGGAGGGCTGCTGGGGGCCTGGGGGCTCCCCCCTCCTCAGGGAGGCCACACCCCCTCAGATCAGCCCCATGTCCCAGGGAGACAGACCCCGCATGCCCACAGTGGGGTATTCTGTGCCTCAGTTTCCCTGCTATTGGACCACAAGGCCCTAAAGGTCAGGAGCACCAGGGCTCTGGGCCTCCCACGCTTGGGCTCAGGTGCACCCAGGGCCCAAACCCTGAGCCTGTCCCGGGGCCCTGGGGAGCTTGGGCTCTGGGGGAGGGGCTGTGCAGGCTGGCCCTGCCCACCCCACAGTTGTGATGGGGCCCAGCCGGGGTGTGGGTAACTGGGGCAGGGGCAGAATGAGAAGGCCTTGAGGCCAAGTTGCCAAAAGAGAGAGTGGGGCCCAAGTGTCACCTCCTGCCCGACAGGTCCCCTGGGATGGGATGGGTAGGAGCCGGGCCCCGGGGGCCCTGAGACTCGCTTCCTGCTGGGTGGGGTGGTAGAGAGGCCACAGCAAGTACTGAGCACCTGCTGTATGCACAGCCAATCTCATGCAGCGCTTTGCTCTCCCTGCACAGCTTCACGCCCACAAGGGGACTGGGCCGAGGGCCCGTGGCCAGACGTGGCGTGTTCCTCGTGCCTTGGGGTGCCGTGGGTTAGGCCTACCCGCTGCTTGGGCCGCCGGCGCCCCACACCAGAGCGCCAGTTTGAGCCGCAGCTCCGGTACTGCTCACGCAGCTTCCTGGGAAAGCCGCAGCAGACACTGGGGTCCCTGCACCCACGCGGGAGACCCGGATGGAGTTCCCAGCTCCAGCGGGCGCTTACGCAACACCGTGGGCGTGAATCAGCGATGGAAGCCCTGTCTCCCCGCCGCTCCGTCACTCCGCCTTTCCTAAACCTTTCCAGAAAACGGTCACACGCTCTGCACGTCCCCTCCGACTCGGGGCAGGAGGCCGCGCGGTGGCGGCCGGGGCTTACACGGCGCCCGGGGTGTACCTGCTGGCCAGCTGCTCCCCCAACAAGCCTCTCAGTGGCACCAGGGTACACCGGGGCGCAGAGCGGGGAAGGGACTTGTCCAAGGTCACGCGGAGGAAGGGGCGCCACATCCCCTGGTCTTGGTGCACAGGGTCCTTTACGTACACAGAGGGGAAACTGAGGCACGGATGGGTAAGCTGGGGTTTGCTCTCTCACGCCGCCGCCTCCTGAGCTGGGGACCCACAGTGGGGGGGACCACGGGAGCGCTCCTCCCAGATTCTGCCCAGGCCTTCCCCCCACCCACGGCCCCCGCCGTGTGTGCTGATGGCGGCACTGAGTCGCATGTCGGGGAGGGTTGGGGGAGTGAGAACTGAGCGAGGAGCAGCGGTCTGGCGTGCGTGGCGGATGGCACGTGCCCTCCCGCGGCTGACGTCAGCAGGTGGCCCAGCTGGGCCTGGTTGCCTTGGCGGGCGGCAGGCGAGGGGCCCCGGGAGGGCGCCGGTGGCCTGCGGTCACAGAGCAATCTCCATTAGGACCGGCGCGCGGCTGCAGCTCCTGGAATCCTATTAAAAGCGTTTTCATTGTTCCCGAACCTGCTCCGCTCCACCGGGACCTGGGTTGTTGATAATTTATTTGTGGAAGGGAAAGGGGCGAGGAGCGTGGGGCGCGCAGGAAATGTCATTATTTACTCAGCCCGGCTCTGTGGCGGAGGGGGCGACCCCCGCGCGGCCTCCCGGTCCCTCTGCCACCCAGCGCAGAAGTGGGGGAGCCAGGCTCTGCTGGGGTGCACCTGGGGGGCAGGAGGTGTTGGGAGGAGGGGGTGAGTCCCCTGGGGGTGCTGGCAGCCAGGGGCCCTCGGCTCCGTCTAGCCCTGCCTGGAGATGCAGGCAGTGTAGACAAGGTGGTGGTGGGGATGCTGAGGCCTCCAGCTTCATAGAGGCATAGAGGACCCCACTGTGGGTGGGATGAGGGTGGGTGGCAGCCCCGTTGGGTCCTGAGGGTGCAGGCGCCTAGGGGCTCGGGGGCGGATGAGGCTGGGGTCCCCCCGCCTGGCCAGCTGCAGCCTGTGTGGGACATCGAGTCCCCACGGCGTCTGTGCAGTGAGACCGTTGTCACCTCCTCCCGGCACACGAGGGGACTGAGGCCCAGACCGTCAAGTGCACGCGGCTTCCAGGGGGCAGGGCTGGGGTTTGAGCCCAGCTTCTCTCAGCGTGGTGGCGGGTCGGGGGCTCCCACCGAGACCCAGCCCTCCTGAGCCAGCCCCCCCCAGCGTGAGAAATCCCGGGGGAGGCCGCGCAGTCGCTTCCTGCGGATCCTGCCAGAATCAAACTTGGTTGTCACAGCGGCGCCGTGGGGCTCAGGCATCGCTTCCTCCCTGGACAGCCGAGGGCACAGCGCGGATGTCATTCACGTAGAGGCGGAGCCAGGTGGGTCCTGGGTCCCCAGGTGCTCCCTGTACTGGGCTGAGGCCGCCCGGGGCAGGACGGAGCTGTCCCCACCGCCTGGGACTCTCGGCTCTGCACCGTGAACCCGGAGTGGCATGAACACACGGATGTAATTCCGACGCTTCCCCCACTCCCCCCATGCTCTGGCTGAGACGCTGCAACGTGTTAAAAAAAAAAAAAAAAACGCATTTAATCAAGTCACTCACTAGCTCTAAGACCATCAGTGGCTCCCTAGTGCCTGAAAAAATCAAATCCCAAACCCTTAGGCTTGGCATTTCAGGCCCCCTCAGCCTAGTCCTGCCTCTTAGGCCTGTACAGCCCACACCCCTGAGCCATCAGCTGTGCCGTCCCTGGGTCTGCAAGGCCACCCTCCCTCCCCGACATCGAGTGAACGCCACCTCCTGCGTGAAGCCCTCCCTGACTGATGGAGAAACCAGACCTCCTCCTCCCCTCCACCTGAGCCCCAGCACAGGTGCTGCCCACCTCCACCCACCTTTCCCGTCCTCTTTCGTCTGCCCTGGCCCCGGCGTAAGCGTGGAGCTGATCCTGAGATTCATCACTCTGTCCGGCCAAGGCTTCCGAGACACACTGATAAATTACTTTCTCTGCGCAGCCGCCCTGGGAGAGGGTGGGGAGGCCATTGTGTAAGGGGCGAACCAGAGACCCCCGCGAATTCAGTCACGTGCCACGGCCTCCTGTCATCTGCAGGCAGAGCTGGGGGTGCAGCTGCACCCCTGCAGCCGTGGGGTGGGAGGAGGGCGGCCAGCGGGTGCTCGCGGCACGCTCTGCCTGCCTGGCCCGAGTAGCGCACTAGACGCGGGTATCCGTCGTTCCAGGGGTCCAGGGGTACGCAGAGGCTACGTTTTACAGATGGGGAAGCCGAGGCCGAGAGGGAGGCGGGCGGCCAGGCCGAGCCCAGCCCTGCAGCGATCCAGAGAGATCTCTCAGCAGGGGGCCCGGTGCCTCCCCAGCGCCCCGTGTGCCAGGCCTGGGGCTGCCCGGCGGGGAGGCGGCATCACGCCCAGGGGCCCGGCCGGGCGTGGGCCCCGCCCCCTGGCAGCTGCCTCGCCGGCCCCGTGGCCTCGCAGACAGACGGGGCTTGTGAGAGCCGGGGGGGGGGGGGCCTGGGGGAACACGCAGCTCCCGCCGGCCCAGGCTCAAAGGCTTCATTGTGGCAGCAGGGCTGGCCCTGGGCAGCTGCCCCCGCCGGAGCCGAGCCCACACAGAGCCTGGCCTTTGTCCCGGCGCGGGGCCCCTGACCTGACCCGGGGTCGGCGGGACAGAGGGCCTTGTCCTCAGGCCGCCCTGGTCTCCCCCGCCACCTCTGTCATCATCCTGGGACGCTGTGGTGGTGACCCCGGGGCCTCTGCTGCTCCCAGCCTGGGCCGGGGTGAGGCAGAGTGGAGGCAGTGCCCACTGGGCCACCCGGCTGAGGGAGTTACCCAAGCCGGGCACCAGTGTGTGCTCACCGCGCCTGCGCAGTCATTCGCCCATTTGACGGACGAGGCCACTGAGGCACCTGGACCTGCTGAGCTTCAGTTTCCTGGGGAGTGACCCGGGGAGGACGGGCTCCTTGCAGGGCTGTGCAGGAACCTGGCACGCAGCGAGGGTCACACGCTGGGGACGCCACCCCCGGGACTCAGCCCTGGGCACTCGGTGGCCTGCGCGAATTCTAGTAGGGGAGGGAGACGTAGCGTGCATGGCCCTGGGGCTGGGGCTCGGCTGCACTCCTGTCTCCCTTATCCGGCCTTGTCCAGGTCCCCAGCCTCGCACTCTGAGGGCTCTACCCACCTGGGGGGGGGGCGGGTGGACTCTGCGGGGGGCCACCCTTGGGTGGAGCCTCCAGAGCCCTGGGTTGGAGCCGCAGGAGCCACTTCCTGGCCCTCGGTTTCCTCATCTGGCCCCGTGGGGGACGCCGCCGCGCTCTGGGTGCTGGCGTGGGCGACGGTGGCGGCGGGGACGCTGGTGGCTTGGCTCAGCACCCGGTGGTGACAGCAGCACGCGGCCCCTCCCCTGGGCCCAGCTGATGGATTTCATCATCACAGGGCGGGGCCCTCGCTGGGTGCTAGTGAGGCTGGCGGAGCAGGCCAACAGCTGTTCCCACGGAGAGGAAATCTGTCGGCGCCGACAGACAGCTGGGACGCCGCGGGCCACGGTGCAGCTTCAGTGGGGCAGGGCTGTGGGCTCCAGCCCCACCCCCCATCGCGGGGTGCCCACCCGGTGCGCAGGGACAGGCCCAGACCCCCAGGGGTTCCCTCGCACTCCCAGGGAGCCTTCTGCACCTCGAGCCCCTGGACAGGATGCCCGTGGCCTTGGGTCTTGTTGCCTGTCCACCCCTGGGGACCTCAGGGCTCCTTTGGATATTGGGGGCCACCTTGCTGGGGTCCTGTCTCTCCTCTCTGGGGGGCTCCAGAGGGGCAGTGAGAGCCCAGGCACCGAGGCACATGATCATAGCGTTCCCGTTTCCGTGAGGGGTAGGGTCCCCATGCCAGAGGAAGCCCCACCCCGCCCTGGTCAGTGAGAAGAGGGCTCCAGACAGGCAGGCAAACCCCCTGTCTGGAAGAAGCCCCGTCCGAGCCGTGATGCCCTGTGGACACGCGAGAGTGGCCAGAATCATTTCCCCGTGGCTCCGGCGAAGGTCTGCACCGTGGCCGTGCAGCCTGAGCCTCTTCTCAGAGCGGGCAGCATGAGGGTGGCACACGAGCCTCTGCTTCTGGCCCACTGCCCCTGCCAGACATGGCTAATCCATCCCAGCACTGTCTCCTGCCGAGCCCCTGCCTGGCACCTCTGGCAGGTGTCTTGCACACGAGGAACTGGGGTTTGGGGATGTGTGACAGCCGCAGCCTCCCGGCTCGTAGGGGTGGAGCTTCGATTTGAACTCAGTTCTCCTGACCCCAGTACTTTGTGATCACGAGAGCTGGTGGGCCAGGGGCCCCTCACCCGGTGTAGGGGGGTCCTGCCCTGGTGCCAGCGGTGCTGTGTGGCCGGGCTGCACTCCTAGGGCAGGCGGCCTTCCTCCCCTGGTCACCTCTGCCGGAGGTAGCCTGCCTCTCCCGGCTCTAATCATGGCGCTTACATCCTGGGTTCCAAGCCGCAGCCTATGAACGTGGGCCTGCCTGAGGGGCCAGCCGCAGGGTCAGCGGTCCCCAGCCCGGATGCTGAGAGCTGAGGCTGGGCTCAGGGCCCTGGGGCGGCCTCAGTATAGCCTCGTTAGGAGGTGGTGGTGCTGCTGGCTTCGAGGTTACCCTTTTAATTAAGCCAATTAATTAGTGCCTTTAATGAAGCAGATTAACCAGGCCGGGCTCTGTAGATGGGGGGGGGGGGGGCTGTCACAGCCCACAGCTTCCTGCAGGGCTGGATTTGCAGAGGGCTGCTGCCCGGCCTCCCTCCAAGGGTACCTTGCACTGGGTCAGGCTAGGCCGGCGGTGGGGGCGTGCACAGCGGGTCTGAGGCTGCGGCCATCGCCCAGCCCCTGGGCCCCACGGAGGTGCAAGTGCCTGGAGTTGGGGGACGCAGGGGTCCCTACTGCCTCCTGCCCTGGAGCTCACTGGCCATCTGCAGATGGGGAAGGGGGTCTGGCTCAGGGTCCCCTGGGAACAGGGGCAGGGCAGGGCTGCGACACAAGGCCAGGGTCAGTGTGGGGGGGCCAGGGCCGAGAGAGGAGCCCCCCACCTCCCTGGGGTGGGAAGACCGAGCAAAGCGGCTCCAGGAAGGGCTGAGCCAGCAGCGTGAGAGATTCAGGTTAGACAGAGGAGGAACTGCCTGATGCCTGGGCCAGCAGCCAGCTTACAAAGGAAGAGACCGGTGCCGGGCAGCGAGCTCCCGGGAAACAGACCCCGGCACCGCCCCCAGTGCACAGCAACCCAGCTCGCAGCCCCCCGCTGCCCAGAGGTGCAGGGCAGGCCATGGCTCCTCGGCCTCAGTGCCCTCATCTTTTAAATGGGCACAGTGCTTTCTGGGGAGAGGGAGAGAGAGAGCTTCACCTCCCGCCCCCCAGAAGAGACGGAGACCCCACTCTGCTGCTAAACTGATGAACATTCATGGCCCCCGCGGTCCTCCCCAGAGGGCCACGCCTCTGTCTGCCGCCTCTGCCCGCGCGGCACCTGCCAGCCGGCTCCGAGGGCCTGGTGGTGGCTCCCCTTCAACGGGACTCCCCGGAAGGCTCTCTCTCGGCTTCAGCTCCTGCCCACGCTCTCCCGACTTCACGGCTGGGATCCCTTGACGCCCCCACCCCACCCCACCCCGCCATTTCCCAACCCACAGCAGCCTGGCTTGTCCTTTCTCTCCTGTGCTCACAGCCCTTCCCCGCCAGGTTCAGAAGTTGACCCTGTCGCTGCAACCTGTGTGTGTCTCCTGAGAGCAGCCCTGGGCCTCAGCTGTCCCCAGATCCACTGTGCCCAGCATGGGACACCCTCTGTGGGGTTCCGTGTGGATGAGGCACGTCCCTGGGGGCCAGGGCAAGGGGAGGGGCAGCCTGGAGCTGTGACTCAGATTTACCTTCAGAGGGGCCCCGTGGGGTGGGTGGCAGACAGGAGTGGGGACAGAGGTGCCCAGAGACACCGCTTTGAATACCAGCTGAAGCAGCCGGGTTCCGGGGTGGGGGGGGCTACCCATCGTTAGCAGCAGCTGCGGGGAAGGAGCTGGTGGCGGGGAGCGGGCAGAATCTGGGGCTTGGCGCCTGCTGTCCCCACCCAGTGCGGCTCCCCTGACCTCTGTACCCGCAGAAGCCTCATCCCTGACGCTGGGATCCAGGGATGGACGGCGAGCCGGGGGGCAGGGGCACGGGGATGCCTGGCTCCTCTGCACTGCCTCAGTTTCCCCTCTGTACAGAGGCACTGATGAGGCCCAGCCTCCCTCTGGGCTCAGTTCTCAGCTGAGGTCTGGCTGTGACTGTTGGCAGTGCCACTCTCGGAGCCAGTATGAGACCTGTCCCCGGCCTGCGGCCCTGGACAGACAGTGAGGGAGCCGCTGCCAGACACGGGGGCGCGGGTGACCTCTGTGTATGGGGAGCAGGGTTAGCAGGAGGAGGTGTGAGATGGCAGGACGGGGAAAGCCCCAGCACACAGACCGAGGTGGCTGGGACCCTGGCCCCCTTGGCCTCCAGCCTGCGGGCCCCCAGGGCGAGCGAGAGGGCAGGTGCCTTCACTGGGGGCTGGCTCCAGGACCCTGTGCCGCAGGCATCCTCCTCCTCCAGGCTCCTGCCCCCCCCCCCCCGGCTGCCGCAGTGCCAGGAGAAACAGGTCCTCCCTCCGAGTGGAAATTCACACCCCCCCGCCCAACCAAGCTGTCTGTGGGAGGAGGGTGCCGGGAGGGGAGCAGCTGCGGGAACAGGAGGCTCTGTGAGCGGGCGGACAGACGGACGAGAGACGGAGCCCAGTCCTCCATCTGGAAGTGACAGCAGGGGACAGGTGGGCGGCCAGCCCCACCCGCAGCCCACACCCCCCAGCTGCCCCAAGGGATGGGGGGAAGCTGTGATGAAGACACAGTGCGAACGCACACATGGTGGGAGGGGGTTCCTGGGCTCTGCCCGCTAGCAGCCCGCTCTGGGACAAGTGAGAGCCAGTCCTGGGGTCTCCGTGGCATGGGGTGGGGTACCATTGAACCCTGGGCGGAAGTAAGGGGCCCGACTGGCGACGGGTCTGTAGCACCTGTGGGGCAGACCCCACTGCGTCTTGTAAATCACATCTCAGACTCAAGGCCCCGGGCTCAGTGCCACGGGGCAGCCCCTGCAGTCCCACACACAGCCCTGCCCAGCCCGAGGCCCGTCCTGGCCGTGTTTCTGCTCTAGAGTGACAGCCCTGTTCTCAAGCCGGCCCCTCCCTTCCAGCCAGCCTGTGCCGCTGTGGGCTGCCAGCGTGCCCTCTGCCTCCCTTCGTACTGGCCGGCTAGCTGGGTTAGGGGCTGGATGTGGGGTCAGCCCCCTGCTGGCCCCTCCCTGCACACAGAGAACAGTCGGGGGTCCCTCGGCTCAGGCTGCAGAGGTGGGCACCCCCTCTGCCCCGGGCATGCTCAGTTCCTGTTTCACCTGCCGAGTGCCCGCTGTTATTGGGGACATACAGGAGCCTGCCCCTGCCCTGCCCTGCCCTGCCCTGCCCTGCCCTGCCCTGCCCTGCCCTCAGGGAGCGCCAGCCATCAAGGAGGCGGGGCCCTGTCTGTGCTCCCAGGCCCTTTGCACACACAGAGAGCCAGGGGCTGACATCCTGAGGCCATCTGGCCAAGAGCGGTAGGCGCAGGACCTGAAACCAAGGGGCCCACGACCCCTCAGGGATCAAGGTCAGGAGAGGAGCTGCAGGGTCCCCAAGGTGTCTGTACCCCAGGAAGAGGAAGCGGACAGTCTCGGGCTGAGCACACCCTCTGTGCTGGGCGCGTTCACAATAACCCTAAGAGCAGGCAGCAGCGCACACCCCCCCCCCACGTTACGGAGGCAGAACCTGGGGCAGGAATGGGTGAAGCTGCCCCCAGGCGGGTCCCCCGTGCCACCACCCCTGGGACGGCGCTGTCTAGCCCCTCCCTCAACTCAGCCCTCCTGGGCCAGCCGGCCCTGTGCGTCCGCGAGCCACCTAATCACGTACAGTGTAATCGTGTAATGCCGGGCTGCGTTAGGTACAATTGCAGATCCATTACCGTCCTATTTTGCTAATATATGGCACCTATCGCAGCCCCCAGTGCCCGCCTTTCTGAGATGGATGGCGGAGTGCTGTCCACCCCGGAATTATTAATCCCGCGCGGCAGCGGCTGGTCGAGAGAGGCGGGGCACCTGCCCAGGGTGACCTGCTCCTTCTGGCGGGGGAGGGGAGGAGGTGCACCTGCAGCTGCACACCTGGCTGGGTGAACGTCGGGTCAGGCCTGTCTTTCCCCGGGCAGCTGCCTTATGCCTTCCGGCAGGGTCAGCAGATGCCCGGCCTGGGAGATCCTGTGAGGACACGGAGGGGCAGCAGAGGGGCGGGCAGCTGCCGGGTGCAGCGGGCACGGCCCTGTAATTGGGCAGCCTGTTCCCAGATAAGGCCGATGACACTGAGCAGCTTCCCGCTCCACGCCGGCTGCGGCCACTCATTTCCTGCTCCCACCGCCGGCGATGCCAATTACCTCGCCTCCTGCTCGCCAGCGGCGGCTTCTGGGGTGGCCATGATTCCTCTGTCATCGGCTGGGGTCTGGATCCTCTCTCCGGAGAGGGCAGCCGGCGGGGGTGGGAAGGACTGGCAACAGGTGGGGGGTGACTGGTCATGGGGCACAGTAGCCGGCGGGGGTGAGTACCACGGGCCTGGGCCACCCTGGGAAGGCCCCTTCTTCTCCCCTGCCCCTCCCCCAGCACAGGGGTGCGCCGTCTGCCAAACGGTTCAGGGAGCCAGGACCGGTGGTGTTGCCCACCCCGGGTCTCCCAGCGAGATGAGCTTTAGCACCGACCTTGAACCCCGCCCCTCGGGTGGAATGATGGGTGTCTGTTTCACCCCGGGGGGAGTTGCGGCTCCCACAGAAGGCAGACTGGAGCAGGGGTGAGGGCTGGCTCTGGACTCCTCTTGTGGGGTGGGGGATAGGTGAGAGGTGCCCCCGGGCAGGTCCCAGCTCGCCTGGCTACCTGCAGGGGTGTGGGAGGAGTGGCCCCAGGTTGGGGGGCAGGGCTCGCCTGCTCAGAGCGGGTGCCCCAGCCCTTCCACACGTGGACCCAGAGTGCTCAGGCCCCCCAGCCCCCCAAGGCACTTCCACAGAGACTGGGCAGGTGTTGGTGTCTCTGCAGGGGAGGGTCTCAGGATGGATGCTGGGCCAGAGAAACCGCAGCCCTGCAGTGGTGCAGAAGGGGAAGCCGAAGCCCGGACCCAGAGAGGGGTACATCCCCCAGATGCTGTCTGCAGAGTGAGACCCAGGCCTGGGCCCTCAGGTCTGGGTCTGTTCCCCCTCCAAGGGTCTCACTGTGGGGAGCCCAGGGCAGCCCGGTCCCCAGGCGTAGGCCGGTTGCCGCTGACCCAGGGTCGGCACCTTGGTGGCTGAGGGGTGACCTCGCCTCTGAACAGCGCTGCGGGGCTGCAGAGCAGGCGGTGGCGCCGCGGGCAAGGAGGGGTGGCGCAGGGACCGCGGGGGGAGCGTGCGGACAACTCCCTAAGGGACAACTAACAGACCAATTAAGCTGCCAATAAAAAATTTAATCAAGTAATAATGCACCTTACTTTGTTTAATTAGTGCTCTGTCAAGTGAATGAATATTTAAGGCACGGGTGGCGGTGCCAGCATGTGCCCAGCGGGCACAGAGGCCGGGCCCACATTTCAATCGGCCTGACAGCTCCCCGCGCGGGCATCGATCGGCCGCGGCCGCTGCCCGGGAGGCGCAGAGCCGGGGCTGCCGGGGAGCTTCTGCCCTCTGGGGACACCTGCGCTGGCCCTGGCCGAGCCTCAGTTCCCCTCTCTGCAAAGCGAGGGGACGGGGGTCCAACTGCTCTCCAGTGTTTCTGCCAGTCCTAGGAAGCCTCGGGTCCCAGGGGCTACAGAAGGCATTTGGGGATCGCGGGACCACCCAGCCTGTGCCACCTGCACCCCCAGCCGCACGCCCTCACATGGTGCCTGGCACCCGGTGCTGTGTGTGGGCCTGGGGCTGCCCTGAGAGGTGGCCCCCAGGCGTACCCAGCTCGGTTCTCCTGCAAGGCTGCGAGACCTGGGAGCCCACCAGGGCTCCACGTGAGTTCATTCGTTCATTCAGTAGTTCAGGGGCTGTGTTCTGCGCTGAGCCCGGAAAAGGCGCGACTTGCCCTCCTCCGGGGCCCTACAGTCCTGGGTAGCCTACCCTTCCCAGGCCTGCACCTGTGGGCGTGGCCAGAGCCCTCCAGGCCCCGAGTGTCGGCTCCGCCCCTGGGGGCTTGTTTGCATATTCATGACCTTGGCGGGCATGCGCACCGCGCCGCGGGCCGGCTCCCGACCTGAGCTGCTCGCGACGGGGCGGGCGCGGCGTCTCCCCTGCCCGAGCCCCGCGCCCTCAAGCCCGGCCTCCCGCTTCCTTTTCTTCATGGAAAAGGTCTGGCGTCCCCCACCCCACACACACAACCACCTGAGAGCCCCGCGCTGGAAGGACTTTGGTAATTATTTGTTTCAGTTGAGCTGTTTTCAGTCTAGGCTAGGCTGAGCCTTGTAATGAGTATGGATTTGCCAGTAAATAAGTCCCCCGCTTCTAACCCCTGTAATAAATGCATTTGGAGTAATCTGGCGATCACGCGGTGTAATTGCTGGCTGTCAGGGCAGACGGATGCTCGCCGCGCCGGCTCGCCTCGCCGCACGCCGCGCCTCCGCCCCCAGCCCCCAGCCCCTTGTTGGGGAGGGGGGTGGGCCTGGCCCGCTGGAGCCCCAGCTCAGCTTCTCGGAACCCTGGGGTCTCTCCTGCGCCCAGCGTGTGCCTTTCAGGCCCCTGCGTCTGTCCCCGAAGCGCTCCGTGCTAAACGCGCTACAATCTCCGGGTCCTGGGACCCCCGCCCCCAGCTGGAGCTGGGTTCCCACCGACCCCAGATTAGGCAGCCAGGGCAACTTGGGGAGGAGCATCAAGTTCGAACTTTAATTTTCAGAAGAGTAAATGAGACGCTCTTGAACTTGGCCCCACTCCGTGCACCTTCCATTTGCTTTAAAAAAAAGAATTTATTTATTTATTTATTTGAAAGGCAGAGTGAGTGGGGGAGGGGTAAAAGAAGCATCTTGCAAATGCCTGCAACAGCTGGGGCTGGGCCAGGCTAAGGCCAGGAGCCAGGAGCTCCATCCGGGTCTCCCACAGGGGCGCCAGGGGCCCAGGGACTCGGCCATCATCTGCCGCCACGCAGGGCACACGGCCGCAGGAAGCTGGATCGGAAGGGAAGGCACTGGGACCCCAACCTGAACTCGGACAGGGGGTGTGGGCGTCCCTGCTGGGCCGCGACGCCCGCCCACTTCTGCCGGCCCTGGCTGACTGCCTTTGCAAACCTTTCCTGCCCTTTCCACGGCCTGGGACCTTACCCAGGCCTCCGCCTGGTGCGCACCTTTCCCCCTCTCCCGTGAATTCTTCCTGGATTGCCCCGGCTGTCCATCACAGCTGTCCTTTTGCACAGGGGCCTGGTCCTGCCAGAACACCTCTCCTTTGCTCCTTTGAACCACCCCCTAGATTGTGCATACAGCAGGTGCTCCATAAATGTGAGGTGTCTGAGTCGCTGTGCAAGTGATGAGTCTGGGGGTGCCTCCTGGCGTTCGTGGACTGTACGGGGCCTGGTTTATGCAGGAGCCCCCCAGATCTGAGGTTTTTCTGTATGCCGGACACCCCAGCTGGGCATGCTGCGGCGGGGGCAGCAGCCCATCTCCCACGGCCTGGGAAGGAGCCGTCACAGAGGTCGGCTTCAGCCCCACCTCCTCCTTCACTGTGCTGCCCAAACTGGGGTCAGCACTGCCTGAACCCCACTCCTGTAGCCCCGCAGTGCTCAGGGGCCGGCTGTGTGCCACTCTGCGTCCTGCCTGGCCCAGGCCCAGCCGGGGGTTGGGACACCACAGCTGCAAGGGGTCACCTCCTGGCTGGGGGGATTAGCCCACCTAACTAGAGGACAATTGCCTGTGGGCGAGGGCCGGCAGGCGCCGGAGCTTGGTGAGCCCCAGCCCTGGTGCCCTCTGTGAGCGCTGTGGGCAGGGGTGCACAAGTGCTCCTGTTGGGATGGAGGCTCGTGGAGCAGAGGGAGGTGGGCGGGGCCCAGCAGGAGGCCTGGGGAGGGCGGGGCAGAGAGGAGATGACCAGGGTGGGTCCCGGGTTGGGGCGGGGCGTCCGGGCATCTTAAGAGGCCTTTGCGACTGCCCAGCCGCCCTCACTGAACCCCGTCCCGCACCTTGCACCCCTGCTACGTGTTGGGGGGGAGAAGCTGCAGGGCACGCCCCCTCCCCCGCCCGCGCGTGGCGTGGAACGCCGCTCCCCCTCCCGCCACAGGCAGCCCCGCTGGTCCTCGCCCGGCTGTCAGCCAGCAATCATGTTTAATAAAGGCCCCAAATTAGACAGCCGAACACGAGCACCTTCGGTCTAACAATGCAATTAGCACAGACAATGCCTCCCGCTTCCTCCGGGGCCCCAGAGACGGGTGGCACAGGGCGGCAACGAGGCGGGCCTCCCCTGCGAGCCGCCGGAGGTTTGAGAGGGAGCCGGTGACAGACTGGGAGGTGACGGTGAGGCGCCCGAATGGCGGCTCCTGTGGGTGTCAGGCAGCCGTGGGCAGGGCGCGCATCTGCGCTGGAAGCTTCCAGGTCCCCCCGGCTCTCAGCAGCAACGCCGCGGCCGAGCCCCTCCCTCCCTCTCCCTCCCTCCCTCTCTCTCTCTCTCTCTCTCTCTCTCTCTCTCTCTCTCTCTCTCTCTCTCTCCTTCCTGTATCTTCTGTCTTCTGAGGACAGCTGCAGCCTGGGCTTCCATGAATAAAACATTAGGGAAGCGGGGAAGAGTCCCTAAGTGCACAGCCCGGGGTTGGGGACCAAAAGCACTCGGGCCATCGAGCCATCTCTCCGTATGCGGCCGCTCCGGCCGGTGGCAGTGTCCAGGCCTAGAAGGGCCCCTTTGATCAGGGTAGATGCAGAGGGGCCACGGGCCTGAGAGGGCAGGCTGGGGGGCTTGGGGCCCTCTGGATACGCATGGGGGGCTCGCATGCTCCCCGTGGCGTCGGGCCCCGCCCCGGCTGGGCACCGGGTGTGCGTGTGCACGCCGCGCGGCCCTCTCCCGACACTGCCTGCTGGCTGGCACGGATCTGGCCTCTCCTCTCTGGCCCTATTAAAACCCAGAGCGTGTCCTAACAGCATTACAGCAGGATGCAGAGCGCCGGCCTCTGGCAAGACATTAAGGCTCATGGAGGGAGGGGCTTCTCTGAGGTCTCCCCCTCCCCAGCAGCCCACCCCCACCAACCCCGCGAGCAGCCAGGCCTGGCAGACGCGGGCACGGGCGGGGGGCTGCCAGCCAACACCTCGGGCAGACGCCAGGAGTCCAGTGTCACAAGGCCCACAATCATTGGTTCATTCCTTCATTCATTCATTTGCTGAGTTACTTTTCCCAGGCCCACCTGTGACGTGGTAGGCAGGGTGCCAGGCAGGACACCGTGTGACGGAGACGGACCCACGAGCAGTCTGGTGGGGAGAAAAGGCCAGATCTGGCGCAGAGACGGAGCCCGGGACAGGCACCTGAGCCAGGCCCAGGGCCTTGGGAAGATGGGCGGGGCCCAGGCCGGGAGCTGAGGCAGACGGGACCAAGGAGAGGGGTGTGGGCGGTGTTTCAGGGAACAGCCTGGGGTCATTGGTCCAGAAAGGGCGGTGCAGAGCCTGTGGGGGGGCTGCATGCTGAGTGGCAGGCAGGGTGGTGGGCGGGCCTGGTCTGTGCAGGTGTGCCCGGGCTGGGCTTTGTTCCGACAGCCACTGCCTGGGGGGCGATGAGCTGGGGTATTTTTAAAGTTTTTATTTATTTTTATTTGGAAAGCAGAGTAATGGGGGGGGGGGCTCAGACTGAGAGAGTCTTCGGTCCTCTGGTTCACTCCCCAAATGGCCGCAACAGCCAGGGCTGGGCCAGACCAAGGCCAGGAGCCAGGAGCTCCATCTGGGTCTCCCTCATGGGTCAGGGGCCCAAGCCCTCGGGCGATCCTCTGCTACTTTCCTAGGTCCTTAGTTGGGAGCTGGATCGGAAGCAGAGCAGGGACTCCCACATGGGATCCTGGCTGCAGAGGGCAGCTCAGCCCAGTGCCACAAGCCCGGCTCCCTCCATCCTTCGCAACAGCAGGTCCTGTCTCACACACTCACACACACACACACACACACACACACACACACGTGCCTCTTCCGGGGGATGGGGGGGGGCAGCCCCTAGGCTGGTCCTGATGGAGGAGGCGGGGCTTCTGCATTTAAATCACCCCCTCCTTCAGGTGGGAACCCGAGCGCCCAGGTAGAGGCTTCCTCACGGCCTCCTGGGCGCCTTGGCCCATTTCACAGAGGGGCCAGGCAGCTGCAGAGCCTGCGCCCCTCGCCACCCACGCGGCCCTGCACCCACAGCCCCAGGCCCCCCTCCCTCTCACTGGGCGGTCACTGGGGAGACCTGGAATCCTGGCCCATCCGCTGGGCCCGGGCAGCTTCCCAAAGGGAACGAGGCTTGAAGGGCAGGTAAACTGAGGCCCGGCAGGACAGGAGTGTCCGTGTCCTTGCAGCTGGGGCCAAGCAGGTGGGAGCCACGGGGGGGGGCACCCAGCAGCCCAGGAGGGAGGGGGGGCCTCATTAGCCAGGGGGACACTGCTTCCTCCCCGCTGTTGTCTCCCAGAGGACAGTGAGGGGGAATCCATTATCGGGCAAAATAGCAGCTGCTGACGTGAAAATGAAATATAGATTCAATACCTGCGCCTCGCAGCTCACAAATCGTGCCCCCGGCCCAGGTGACAGCCGGCACAGACGAGCTCGCGGGGGGAGGGGACAGGTTGGGGGAGGAAGGGGGAGAGAGACCTGGCAGCTTCTCCTGAGCTCAGGGACCCAGAGCAGAGAACACGGCCCACCCAGCCTCTGCTCGCCGGGGCTGACTGGGCTGACGGCACAGATGCGCCCGTGGCCCCCTGCAATGCACCACTGGGGGGCCCGGGCACCTGGGGGCGGGGCTTGTCAACCTGGGATGCGCCCCTCGGGAGGTTGGCAGGCTGCAAACTGGGGGTGGCCCCCAGAGCTGTTGGTCTTCTCACTGTGGGCGGCTGTGCCACCCCTCCCTCCCCGAAGCAGGCACCCGGGGGACGGGGGGCGGGGGGGAGCCGGGCTCCCACCCTGCCTCCGTCCATTTAGCCAGCGGTTTGCTCAACTTTTACGAGTGGGCTGGCGGTGAACTCATCGCCGTTACGACGCACTCAGGGACCCTGACAACTAATTTAATTTAAAGCAGCCTTGCAATAAAAGCTCAGAACGGAAAACCGCCGAGTCTTGGGGGTTATTTAACAAATTGCCTCACAGATAAATACATTAAAATGATTCTCAAACCAGAGTCGTGCGAAGTTGGAGTAAAATTAAGAAAGTCGAATCAAAATGTAAATTAATGGCGTTGAGAGGCAGCGTTGGACTTGGCAGGAGTCACGCCTGCAGAGTGCCGACTACGGCTCTGCCTTCTGTTCAGGTGACGTGGCACCTGCGGGCCGTGCCAGAGCCCGCTTCAGCTGGGGGAGCTGGGGCGAGGCAGCTGCCCGTCCCACCTTCTCGGTCACTCACTCACAGCCACCAGCCCCAGGGCGGGGACGGCGGCAGGTGCACTCCCGCCTCGGGCACGGGTAGGGTAGCCCGAGAGTGGAAGCGCCCAAGGTTCTGCCCTGGCTTCGTGGCGGCAAAAAACCAAAGGAAGCTGGCCCATCAGGGGCTGGTGCAGACGAGCGCAGACGAGCGAGGGCCTGTGGCTGGCGGCTGCCGAATGCATTTCACAATGTCCTTGCTGCAAGGCCAGCAGGGCCCGCATCCCCATTTGACTGACAAGTAAACCAAGGGCAGGGAGGCAGTCCCAGTGCACTGCCTCGGCCAGGCTGCTCCCGGGGTCCTGCTCTCAGTCTCTGTGCCTCTCCCAGGGGGGCAGAGAGGTGCGGCTGCCCGGCTCGGTGCCCAGAGAACAGTGCCCATTGTGGGCCTCCGCCCCTGAGCAGCTCCCACCCCGGCCAGGGTCGGCCTCTGGGCTCCTGTGGGTGGTCCCGGAAGCGCAGGGGGCTGGCGGGAGACGGGCACGGAGCGGCGGCCCCCGGTGCCGACAGCCCGCCGCTGGGAACGTTATCTGCAGCTGCCTTTCCGGAGAGTGCCAGGCGCTCAGCGGCCCGGGGGCGCGCAGCGGGAGCAGGGGATCCCCCGGGAGCTGCGGCAGGAGGGGCGCGGAGGCGGACTGGGGTTGGGGAGCGGGAAGAGCGGCAGCCACCCTCCCCGGGCCTCGGACTGCAGGGCGGGAGGCCGGGAAGCAGGCTGCGGGCGGGCGCGCGGCGGGGGCGGCGGGGGCGCGGCGGACGTCTTCACCTGGGACCGCGCGCGATCCCGTCTGACGCCCGAGACAGCTCCGACCCGCGGCGCGGTTCAGGCGCTGTCAGATGCCCGCGCCCAGGGGCGGACAGGAGGCCCCGGGCCTGGCAGGGCTGGAGGAGGGGCTGCGGCCCAGAGGAGGGGTCTTGGAGCATCTCCCGGCAGGCCTTGGGGTGCAGAGCACCGGGCGGGGGGGCTTTCCCACCGCAGCAGCCCCTCCAGATGTGGGGCCAGTTGTGTGGGTGGAGGGAGCTGGCCCCGTCCTCATCGCTGGGGAGGGCAGGTGGGGGCGTGAGGACCCCCGGGCTGGCCGGGCTGGGCAGTCGCATCACCTGAACGGCTTTGGGGAAATCCGAACGCTACAGGCAACAGGCTGCTCATCGACCGGCGCTGAGTCTTTAGCAAACGGTTTAGGGAGAAAGAAATCACCAGGAGGAGGAAAAACCATCGGGAGCATTGATCCCGGGCGCCCGTCCCAGACTCGGCGCCCCCAGCTGGATCAGGGCCCCCTGCAGGGCCTGGGGTGCAGGGAGCCGTCCCCCTCGCCTACTCTGAACCCTCGCAGATGCTCAAGCTGAGGGCACACAGCAGGTGCCCCAGCAGGGAGCCTGGGTTTGCTGGCCACAGCTGTGGGGCCTGGTGACCCCAGGCCAGCCCTGGCCCCGGAGCCTGGGTGCCTCGTCTTCTAAGCCTGCCTCTTTTCCTATAAAAAGCAGCTGGCGACGCCTCCCGGCAGGGCCCCAGCGGGAGGGAGGGAACGTGCGTGCAAAGTGTTTGGAAAACGGGAAAATGCCAACAAGCAGGCTGGCGGGGGAAGGGGAAGTCTTCCCAGCCCGCGCCACGGCCTGGCGCTGCCCCGAGGGGCCTGGCGGGGGCCGCGGGGGCCGGGCAGCTGACGCCGGGTGTGCTGGGGCCGCGGGGGCCTCCCTGCCGATAGGGCCAGGTTTAACAGGACTTTGAAAAATAAAAAAGGTAAACCAGCAAAACCGCTGCCCGCTCCTCCTGCTGCAATAAAAATGGATTTATTTGTTCGTGGAATGAAATTTAATAACTTTGGAGGGAGATGAGGCGTGAACAATAATAGTTTTTTTTCTCTCTTTCTTGTTTTGGAGAGGGGGCAGAGGCAGGAGGCGGGAGCCCTGCTCTGGGACATTGGGGGGGGGCTGCCAGCCGGAGGCCTCCGGGGGGCTGGCTCTACTCCAGGCTGCCAAGGCTCTGCTCCTGTGGTCTCAGCGCTTCACGGCCCACCTGCCTCTCTGTCCTCCCATGCACCTGTGGCTGGGCCCGCCCCCTGGGGTGCCCCTTGACCCTGGAGTCCTTTCCCAGCCTCCCCCCGCCCTGGCAAGCCCATCCCTGTCTCAGTGAACCCACGGCATTTTCCACGGGGTACAGGGGTGGGGCGCTAGGGTGCCCCCGGAATCCGCTGGGAGCCCGGTCCCGTGGTCAGGGTTTCTGGGACCCAGCCCGGGACAGCCCTCCTACAGTGTTTGTGGAGTGAGTGAATACAAGAAATGACTGCCCCCAGGCCCAGAGCCACTGAGCTGAGGCCCACGCAGGCCTGGCCATAGGCAGGGGCCTCAAGGAGCCCCCGATCCACCCGGTGATGCCTCCAGAGAGGCCCGGGCTGCCGGGCCCGGGAGACTCCAGAGCCGCTCTGCCCGGGCGAGTCGATAGCAAAACAAACGCGCTATTGACCGCGGCCGCGCGCTAAATCCTCCCGGCAGACGAGATGATGGGAGCCCGAGTCCAATCGACTGCTGGCCTCCCACCCGCTCCATGGGACCGCAGCAGCCCGCGAGCCAGCGGAGCGGGAGCCGAGCCGGGCCTGCTCCACGCTCAGGCCTGGGGTGGGGCTGGCCCCGCCCTCCTTTCCCAGGACAGGGGTGGGGGCCCGCCCCTGGGAGGGGGCTGCAGTTAGGTCACCTGAGCCAGCTCTTGAACAAGCAGAATTCACTCCGCGGCGGCGACGCACAGAGACACGGGGAGGGAGGCGCGTGGGCTCCGTAACTCTGATGGCCTAGAGCGAACCAAACGCCGGGCAGCTGCCGTGCCAGTCCCACCCGGGGCTGCCTCCTGCAGTGTGGCCTGGCCAGCTCCTCCCCTGCCCTGCCTGCCCCAACCCCTGCCACAGGGCTGTTCTGAGGCCCAGGAGTGCACCTTGAGCTGACCAGAATTCAGGGTGCGCGTTTTCCCACGTGGGGCCCAGCAGTCCCTGAGCTGACGACGATCTGTGACCCCCAAGACCCACCCCCCGCAACCCTCACGGTCAACATGAGTGCCCTCTTTTCTTGGGAAGGGCTCAGAGTCTCAGGGGAGACCCCCCCAACACGGAGAGCCCCTGGCTGCTCCCACCGCCCAGGCTCAGGGAGGGGTGGAGGCCCAGCCAAGGCCTGGCAAGGGGCAGGGCTGGCGGGGCCCTCTTCAGACGGCCCAGAGCCACTTGTCCCTGCTCTGGGACGCCCAGGCATGGCAGGGAGCTCGAGGGGGCTGGCACCTCGCACTGATTTTCTGGGGGCCTTGGAGAACCAGGCTCAGGGCCCAGGGCTGCCTCAGTTTCCCGCCTCGTCCTGCCACCCGCTTATTCACAGACCCTCGTGGGGGTACTTGCTGTGTGCTCCCTTGTGGGAGCTGTGGGCTTTGCAGCCCCCAGCCCTCACCCCGTTCCTCTCTGAGCTCACCCCAGGTCCCACGGAGCTGTCTTTGGACACTGCGTGCCACTTCTTGGCCATGCCTGACTTAGGTGCCCGCCCGGAAGACGGAGAGAATGAGACGGGGAGGGGGGTGTGGGGCTTGGCAAGGTTCACTGGGGTCTCACGTGGCACTTACTCAGCAGCTTGTTAACTCAGAAGCCCCGTGGCCCCCGTGCCACTGCGTGCCCTTCCGTCTGCTCTGGGAGCCGCGGGGGGTGGGGGGGGTGAGCGGTCCGGTGGTGAGCAGGGGCGGTGCCCTGGCCTCACCGCCCAGACACGCTCGCTCCTGGGCGGGAAGCACTGAGCCTCGGCAGGGGGCACACGGCAGACACCCCCTCCCACCTCCCCCACCAGGAGCACCACGACTGCCCGTGAGGCTGCCTCAGAGGGGGAAACTGAGGCCCAAAGGGCGGGCTTCCCCGGGGGCGTCTTCCCTCTCTCCCCCTCCTTTTCCACCTGCCCACCTCCTGTGCATTTTTCAAGTCCTTAGCTCTGGAAGAACAGTCCTGACCTCTGCCCTTTGCCCTCTGACCTCTAAGGCCCAATACCGCAGTCCCAGCAGTGTGCTCCACCCACAGGGACCCTGGGAGGGAGGACCTGTCAAATTACAGATGAGCAAAGAGCTCAGAGAGGGTGAGTTTCTGGTCCAGGGTCACACAGCAAGTGACAGGTAGGGAAGCCGCGTGGGCATGCCTTCTGTACCCCACTTCCCTCTGTAGGACCCCTGCACTGGGCTCGCCTTGGGGGCCTGTGCCCTTACAGCAGGCCCAGGAGCTGGGCCCCTTTCTCCCAAGAGCCAGACACCATTAACCTGCCCTGTGGGCCCTGGAGCATGTCTTGGAGCTGGTGGGTTGTTACTGGCCAGCATCACTCCAGGTTCCTGGGGCCTGGGGTGGGGAAGGCTGCAGCCACTGGCCACACTGTGGCTCCAAACCCCTCCCCCACTCCACTGGGAGCCTCCTGGATGGCTGAGGTCGGGGTGTAACCCTGGGGGCTCCCGGACTCTGCTCCGCAAATCAGCTGAGAACCCATACCTGACCCCTCTCCCCAGGGCTGAACGGGGAGGTCCAGGGGTACAGGACCCAACCCAGCCACCTGCAGGACAGGGTGGGGTGGGGATGGTGGTGGTGGCGGCTTTGGGTTTGCACCTAGGCCTCTTCTTACACTCGGAAACAAGGGGAGGTGACACTGAGGGCCCAGGGCAGCCGGCATGGGTCTAGGCCACGGGGCAGGACTGGCCACACCACGTGCAGCCCCACCCCTACAGGGAAGCCTGGGCCAGGCTGGAGAGGCTGCACCGGCCTGGCCCTCCCCCAGGCCCCCCCATAATTCTATGTGGACAGGTCCGGCCCCCCCGGATCGAAGCCCCTCCTGGTGCCACCCACAGCTCGACAGCTGACGTACACAGATCTGCAGCACGTCCTGCTGCTGTTCCCATTTAACAGACGGGGAAACTGAGGCTCAGAGAGACTAAGGAACTGGCAGAGCCTCCTCCCCTCACTGGCTGGATTCTTGTCCATCCGATCCTGATTTGGGGGACCCCTGCAAGGGGGAACAGGGGTGGCCCCGGATCTGGAGAAGGGGAGGCCCAGCCACACGGCTCCCTCTCGGTCCCTCCTTGTCACAGCCCCCACACCCTGTGGCTAGACACAGCTGGGAAAACACAGCCGACCCCGCCAGTCCCCCAGCGCTCCCTCCTGGAGCCGGGCTCCTGCCTCTCCATCTCCCCTCCATCTCCTCCTCAGCGACCTCCCCAGGTGCCCCCGTGCCCCCCGCCCGGCTCCTGGCTCCGCCTTCAGGGTTAGCGGCTCTGAGGGCTGGAGGCTCCCAGGTGCCCAGGGCAGCTCACGGCCGGCCCCCTCATGGCCTCCGGCACCCAGGCGGTGCCTGCTGCGGCACGGGCTGCCCCCAGCACTGGCTGAGCGAGTGAGGCGTGTGTCGCCACGCGGACCCAGGCCCTCACGACTGCTTTAGTGTGGACCCCGTGAACTGTCCCCATTTGCCAGAGGAGAAAGCTGAGGCAGAGAGGGAGGTGGCATTGCCTAAGGTCACACAGCCCTGTGAGAGGCTGCTCCTTCCTCCCCGTCCTCTGTGGGGGGGTTTTGGCTCAGGGGAGGGGGTGGGGTGGAGCAAGCACCTGTTGGCCACGCCCCCTTAGGGGTTGGACCTGTGGAGGTGGGGTGGGGGAGGGACTTCCTTCACAGAAGGAATGTCACCAGATATAGCAAACAAAATTCTACATGCCTAATTAGGAGGAATTTTGGGTAAACAGCATACATATTTAATTTGAGAGAGACATTTATAGACAGAGTTCCATCCAAGGCCAGGCCGGCCGAGCCTGGGCGCTGGGCGCTCCGTCCAGGCCCCCGCGTGGGCGGCGGGGGCCCAGCTCCTTGAGCTGTCAGCACAGCCTCCCAGGGTGTGCATTGGCAGGAGGTTGGAGCCAGGTATCCACATGCGACTCAGGCCGAAAGCCGGCCGGGTAGTTCTGCAGCAGGCCACTACAAACTTGCTGCTTATCCGAGATGCCTGGCCTAGCTGGTGCTGCGGCTGGGGAGAAGCAGCCAGCACCCAGGAGGTGGGCGCCAGGCTGGGATGCGGGAGCTGCTATGACCGCCAGGGACATGAGGACCCAGGCCCTGGGCCCTGTCTCCCCACTGAGCGCACTGCGCTCCCCCTCCTCTCGCTCCCATGCTCCTTTGCGCCTCACCTGCTCAGGGCTAAGGCTTCCTCACGTGCAAGGAGTGAATTTTCACAGCTGGGTTCTCACCGCCTAAAAATAGGGCCGAGTAACGGATGGATGGGAGCTGTCTCGGGTCCTGGAGCCCAGCCGTGGGGGCGGGTGGGGGGGAGGGAGAGGTCGGTGCACAGACCCCAGCCCAGTGCTGTGGCCGCAGGTGGACCTGAGCCCCCCTCACTGAGGACAAGGTGCAGTTCTGCGCCTGGCGATTCCAGAGGCGGAGCTGAGTCCTGGAGAGCGTGCAGGCAGGCCGCAGCCACACCGACGGACGCCCGCCAGGTGTCCTGCCTCGCGGAGGGGTACCGAGGAACAGGGGGTGTTGTAGCGCAGGGCCCTGGTCCACAGCTGCGCGCTCTCCGGCCCTCCCCGGTGGCGCTCTATTCCCAACTCTCGGTTTTTAAAGACCCACGGACCTGGCGCCAGGCTCCTCACGCCCACCACCCCAACCCCTCCCACACAGGTTCAGGCTGGGCACCGACTGTCCGACGCACAGACAGGCTAAGGCCGCTCCCACGGGTGATGCGCGCGCACAGGCTGTCAGGCGCGCTCGCGGATCGGTGCGCGTTCGCGGATGGACACACCAGGGGTGGGTGCACACAGATGTGCACTTGCTTGCGGTTGGGCACGCGCTCGCGGATGGGCATGGCCTCGGCACCGACGTCTCCCTCTCGTCTCTGCAGGCACCAACTTCCTAGCGCAGCTCTCTGGGGCGCAGGGGGTGTGGGCCCCCCCCCGAGCCCAGCTTGGCCCCTTTTCCCGATGGAGCTGAGGCCGGGGTGGAGCTGCTAGGCCCTTGGGTGTCCCATCACCCACCAGTTCTGCCACTGGGCACTCCACCTGGCCTCTCAGGGCCCCCGCTTGTGTGCTACCTCGATGCCAACAGCACGAGGACCTGGGGCAGTAGTCCTGCCCCAGCGTGCCTACCCAGCAGGTGCTGGCCGCCGGGCTCCCCTTCCTGCCTCTACCCTTGAACCCTCCTCGTGCCCAGCCCCTGCCCGCCCAGATACGGGAAGAGCCGGCGGTGCCCGGTGCCCAGCCCGGAGCCCGCCTCGTTCGGGGCGAGGCGGCTGCAGAATTAGAATATTAAATGCAGCTGTACTGAAACATGGCTTCAATCCAATTACGCCAGGAAACAAGAGGAGCCGCTTAGGCTAATCCGGTTACCCGGCCTCGGAGGGAGGCCCAGGAGGGGAGCTGTCTGGTGGGGGTTGGGCAGGCGCGAGATTGACAGCCCCCTCGGCCCCTCTCCCGGGATGCCCAGGGCAGGGAAGCCGGCCTGCAAGATCATCCTGTATGGATGTACCCAGCGCTGAGCTGCCCAGCGGGCTCCGAGCCGGGAGACGCGGAAGACCCTGTCGGGGCGGCTTGGGAGAGTGGCCCATCAGGGGACAGGGCAGCTGCTGTGGGAGACTGGTCCCGCGGAAGGGACAGCTCAGAACCTCAGAACCCGATGGTACGGGGTGGGGGGGGGGCGAGGATTTGTCCCAAGGCAGAGCTGATATGGGACTGGGTTCCCAGAGCTCAGTGGGCCGTGGTGGGAGGCCAGAGCAAGGAGGGGGCGGCGCTGTCTGTAGCAAGAGCCAGTGCCCGGTGCAGGGCCCAGTCAGAAGGCAAGGCTTGGCCGGCGCTGCGGCTCACTTGGCTAATCCTCCACTTCCGGCGCCGGCACCCCGGGTTCTAGTCCTGGTTGGGGCACCAGTCCTGTCCCGGTTCTCCTCTTCCAGTCCAGCTCTCTGCTGTGGCCCTGGAAGGCAGTGGAGGATGGGCCAAGTGTTTGGGCCCTGCACCCACATGGGAGACCAAGAGGAAGCACCTGGCTCCTGGCTTTGGATCAGCGCAGCGCCGGCCGTAGCGGCCATTTGGGGGGTGAACCAATGGAAAAGGAAGACCTTTCTTTCTGTCTCTCTCTAACTCTGCCTGTCAAAAAAAAAAAAAAAAGGCAAGGCTTGCTGGGGCCGGAGCAGGGGTAGGGGTGGGGGTGGGGGTGGGGGCAGGGCCCTCCCATTTTTTCCCTGGGCTCCCGAGCTGGCGGCACTGGGGGTGCCTCTGGGAATCAGATCTGCCAGGTTCTGTTAAAGGGGAGACGGATGAGGAGCAAGAGACTATAGGAGGGAAGGGGAGAGGGGCCATCGGAGCACGAGCTGCAGGAGGAAGGCGTCGGCCAGGCGTGAGAACCGCGTCCCTGGCAAAGGCACAGCAGGTGCACAGGCCGGGATGGGAGGGACACAGCCTTGGAGGGAGGCGTCTGGGGTGGGGGTATGTGGGATGCACAGAGAGGCAGAAATGGGGCCTGAGAGCCCCTGGAGGAAGGGGCTAGTGGAGTGGGGGGGCTGGGACCAGGCAGGACTGGGCAGTGGTACAGGAGGGAGGGGTGCAGCCCGGGGGGACTGTGGCATGGAGGTGAGGAGGGAGGAGGCGGCACAGCCATCGGGAGGGGTGGGCAGGTGTGAGGGCCGCCTGGGCCCAGGGAAGGGGTTCTTGAGTGAGGCAGTGGCAGGTGAACGCTTGTGTGTGAGCTGAAATGAGGGAAGCGGGGTGGCGCCACGAGGATCCACGTCTCAGCCGTGTGCTTCGTTCCCCGGAGACCTGCAGCCACCGCCTCCCCCTCCACGAGCCCCGGACGATGTTTCTTTAAAAGTGCAGTCTGAATTCATTTTACAAAGCTGAGATCCGCCGCTGTCCCTTGGTGTCCACGGGGGTGGGGTGGGGTGGTGGTGCCAGGACCCCCGTGAACACCAAAACCTGCGGCCGCTCCAGTCGCTCTTGGTGAACGCTGTGGGGTTTGCGTAAGAACCACGCGCGTCGCCCTGCGGTCCTCCCGAGGTTGCTGGGAGCGCCGGGGAGACGGCCAGAGCCTGCCGCCCAGGGACGGAGGACCGGGAAGGAGGGCCCCCGTGCGTGCTCCTACACTCGCGGCTTTTTTCCGACCCCGAGGCTGGCGGCGGCCGCCTGCACGTCACAGAGGAGACAGCCGTCTCCCGGGTGATTCCTGAACGTGTCACAGCCCCCAGAGCAGCCTGAGCTTTGTCACTCGTCAGGCTGGGCCCCAGGTGGACGTGCAGGGGTGACCCTGCCCCCGCCCGGGCCTAGACCGCTGAGACACTCAGAGCAGGAAGCAGGAGGGACCGCGGGGAGGCAGGAGGGACCGCGGGGCGGCAGGAGGCCTCTGCTGGATCCCACGATCGCTCTCAGAGCCGGGCGCTGCCCGGAGACAGCAGAGCGGCCGCAGGGCTCAGAGGTGGAGGGCTTCTTAGGGCCGGGGACAGCGATGGCTTCTGGCAGCCAGGTCTTGGGCTGGGGGGACCCTCCTGACGGCCCATGCCCTGTGGACATCACGGGTGTCGGTGAGGGGACCCTCCTCCCTCTCCCGCCAAGGCTGCCCTTCTTAGCTAAAAGCCGCTCCCCAGGTACCCCTGTCGCCTGGGTACACTCAGGACATCCCAGAGCCTGGCCCTGGAGCCTGCCCTGCCGTGAGCCTCGTGTCCAGGCTGGCAGGGTGACAGCATGGCCAGGACAGGCCCTGGCCTCCCAGAGAGGCCTGCAAGGTCCTGCGAGCACTGACCTAATCCCCCCCAAACCCACGCACACGGGCGTCAGCAGGGCTGGTGCTGGACAGGACGCAGACTGTGTCAGGTATTCAGCTGGTGCGTCCTAAATGCTCCTGTGCTGAACCAAGCAGGAGCCTGTGCCTGCCGGGGTGGGGTGGGGTGGCCACGTCACACCCCCACCCCAAGGCCCTAAGCCGAGTGGGAGCCAGCAGCTGCGCAGGCAGGGGGAAGCTAGGGCCCGGTTGTCCCCAATTCACAGATGGGAAGACTGAGGCCAGGGCGCCCGGGCTGCTGGGCGGCGGGGCAGGGGTCTGGCCGTGCTGTGCACCTGGACTCCCTGAGTCTCTCTGTGCTGTTTCCACCTGTGTGTTCTCACGGGACGTGCAGTTCCCACAGCTGCGTCCACAGAGGGGCCATTCGGGGAGTGGGTGTGGGTTCCCATGTCAGGAGCCCCAGGCTAATGCTGGGTGCCTGGGGGTGGGCTGAGGGCCAGGGCCGGCCTGGGGGCCTCACTGGTGCTGGCCAATAGAACCAAGAACTCACAGCTGATCAAGGGCCAGGGGCTGAAGACGCCACTGCTGGGGGCAGGCACCAGCGGGAGAGTGGGGCTCCCCAGCCCAGAACCCCAGACCCCAGCTCCTCCCTCTACGGGCTCCTGGGCCCCATATGCGGAAGGCGGAGTGCTGGGGCCCCACCCACAGGGCTCCTCGGGTTGCCCACCCCACGCTCTCCCCGTGACCCGCACGTATTTATAGGCTGAGCTTCTGTAAGCTGCCGCGAGACCTGACACCTGGTCAGAGCTGGGCCCGGCTCCCCGCACGGGAGGCTCTTCTCTGAATGTGACTGTGGCGGGGGTCCCGAGGTGCCCTGGGCCCTGACCCCCCCAGGCCAAGGGTGATGGACTGGCTGGGGCTGGCACTGGGTGGGCACGGCATGGGCAGGGGTGCGGGCGGGGGTGCGGCTGCCCCTGCTGGCAGGGGCGCACGTGCACCTGCTCCTCGCTGAGCCGCTCACTCCTTAGCGCTGAGCCCTGGTGCCCCTGTGCCGCCACAAATGTGTTGACTCGTTCATCCCTCCGCCCTGTGAGCACGGGGGAGGATTAGCTCGGACGGACGTGCAAGGGACGGAGCTGAGTCCCCAAGCAGAGTGTAGGCAGGGCAGGGCGGTTGCCGTGGGCTGAGTCGAGGCTCCCAGACCCTAGGGGTCTTGCAGAGGGACCCCTGATTCCTAGGGGGTGACGGAAGGGTCAAAGAAACCACCAAGGGGCATGGAAGGCGCCGAGGGTGCCGACAGCTCTGCCTTGTGGGGGAGGCGCTGGGCAGCCTCTGCTAGGTCCTGCAGTGGCCAGTGCGTGGGTGCCAGGCCCAGGCCTAACACCCACAGGCAGGGCTGAGTGTGTACGTGTGCAGCCCTGGGGAGACGGCGCCTTCCCCAACCCCCAGCCTCCACCCCAGGCCTACGGCAAGGACTCGGCCCCTGGATGGGACGTGGCTCTTTCCCGGCCTGGATCCCCCGCAGTGCCAGGGTGTTGCATGCGTGGGCAAGGGTACACGTGCCAGGGTGCAGGGCAGCGGCCTGCCCCAGCTACACGGAGCCCCCCCACCCCCCAGCACAGACACTAACACAGGGCAGTGGGGTGAGAGCAGGGCTGGGGACCGCCCAGGAAGACACGGGGCGGTGCCTGCAGGGTCGTGCCCCTTGCCTCGGGACCCCCGCTCTGCCCCTCAGCCCGCCAGCCCCAGCCTGTGCAGCCTAAAAACCAGCTCCACAGCCACAGAGGTGATGCCCGGTCCACGGGATTGGAGGGGGCTGTGTGGGCCCAAGGCCCCTCCCCCAGCCACGGAGCCTCTGATGGGGGACCACGTGGCGTCTCACACCGTGTAGTCCTATGGCAGTCCCATTTTACAGATGAGAAAGTTGAGGCTCGCTCGCACCAGGTCCCCCCGCAGGTCGGTGGGATTCAGGCCCTGGTATCTGGCTCTGGGGATGACTGGGGTGAAAGACGGGGCCAGCTACCAGAGGGCAATGGAGAGAGCACAGCTGAGTGGACCCTGGGTGCCCGGGCCAGCCCGGGCCAGCTGCCCCCAGCGGGAGGGGCTCCTCTGGACAGCAGAGAGGCCTCCTGGGCCCGCAGGGAGGGCCCGGCAGCAGCAGTTCCCGCCCCAAAGCTGCGTCTGTCCTGTTCAATTTCAAACTCAAGTGCAAACAAGCCTCAGCGCCCGCCGCTCCCGCCCAAATCAAATTCTCGCTCTGGTTTCTCCGCGGGCGCGGCGGCCTGCCTTCCGGGGAGGGCGGGCGGGGGCTGGCACGGGGCACAGGAGCGGCAGGGAGCAGGCCATTTGTCTAGGGCAGCCGGCTCGGCTGGCCGGGATCTTCCACCCAAATTAAATTTTAACCCAGCTCATACATCTTCCACCGAGTCCCTCCCCTGCCGGGTCCACCACGAGCCGCAGCGGGAGCCGGCACAGGGACAGCCTCGTCCCACTGCCCAGAGTAGCAGGAAACAGGGACGGTGGCCCACAGGCAGGATGGTGGCGGGGCGAGGGGACTCGCAGACCACCGGCCCCCGGGGCTGGCAGAGGGCCCAGTCTGGCTGCTCAGTGTGGTCGGCCCGGGCCCCGGGGCCTGGGCACCGCCGCCAGGCAGGGGCCGTGGGTGGGCTCCGCTGTGGGAAAGCCCCGGGTTCAACTCACAGCTCCTCCCCGTCCCAGCTACACCAGGCTGGGTTCCTTTCCCACTTCTCAGAGCTCAGTTTTCTCAGCTATGCAATGGGAAAGTAGCCCACAGGGACACAGGCAGAAATAACGGAGATGATGTAGACGCCTGGGGCCACAGAGGGGGCTCCGCTCAGGGCCCCCCCAGAAGAGGTGGCTCGGTGCCCCGTCCTGCGCCCTGTGAGTGGCCTCACGCCGCCAGGAGGGGCAGCAGGGTGGCCCTCAGGGGGTTGGGGGGGGGACTGCTCTGCCCCTCCCCGCCCCCACAGGAGCTGTAACAGCTGGGGGTGGCGTGCATGGCACTGGGGCGCCGCACGGGCTTGGCTAGGGGTACACGGAGCAGCCCCGAGGGAGAACGGGCCCAGCAGGTGAGCCCCGAGGTGGGCCAGGTGGGGCTTGGCCAAGGCCCCCACGTGGGGCCACAGGGCGCCTTCCTTCTTTTGCCATCTTATGGGGGGCGGGGGCATAACCCCACTCCTACTGCACCATGCACCTGGGAATCCTGTGCCCGCCCCGGCTCATGGAGCACAGTCTCTGCCGCTGTCACCGCTGGGTCCCAGCCTGTGGGGTGGGGTCTGATGCAGGGAGGGTGGGCCACCTCTGCTCCCTCAGGACCCCTCCCCAGGTTCCTCTGCCCCCGCCTCTGCACCTGCTCCCCCTGCAGCCCCACCTCTGCTGCTCCTGCCCTGGACTGGCGTGTGTCCTCCATCCACATGTGGGGCAGACAGACGCGAGGGAGGGCGTGACGCCCACCATCCGGGGGCCACAGGCTCTCCCCACACACCCCGTGGCCCGGCAGGAGCTGATCGCGACATGGGTGGCTGGCGCGCAGGCCCCTCCCACTCTGCAGCCCGCACGTCCCTGGAGCTGCCACAGTGATCTACACCCCCCAAAGGCGTGTTTGTCCCCGCGGCGGCTGCGGCGCACAATTAACATCCCCACCGGTAAACGGTGCGGGGCCGTATTTCACCCGCACCCACACGTGGCACAACAGCATTAAAATAAATGATGGCGTGGTTACAGAAGGCCCTGGATTTGTGGGCACCTGCGCACGCCCCTGGGACCCAGCACCAACTCCGTGCCCAGAATGGGGTCCTCCGAGGGCCCTGGACGTGAGGTTGCTGCCCGGGAACCGGACTGGCCACCTTCCACCCGTGCCACCCCCTGCCCAGGCTACGGCTCCTACCTGGCCCTGACCACAGCCCAGGCCCTAGAACCAGAGCCCCTCCTTCTCCCTGGGGGTGCACCTGCCCCCTCCCCACCTTCCATCCTGGGAACTAGAAGGGCAGTCCTGTTGGTGGCAGCTCCCCAGTGTCACCACCCCTCGCCGGAGCTCCCAGGCCTGTGCAGCGGGCACAGCTGGTGCGGCATCCCGCCAGCCTCGCTGCCCACCGCTGCCCACCGCCTGCTCCAGGCCCCAGTTCCCTCTCTGTGCTCTCCTGCCAAGCTCTCCGTTCCCTTCGTGATGACCGTGTGACAGCTGTGCCCCACAAGGCCACGCCCCTGCGAGGATCCGTGTGGTCCCCATGGGTTCAGCCGGGACAGAGCCCTTGCTGCGTGGCCGATGGGACAGCTGGAGGCTGTGTTCTCTGCACCGTGGTCGTCCTTTGGCCATTTCCGGGATGGGTGGGGGCCTCTGATGGAGGGGGGTGGGCAAGGGCTCAGCGCCTCATTTCTGGGTGGGGGTGTGGGAGGCAGAGAGGCCTGGCCCGTGTCAGGGAGGGAGTTGGCTGCTTGAGGGAACAGAGAGAGACCAGACCAGGGAGGGTCCTGAGTTGAGGGTCATGGTACGGAAATGCCCCCAGGTGCCTGGGGGGGGGGCCCAGTGCAGGGGGTGCTGCGCCGCACAGCTGGGCCCTTAGCACTGCCCCATCGTGGTGTCCTCTGCCGCCACCTCCTCTGGCTCCGCCCACAGGCACCTGCTACCTCACCCCTCCCCCATTCCAGGCCCCGGGGACTCTGTTACCCAGCAGGTGCTCAGAAAAAAACAAAGCTGGCCACCTGGGGCCTGACTCAGCCTGGGGAGCCTCTCTCTCCGGGCTCAGCTGCCAGGCAGGGCTGGGAGGGGACTGGATTCCTCCCCTGAGAAAGGGGCCCGGACCCCTCCTGCAGGGCTGCCCCGTGCGATGCGAGCAGCTGGCTACACACAGCAGGTGCCCAACCACCAGGGCTGCTGGCCGGGGATGGCCTGCGCAGGCCTGCAGCCCTGTGGCTGGTCTCCCGGGCCTCGGGGCTGACACAGCCTCCTGTCCTGCACCAGCACAGACCCAGGGCCGGGCCGCCCTTCCCGCTGTGTGTCCCAGGACAAGCCACGCCACCTCTCTGGGTCCCAGGTGCCTGGTCCGTGAGATGGGGACGAGAGCGTTCGCGCAGTCACTGAGAGCATGGCCGGAGCTGGTGTGGACGGTCGTGACCTGGGACAGCGCACGGCGTGCTGTGGGCCCTCGGCGGGGGAGGGGGCCTGTTCTGCTGTCACCCGTCCAGGGCCACAGGTGGCAGTGGAGGCAGACCAGAGGCGAAGGGGATGTTCACTGTGTCACGGGAGGGGCGACGAAATAGAAGCCATGACGGGGGCGGGGGGGTGCTGGGCCATCCCGAGCCTAGAACCTTCTAGAACGGGGCAGGGGGCTCATCTCCTGCCTGTCTTCCTACGCTCCAGGCTCTGTGCTCCATTGGCCAGCCCCCGTCCGGAGGGTGCTGGGAAGACCCGGGCAATGGGCGGACGGGTCCACGGGTCACGGGTCCACCGGAAATGGGCCGGGCGGTGCGTCCTGCCCCGGAGCCCAGCAGTCGGCAGTGGTTTATCGCCGCCTCTCCTGGTGGGCAGCAAAGCCACAAATAAGCAAATGCAGGCAGCAGGGCACAATTATTGAACCTGGTGCAGTATTTCCCCAGCTCGTCTCCAGCCCGGGGTTGGCACTGGGTCGATAATAATTTATGACGTGGGCCCGTGGGGGCGAGGAGGGGGGAGGGAGCGCTCGCTCCTGAGCTCACTGGGGCCGCTCCGTGCGCTCACAGGTGGCTGGGCCGGCGGCCACGGGGATGGGACACTCAGATGGAAGGGGGTGCTTTGGGAGGAGGGGGCAGTGGCGGCCACAGGCAGAGCCCAGCATTGCTGCAGGAGAGAGGCGCAGGGCACTGGAGCGCAGGCCTGGCCACGGCCACCAAGCAGACCCTGCTCTCTGTCGGGCAGGGGTGAGTCCAACGGGAGTGGTGCTGGGGCTTGTCTCAGGGGACACCAGGGAAGCAGAGGACGTGGCCCAGTGTGCAGGGCTCGGCCTTGGCAGCAGGCAACTCCCCAGCCACCCTCCCCCCACCCCGGGGGGGTGCGGCATCCTCAGAGCCCCCACGGAGCAGGGTGGACTCGGATTTCATCACCAATGTCGCTGGTTTCATCAGGCCTGGTGTTCCGGCACGGTTCCTGTCGCTACCGCTTCATCCTTCCCTCGGGATGCCAGCTGGGTGTGGGGGGCGGGGCTGTACCACCCTCGGCTCCTGCTCTGGGCCCAGGGGCCACGCGAGGGAGGGGAGCCTCCCAGGCGGCCAGCAGCTCCTACACTCGCACTACAGCCGAGGTGGGCACGCGTGGAAGCCCCCCCCCCAGGCAGGTCCTCAGGGCCGGTGCCAGCACCCCTCCCCCACTGAGAAGGAAACTGACCCCTGCCTTCAAGGGAGCTCCACTCTGCACCAGTGACTCCCGCGCCCCCTCCGGCTGAGGCTCACCTGTTCTCCCCCCGCCCCCACAGCGGGCCACGAGCCCAGCACCCCAGGCAGCCGAGGCCCAGAGCGGTTAAGGGCTCAACCAAGCTCACTCTGCGCCCAGCCGCTCTCGCCCTGACCCTGCTGTCCGGCTGCTCTTCCCTGTGCCTGAGGCCACAAGGAACATGCTGGGGGGGTCACAGAGCCCCTGCCCTCCCTCAATCCCCACGAGACCCCAGGCTCCACGTTCTGCTAAGAGCTGGACTGAACCTAACCTGCAGACAAGGGGGGTGCCCTGGGCTGCCCGCTGTGGGTGCCCCAAAAGCAGCACCCCCAAGCCAGGACCTATTGCACTCCCTGGTGCATTCAAAAGGCCAGCGGGCCCAGGCTGGGGTCACGTGGCGTCCGGGGGGGCTGGCGTCACTGCCTGTCAAGGCCAGCCTCAGCCCGCTCTGCAGGGGGCCCCGAGGAGCACCGACCCCCACCCACCAATGCCTCCTTTTCTTCCTGCCTGGCTCTTAGAAAAAAAGAAAAAATGAACGCGGATGGTTTCATCGCGGGAGAATCAGTATTCCAGGCAGGGCTGGGCATGTGATCCGAATGGAGGCTGCAGCCTCGGAGCTGGAAGGGGAGGGGGAGAGGTGCGGGGCCCGGCGGGCGGCAGCAGGCCTGGCTGTGCCAGGGCCAGGTGGCGGGGCCTGCCCCGACGCCACGGGGACACCGAGGCTGGTGTGGCCGCAGGGCCTGGCGTGCGACTCGGGATAGGAGGAAAGGGACACGCTCATCTCCCCGTCCCCTCTCGGGCCCGGCCGAGCCCACGTGCCTGTGTGCCCGCCGAGCTGGGCCCCAGGAGGCAGAGGCGGACACAGGCCTGCTGGCCGGCACACAGCAGCCTCACGGGGACTGGTTCAGGGCGTGTGTGGACGCTTCACAGGTGTCGCCACAGCCTCACGAGCAGACAGCTTTCAACTTTGCCCCAGGACTCCCCAGGGCCTCCAATGCGCCGCTGCGCCCCGGGGGGCCTGCAGGGGGTGCCCGCGCAGCCTCCCGTCCCGACAGAGACCTTTTGGTCCGCGCTCGCGCAGGAAGGGCGCGGAGCTCAGGGGTGGACCCGCCGCGTGACCTTGGGCAGGCTCCCGGAACACCTATGCTCCCTCAGGTGGAAAATTAAAACGGCGACAACAGTGCCTGTAGGCTCGGCGAGCTGGCGGAGGACTAGTGCCCGCCATGGACACCACCCACCGGGCGCCCCCCCCCCCCCCGCTGCCAGGGTCATCATCTTCATCCACCGCTCAGTGCTGGGGGGTGGGGCTGCCTCGGACGCTGTCCCTGCCCTTCCCAGCTCGCAGCCCAGGGGTGGAAGAGACAATTCCAGTCCAGGTAGGGAGGGCGAGGAGGGGGCACCACCTGGCTTGGGCTCCATCTTGCCTCCCCCTCTAAATCTCCCTCCCCTCCCCCAGGGCTTCCCTCCTGGTCCCTCCAGATCTCAGCCGGCTCCTCCTCTGGGTCGCAATACCCCGGACAGGGGCCTGCCCTGCTCCCTGTGCCGGCTCCACAGTCCCATCCCCCGTGGTCATGGTCAAGAGCACCCTGTCTTGTCCTGCTCTGGACTGTGACCCCGTGAGCTGTGGATCCAGAACTGAACAGGGTTCCTGTTTGGCGACACCAGGGTGGAAGCAGGCAGTCTCCTCCTTTAACGCCGCCTGTCCAGCAGGAACTGCTGGGTCTGGGGCTGTCAGCCACCTTGCTCTGCAGGGGCCAGAGAAGGCTGGCTGAGACAGGGCAGGCTGCCCGGGAGCCCAAGGAACCAGAGCAAAGCGGCTGGGGAGCAGCCAGGGAGGGCTTCCTGGAGGAGGAGGCAGTGGTCGGAGGCTGCAGGCTCCGGGAGAAGGGACGTTTTGAGTCACTCGGGCCTGCCTGTGTGTGGCCACAGGACCTGCCCTCACGGGGCAGACTTCAGAAGCTGACCGTGCAGGTGCAGAGAGAAGGGAGGTTGAGTGCAGGGGCCGGCCCTGGCTGCCGGCTCGGATTCAGAAAGGCCCCCTACAGCTGAGCTGTCCTTGGTCATCCCGGGGCTCACAGGTGGATGGAGGCCACTCCAGGTCAGCCAAACGGCCCCCGCGCCCAGGCCTGCAGCTGCCAGGCGGGGCCCTAGGTGCCCCAGCAGTGGAGGTACCAGGGCCTCGGCAGCCACAGCTTCAAAGAGCTTTGTTATTAACAAAAGCGCGCGGCAAATCCTTCCTCTCCTCCGTCTCTCCGTAAGGTGGGCACAATGAGAGGGCGGGCGCCCGAGAGCCGGGGGTGGGGGGCGTCCCACCCTGGCATGAGGATGGGCTCGCCGCCTGTGTTTATTTAAGATCATCTCTCTCTTATCCTCTTCCTCCCAACTCAGCTGGTTTCTCAGGCTGCACCTGAAGTCCTTTTGAAGTGTTACAACCATTTTCTCCTCTTTCAATTAACAACAAGAAAAGGAAGCTAATAGCATCCTGAGCCACTCGCTGTAAATATTAACAAAGTCTGGTCGCCTGGCCCGAGCAGGGGGCTGCTCTTGGCCAGGCAGCGTGTTTACGGGAAGGGGGGTAGTTGATTTCCAACACTGAGGCGAAAATCTCTTGGCACAGGCTTCTGTGGTGCAGGGAATCGGAGAGCTGGGGACCGGAGGCGGGCAGGGTGGGAGGGACGGGCAGCTGTGAGGCTGTGGGTGGACTCTGGAAGGAAATACTGCCTCCAGCCACGCCTGGGTAATCCGGAGGCTGGCAGGTGCGTGGCCAGGAATCCCCTGCTTGTGGCTTTGAATGTGTCAGTGGCCAAGGTCTGAGCAGGAGGACTGGCTTTCTGGACACAGTGGCTGGAGGAGGGCAGCGCTGAGGGTCCCCAGGGCACACACTGGACCCCCTGACCCCAGCAGTGGCACAGAGGCCCTGAGAATGGAGGATCAGGAGACAGCACCAGCATGGCAGAACCTGAGGCTGGGAGGGGTGGGAGGAGGGGCAGCCCAGGAGGGAGCTGACGCCCCTCAAACAGAGCCTGGGTTCCCCGACAGCTCCTCCATCATCTCCTTGGGTTGGGGGGGGGCCTCTGGCTGTGACCTGCCCCACCCCCGCTGCTACCACCAGGGGTTCATGAGCTTGCAAGACAGATCATGCTATGGCCACCCAACTCTTGCTTCACACACCTGCAGCTACTGCACACAGACCACGTAAGCCCCACCTCACAGTCAGGGTTAGGGGTCGCACAGCTGAGACCCCTGCACCCCCAGGCATGGAGTCCCTGTGCAGCAAAGCCTGAGGTGGGGGGCAAGCAGGGGCCAGAGAGCCGCCCAGCAGGCCGCAGCTGCCACCCCGCCCCCTCTTCTGCGCTTGGCGTCACTGAGGGCAAAGGGCCAGGCCTGGGGAGGGCGCTGGTGTCCCCACCCCTCCTAAAGGCACAGCCACCTGCGGCCTCCCTCCCCGGAGGCCAGGGACGGCTGCTGTCCCTCAGGAGCCCAGCTGGGCACCCACTGCCCCCTCGCCGCCCTCCCTGGCACCTACTCGTGCAGCTCCACGGGCACCGGCAGCCTCTCCGCCTGCCCTTGATCAGAGATTTCAAAGGTACAAGAGCCCTCGAGGCAGACGAGGTCTCTTCAGGCACCTGCCCGCTGCTGTCCACCTTGGACAGCACGTGCTTGGGGACCACGGTGCCCACTTGGCAGCCGCTGTGCCGGAGGGGGGCGGTGCCGTCACACTCGGGAGCGCGCCTTCCCTCGGGCACCAGGAACCTGGGGGAGCCAGGCCTCCCAGGCCCCGAGATGGGCTGGGTTGGGGCTGGCCGGCGGCAGGTGGCGGCCAGCCAGTTCACTTCTGGCCCTAACTCTGCCAAGTGAAAGTAGGGAAGCAAGGGACGCCAAAGAACTTTCCACTGAGAGTGACGCCGGGGGCCCCGGGAGCTGTGGATGTCCCTCCCCCAGGCACAGCCTGCCTCGGTTTCCCCGGCTCTGCAGCCGCCCCCACACTGGCTGCCACACCCAACCCCGAGACTCTGAGTCCTGATGCTAAATTAGAGTGGAGGCAGGGAGGGTTCACACCCTGCTCTCTCGCCTCTGCCCGTTCTCACCCCGCCCCCGCCACTCCAGAGCTGAGCCCGGCCCTACGAGTGAGAAGGGGGCAGGGCGGCCGTCCTTGCTGGGGAGAGCAGAGGGGTGGCCTCCCCAGGCCTTCCTGCTGCCGCTGCCGGGGCCCTGGGATGCCGGCGGGCCCTGCACGGTGCCTCCCGAGACCCCCTGCAGCAAGCTGGGTGTGGGAAGCAGAGCCCACCTGCCACGGCGCCTCGCTGCCCCTCTCTGAACCCTGGCACAGCGGCCAGGGTGCCCCTCCTACATCACAGGTCCCATCAGGACTCTCCCTGCCGGGCGCCCTCCGCGCAGACACCAGGCCCCTGGACACAGCCCTGGGAGGTCCCTGGGGCCGGGCCTCCATCCTCGACTAAAGGTCAGGTCCCCTCATCCGCAAACCCGGCTCCCTGCACCAAGCCCTCGCCCACGCTGTTCCCTCGGCCTCCGACGCTCTTCCTGCCCCACTCCCCGCCGTGCCGGCCCAGTTCCAGGCGCAGTCCCCGCCCCTGAGCGGACACGCTCGCCCTGCCCCGGCCCCCGCTGCCCGCTGCGGGAGAGGGAATGGGACAGTGGCAGGCCCCAGGTCTCCGTGATGCGGGGAGAAAGAGACAGGCCCCGCGGACGTCTGTCCTGCTGGGATGAAATCAGAATAAACTGCCCGTCTGAATCACAGAGCGCCTTTCATCCACACGGGTCAGGCAGGGCACGGACCGCAGCCGGGAAGTCCAAAGGGAAGGCAGGCTCCGGCTCTCCCGCCTCGCGCCGGCTCTGACCGCTGGGGCCATCGCAACTCTGCCCCCTTTGCCACAGGGCAGCTCTGCCCGGGGAGGGGCGGCGTGTGGTTCATTTCAAATGCCAGTCGGCGAAGTCACTGTCCACACAGCCCACGCGGGACCCGGCGGCTCTGATCGGTGACGTGCACATGAAACCCGGCCCTAGAGGCCAGAGGCGGGAGCGAAATGGCAGGGCTGATGGCTGATACCAGAATTTAAGGGGGGAGTGGTCTTTAAGGCGGCTGTGGACAGTGAAGCTGAGGGCCGTTCCGACTGTGGGGGAGCCCTGAGAGGCAAAGGTGGGTACGTGGGGAGACAGACGGTGGTCGAGGGGGAAAGCCCATGGACTGGGAGCCTGGGGGACCCCAAACACACAGCATGGTGTCATCTTCCCCAGGAAGCCCCCTGCAGCCCGCCCTCAACTCCAGGCTGGGCAAGGCTGGGTTCTCCACCCGCCAAGTGCCCTTTGTGTGCTGTGACGAACAAGGGCCACCCCGCTGGGCGGGACGCGGACTCCTGGAAGGACTCTGGGGGCTCCTCTGTGGGTCCTGAGTCTTACAGCGCCTGGAGCCTGGCAGGACTCAGCGCGGAGCAAGGATGGATGGCTACGCGGGGAGAGGGGAAGAAGGTGGGGAGAGAGGGGAGGTGGAGGGAGGGAGGGGGAAATGGATGCAGAGATGGACAGACGGGCGGGTGGGTGGACGGTGGACAGAGAGGGATGGGTGTGGCTTGGACAAAGGATGAATGGAGAGATGGAGGGGGGAGGAGGGGACGTGCGAGGGCCTCGGGAGGAACCCAGGATGGGCGGGCTCAGTACAGCGAGGAAGGGAACCAGCCGGGGTTTGAGGCCTTGGCCACGTCCCTGCTTCTCCCCAGGGGCCCTGGCTTGCCAGTCACGCTGCGTCGTCCCAGGCTCAGGGAGGCGGCAAAGCAGAATTCACCGGCGAGGATACAGCGCGCCGTCGCGTGGCTGCTGGCGGGCAGGCGGGCAGGCGGGCAGGCGGGCAGGCGGGTAGGTAGCCGGCCCGGCCGCGGAGGCCGTGCGGGGCTGCCTCTCACCACGGCTGCGAGGCCGTCGATCGCAAAGGTGCAACTGCGTGAGCGTCTCAGAGCGCCTCCAAATGGAAGCGTTTTCCTGTGCTGACTCGAAAAATGCTGTCTTCGTGCCTGGCTGCAGAGACCAGGCCCGGAGCCTGGGGGAGCGGGGCTGGCCCAGGCCAGGGGGCGCCCGGCCACCGAGACCCCCCCCCCCCACAGATAGCCTAACTTGGCTGACCAAGCAGAAAGCGGGAACACAGCCACACCTCTTAGCGGTGCGGGCTCCGCTGTCACGAGGGCCCACGCGCGGGCACCAGGTGCTCGCCAGCGCACGGCTGTGTGTTCACTCCCAACCACTGCCAGCCAGGCTCGCCACAAACACCTGCCCGCAGCCCAGATGCCCTCACCCAAGGGTCCCATGGCCAGGCTTCCCAGGAGCCACGCAGCACCCGGGGAAGGTGGGGGTGGGGTCGCAGGGAAGGTGGCCCAGGGTGCACACAGCTGGACCGGCACCAAGAACCTTGGTTCTCTGAAGGAGGAAGCCGAGTGCAGAGCTCACGGGGGTGCACTTATTAAGCGCCTACCCTGTGCAGCATCACATGTTCTCTGGAAGCTGGGGAGATCACTCCTTTCACGATATGACGCCACTGTTGTCACGGTCCCAGTGACCAGGCACAGGCGGGGGGGTGGGGGAAGGGGGCACTGGCACAGCCGGCTCAGAGCCTTGAGAGACCTGTGGGGAGGCAGCAGGGCTGGGGGGGCCGCACAGGGGCCCAGGGGACCCCCTGTCTGGATGTGAGTGTCGTGGGAGGGGCCTGAGGCACCCGGGAGCCCGCCCCCCCCCCCCCACCACTCAGTTCCCAAAGCAGAACTCGGCTGGCTTCTGTCACAGGGAAACGCGGCCGTGCCTGGCTGGGTCACAGCCACCACCCCCTCTGCCGTATAAAACAGTTTCCTCGCCCCAGCCGGGCAGGCGGATGACCTCATTGGATCCTCTCCACCTCTCGCCTTCATAGAGAAATTACAATTTATAATTGGATGAAATCACGCGCGTGGTAATAGCGAGGGCTCGTGCTGGAGCCAGCCGCTCTCACCCCCCCCCCCCGCACAGGGGCTCCGCCCTCGTCCCCACCCCGCCCCTGCCCAGGCCTGCCCCGGCCCTGTTCCCTCCTCCTCACCCCCAGAAGGCCCCCACTTGGCCACACCAACCCATCCATCCGCCTGGCTGCCCGCCCCTGGCCTGCGAGCACTTCCTCTGGCGTGGGTTTTCTGCCAGGCTGGGGCCCCGGGGGGAGCCGCCCCCAGCCTGGGTGCCGGGCTGATTGAGACGCAACGCGCACCCCACATCTTCTCATTGTCATTGTGCTGCGGCCCCAGAGCAGCCACCTTCGGCCCTACAAAGAGAAGTGCCCGGATGCAGCCGAGCCCATCTGGATCTCAGATGTGTAATGAAAGCCCGCTTCCAAAGAGGGGCTCCCGCAGGGGGAGTAGGGACGGCGGGGCTCCGCGGGCCTTCCACCACGGCGGCATGCACGCTAATGAGAGGCTGCGCTCGCTTTCCCGCCTGGGCAACAGCCCGCCCCGCCCCCAGGTCTCGGACCCCGGCCTCACCAGGGTGTGGGCTGCAGGAGGGAGGCCAGGGACACGAGACATGACTCCCCCCAGGGTCCCTGATGATCCTGCTTCCCCCACGCTGGGAAAGGCAGCGTCTCTCTGGAAGCCCGGGCCTCCGCGGCCCAGTTGGAGCCTTTGAATGACATTTAACAAGAGGAGCAGGTGCTGGGGGCACAGCGCCAGCTCTGGGTTGGGCAGGCAGCCCCGCAGGGCCAGGAGCGCTCAAAACTTCATTTTTCTCTTCCCGGTCCCGCCAGCCCCAGCCAAGGAAGGCAGGTAGCTAAGCTGCAAGGAAGGCTACTCGCCGTGGCCAGCTGTTACCCGGACCAGAGGGGGAGTCAGCCCGGGCCGCCGTGGGCCTAGGGTCTGATGGGATGGGGGGGTGGGGAAGGAGGCTGCGCTAGTCCCCACGCGGCTTCTAATTTCCTCCCGCTTAACCACCTGTGTTGTTTTCGGCAGGAGCTGGTGAAGAAGCGGACGGACGGACAGACAGACAGACGGGGCGAAGCGGGAGGAGCCGGCCTCCCTCCCCTGTGCCAGCCTTCCCTGCACCGGGAGCAGCCAAGCAGGACGGAGCCCCTCCCCCCCCCCCCACGGCGGCAGCTCCCCGAGGCAGGACATGCGGACTGTGAGAGCTCAGCGGCGCGTGTCAGCTGCGCCAGCCCCGCCGTGAACGTCTGAACTCCGCGGCGGGGGGTAATGGGCCCCCGCCTTCCCCCCGGGACACAGGCTGAGTGGCAGGAATACCGATTCTGTGGAGCCGGGGCCCCTCCCTGCGCTGTCACGCAAGAGCGCGCTCCGCACCGAGCCCATTCTGCCAAGTGACTTAAAGGGATTAAAAAGAAAGAAAGAAAGAAAAAGAACAAAACCCCTTGGTAAAGAAAAAAAGGTGGGGGCAAGCGGCACACAGAGGCCCTGCCGCCCACAGGTGAACCAGGGCCGTGGACGTAGCAAGCAGCAAGAGGCCACCCTCCTGGGGATGGGTGCCAGGCCGTAGGGCATGCCTGGGGTGCAGAGGGTCGCAACAGCCTCAGGCCACGGAGGGCGCCCCTGGGCGCCCAGCCCCCACGCCCCTCGCTCCCCAGGGAGAAGCCGGCAGCCCCCGCGGCCCAGGCCACCGAGGATGCTACTTGGATCCCACAGCCTCGCTTGAACCCAGGAGCCCACGCCCCAAGGTGTTGCCCGTGCTGCCCCGTGCCCCAGGCCTGCGGTCTGCGGCCAGTGGCGGGCGGCCCCCAGGGCCCGGGGGCCACGAATGTGACTCAGGCAAGGCCTGGGCCCACCGCATCCACAGAGGCCGGCGGAGCAGCAACCCCGGGGCTGCGGCAGCAGAGGTAAGGCGGGGGCAGGGGGAGGGCACGGATGGGGGAGGGGAATCGGGCCTGTGCCTGGGCAGCTGTAGCCAGTCCCTTCCCCAGGGGTGGTGCAGCTCGCTCGCCCCGCGCAACACGTGGTTCCCGCTGGCTGGGGCCAGGATCCTTTGCTGCTGATGGCCCGCGCGTTGCTCGATCTAGGCCAATGGAGACGCCAGGCTTAGGGGGGAGCGGGGTGCCTCATTTGGAGTCCCTCTCCGCCAGCAGCGCAGGGCTACTAGTTCTGCCGGAAGTGGGCAGCAGTGAGATCCAGACCATAGGCCACAGCACCTGCGGCTGCGCAGCTGGAGGGGTCCACAGTCCACAAGCCCCTGCTGGACAGTGGGCCTGGGCGACGCAAAGCATCCACCCACGGCCTGCTCCTGCTTCTTCGTTGGCCCAGAGAGGGCAGTGGGGCCCCAAGGTCACACAGCAGGCAGTGCGGGATCTGGCCAGGGCTGAGTGGGCTGGGCCTGCCAGGCCTGAGAGGCGTGGCCTGCCAGGCCTGAGTGGGCGGGGCCTGCCTACTTCTGCACCTCCACAAACACAGATCCCTGGCGACCTGCGGCGGGGCCCACGGGGCAGGGCAGGGAAGCCCCAGTTCATTACCAAGATGGAAAATGACACCTCCCTGCGCTCTGCCCCAGCAGAGGGGCTGATTTATGACTGCGCCAGGGCCCGGGCCATCCGTCAGCGCGGCACAGCGCACGCCGTCTGCGGGGGCATTAATAGCCGCGTTATTAGCCACCGGCGTGAAAGACGCCCTGCGGATGGGCTATTTGCTGTTATTTATTATAAAGGCACGCCAGCCCAGAGCTGCTGCAAGCCAGCCACCCCCACCTCCTGGCAGCCGCTCCTCGCGCCCAGCGCCGCACCTGCTGTCCTCCCAGCCCCTAGGATTCTGGGGGGTTCTGGGGCAGTGTGGGCCGCACAGGCACTGTGGTGAGAGACCTTGGGTGGCTTCTGTCCCCTCCCAGAGTGTGCAGCTGTGTGTGCTGGGGACACGGGGCTGTGGGACAGCTGCAAAGCAGAGCCTTCTGGGAAAGACCTCATGCAGCCCAGGCAGGCCTGGCCCCATGGGCCTCCTGGGGTCTGCAGCCCTGCTGGTGCCGGTGGGAGGCAGCTCCCCTGAGACCTGTCCACCATGGCGGTCCCCATGCAAATTCAATGCCAAGGCCGGAGGTCGCAGCCCGGGGGAGGGCAGTGCCGAACACCCTCCGGCCTGTCTCTCCTCATCTGTAGAAAGCCGACCACGTCTGGGCCCTCCGCTGCCCAGATCCCAGGGTCCTTGGGAGTGGTCTCCATCCACATGTGTATCGGTGGGGGGTGGGGAGGGAAGGGGCCTCTGGCTCCTGGGGACAGACCGCAGGGGAGGCCAGTGGGGGCAGCCAGGTTCGCAGTGTGCTGCCCCCGGAGGTCAGGGTGGCCCCTGCACAGCTAAGGAGGGGCAGGGGTGAGACACGGGCGAGGAGGGCATGGCGCACTGAGGCCGAGGGTTTGTGCAAGGCCCTTCTGCCACCTGCTGCATGATCCATACCCTCGCTTCCCTGGGGCTGCCGTGACCGGGGTGGGGCTGCCGGGTGACACCTCCCTCCTCTCCCACACGGGCCTGTCCTGGGCCTCCGCTTGGGCATCTCTCCTCACTCATGTGTCCAGTGATGTCTCTGGGGCACCTTGTGTGCCAGGCCCCATCCTCAGAGAGACCTTGTCCTGCCCTGGGACTCTCCTGGTGGGAGATCAACAGGAGGGTACAGCAAGCAGCTTCCCCAGAGTCCGTGGCAGGTGCACGGGGCGCCCAAGGCCCGGCCCCAGGCCCGGTGCAGAGCCCCTGTCTCGCCACCACCAGGCCTCACTCAGACCCACCTGACCTGCTCACTGCTCCTCCACCCACCCTGGCTGTGGCCCAGGAGCCCCTGTCCTGTGCTTGGGGACTGAGCCTGCCCCCCACCCCCAATAAAGGCCCTTAGGCCCCTCCCCTCTGAAACTCCGCCAGGCTTTTTTTTCCCTTCTCAAAAGGCATTAAGCGTCAGTCCAGGCAGCTCTACTAAAAATGGACGCAGACAGAAATAGCAGGTGGAGAAGCATCTTATTAAATAACGCATAGAGAGAAACACAAAATTACACATGTCTCCTTTCATCCCCGGCCCTCTGCCGGCCCCGAATAGCTTAATATTGAACACTGTTATCAATATAATTAACCTCCCAAGACACGATTTGAAAATCTTGCTTTTCCAAGTGGTTTGCCTTCTCTGAAGTTCTGGGCATCCCGATGCCCGGCTCCGGCGCCGCCCCGACGGCCCACGCGGCTAGGTGAACCCCAGGTGCATTTGCATACCTGCTCGCAATTACCGCGAGTGACAACAGCCAATGCATAATGCATGTGGCAGGAAATTAGAAAAATAATTAACTTTTGGTTTTAAAATGATCCCCACCCCCACCCCACCCCGCATGCATTACAAGTTGTAGACAGTCCACCGGGGAAGTTGGTGGGGGTGGTGGGGGTGGCTGGCACCCTGCAGGAGCTGGGACTAGAAGGTGGTGGTGGGGTCACCCCACCCCTGCCCCCAAGGAAGCGCCCCCAGTGGGCCTGCAGCCCATGAATGAGGGTTTGGAGAAGCCCATGTGATACAAAAAGCCCAAGTTCCCCTCCCAGGTTCACGGCCGGACGCCAGTGGTGGCCCCGTTCTGAGCCTCGCTCTGTTGAGCACTGGAGGCAACCTCGGCCTGCCCCGTTCATGGTCCCATTTCACAGACGGGCACCTGAGCCCCGAGGCCAGCTAGACAGAGCCTGGGCAGGGGCAGGTGGCCGTCTGCTGCCTGGCTGCGGGAGAGCGCCTGGGAGGGCCCGTGTGAGGGGAAAGCAGTACCCCGGGTCCAGCAGAGCCCCAGCAAAGGCCAAGTAGCAGACGGGGGAGCCCCGGGACCCGCTCAGGTCACTGCCCCACGGAGGGTCTCACCCGCCAGTGCCAGTGCAGGTACGCCACGGGGAGATTCCCACGCAGACCCACAAGCCTGCTCCAGGGCCCCGGGGAGCAAGCACAGGCCAGAAGCCTTCCCCACCCTCCTCCTCCCCCCCTGCAGGGCCCCGCGGGCTGCTGGGAGCTGGCACCCCCGCCCACTGGAGATGAGGAATGGCAGTTCTGAGAGGGAAGAGGACTTTTTGAACACAGGTGGGCGCCAGGAATCTAGACGTGGCACAGAGCTCACCGGGTCCCCCACTCTGCCCCAGACTCCACGCTGCACCTGCCTTCAAAGCAGTGCACCCCTTCCCATGTCCCAGCCCGAGCACCTGCCGCCTCCCCACCCCACCCCCACCCAGGGCCGAATGGACTGCTGAGCGGCTGACAGGTGAGGGAGCCGTGGGCTTAGGAGGGCACCACGCTCTGCGGAGGCTGCGAGGAGGGGAAGGAAGAGGCAGGAGCTAAGGCCGGGTTAGCAGAAACTTGGGATATGGAGCCGGGCGCCCTCTCTCTGTGTGCCACCCCCTACCTGCTGTCTGGAGCGCAGGAGCTCATCGGCAGGTCCCCCCAGCTTGTCCCTCCCCAGCTCTGTCTGCCTGCTCAGAGCCCGGGCGCCTTCCCTGGGCTGTTGTCACGGAGAGAACTTGGGCCGCCGGGCTGGGCTCCCCAATAGCCTGGCCGGGGCATCTGCCCTCCACCTCCGCGGAGGGGATGAGTGACCCCCAAGGGGCCCCCTTTCCTGCCTTGGCCTGTTCCTGAGGTTTGGTGAAGACAGGCAGCATCCGCCCAGAGTGGGGCTCATGGGGGGAACACGGGGCCCCTCCTGGGGACAGGGCAGGGCAGCTCCCCTTTCTCAACCCCCTGGGCCCCATACAACCCCTCCCTCATCTCCCTCCTCCTGGGGTAAACTAGGGCGGGGGGCGTCAGCCCAGGTCACACAGCTGGGGGCCGCCTGTGGGCCTCTGACCCCTCCTGCGCCACGCAGCTCCTCCTTGGGGCTGGCACCATCAGGACTGCCCGCCTGGGTCCAGTGGGGGTGCGGCTGCCTGGCACCACGGGGACCCGGCCTCTCCTCCATGCCCAGACCCCCAGCTCCTCCAGGAGTGCTGCCCACCCCCACAAGCTCACATTCAACCATGGGTCCCCAGGCTCTGTGGCAGTAGACGGCGTCCCCAGCACGGCTGGCCAGGGCTTGTGCCAGGCCTGGGGTCCTGCAGCTCCTACTGTGGGCCACCCGCACGCCGATGCCCCAGGAGGTCCCTCCCTGCAGAGGGCCCTGGGCCTCCAACAGGGAGGTGCACCCAAGCAGTGGACAGGTGGTCGTGGATGCTGTCCCACACCTGTTACTACCGGTCTCGTGGTGCAGGAGCAGAGGTGGGCCTGGGCTCAGCAGAGGGTCAGGGAACGCGTTACAGAGGGGCTGGGGTCTGGGGAGGCACACGTGAGGGCGAGTGTGTTGGAGTGGGAGCAGCACGGCCAATGCCCAGGGTGGCTTCAGGAGCCGGCGGGACATCAGAGTCCAGGGGGACCTAGGAGGGGCAGGTGTCGCTACCACCCCCCACCGTGGGAGGGGGCAGGGCAACATCACAGCCCCCCAGAGGCTGCTGCTGCGCCCGCCCGCCCTGGAGGCACGGCAGGAGCAGGGGTGTGCAGAGGGAGCCACAGGGCAGGCCCATGTGCCGGGACAGCTTTTCAAAAAAAATTTTAAAGGTTTTTAAACATTTTTAAAATTTATTTTTAAAAGCAGAGTTACAGAGAGAGAGGGAGAGACAAAGAGAGAGAGAGAGAGAGGTCTTCCATCTGCTGCTCTACTCCCCAAATAGCTGCAACAGCCAGGGCTGGGCTGTGCAGAGCCAGGAGCTGCTTGTGGGTCTCCCACGTGGATGGCAGGGGCCCAAGCCCTTGGGCCACCCCCCGCCGCTTTTGCAGGGAGCTGGATCGGAAGTGGAGCAGCAGGGATGCAAAACCGCGCCCATAAGGGATGCTAGAGACAGCAGCTTAACCCGCTGTGCCACAGCACTGGCCCCGGGGTCAGCTCTTAGACTTGATGCCTAGAGGTTGCACTGATGAGGGAGCCATTGCAGGAGTGACCGCTAGGGCCGCAGATGAGGCTACGAGCTCAGAGAGGGCAAGAAACCTGCTCAAAGCCACACAGCCAGGAAGCGCAGAGGCAGGACAGAACCCGGGAGTGTCTGAATCAGGAAGGCCGAGAGCGAGACTGCTGGGCGCCGCCCTCCTCGGCTAAGGGGGTCCCTGGGCACCATCCGCGGCTCCCGGCCCCCAGCCTGGAGCCTGCTGTCAGTCACAGAGCCGGCAGGTCGTAACTCACAGGGTGCTGACATATTTGGGATCCGCGCGATGATGACAAGTGATCCCGTAAAAGATGGGCCATTTGCCGGCTTTAATTTGATGGCCACATAAACTATCAGACACACAACAAGGGAATAAAAAGGCTGCCAGAGCGGGCGGCTCAAGGGCCTCTCCAGCGAGGCCAGGCCCTGCCCCGATTCCTGGAGCTGCAGGGCTCAGCCTCCAGGCCCGGCTGGCCCTGGGAAGAGCCGGGCCGCGGGGGAGACTGGCCAAGATGGATGAGGCCTGCAGACAGGGAAGGGAGAGGCCTCGGGCCCCTGCCTCCCGCACGCGCCTCGGTCGTCCATCAAACAGCTCTGAAAAGTGCAATTTAGACTCCATCATGATGCCGTGGCCTTGAGCTGGGCGGGCACCAGGAACAGATGTCCACGCCGGAGGATCGGGGGCTGGCCTGCGCTCTGGCTTTAACAAGTCTGCCTTGGGCGCCGGGCAGTGCCCCGGAACCACCGAGCAGGGAGGCCAGGCCACCTGCGTCCCCTGTGCCAGGACTTGCTCGGCAGCTGGCGGACCGCAGAGAGCGGAGGTGCTCCCGGGCTGGGCTGTGACCCGAGACTGAGGCCAGGTGGCCATCAGCGGGCCTGAGCCTCCCTGTTTCAGCCCCCGCCTCCCTGCTGTCCCGGCCCCATGACCTTGCACGCGACAGCCGGGCCTGGGTACAGTCGTAAGCCTCTCAGCTGTGCCCGTGCAAGGGGAGTGGGCAAGGCATGGCCAGAGGGTCTCTCCCTGGCCCCCGAGGGCCCGCTGGGCTGGGCTGCACAGTGTCCGCTGTTCCAAGCCCGCCCTCTCCCGTGACCCAGGCCAACGCCCTGCCCAACCCAAGAGGTAGCGAAAGGCGAGGTTGGTTATGTGAGGGCCGGGCAGCCTGGGCAAAGCAGGCGGGAGGCAGATGGGAGGATGGGCGCCCCGTGACCATCTGCGAGCCCTCAGCCAGGGGATGGGGATTGAGGCCCTGTAGCTGTACAGCTCCGGGGTGAAATGCAGACCCCGACACCTCCGGCCAGGGAACCAGGCTCGCTCCCTGCCTCGGTTTCCTCATCCACAAACTGGGTCACTAGTGGGAGCTGCTTCTTTGGAATGTGTAGTAAGTGTCTAATGGGCATCAGCCGCTGGGGACACTCAGGAAGGTACACAAATCCCGTCCTTCACTGGGGGAAAGAGCACATGTGGGTGCTACGGGTGCGGCAGGAACGGACAGAGGACTCGGGGGCCATCATTTCTGGGAGGAGGCAAGGGAGCAAGTGGTTGGATGTGGGGATGAGCAGAGGGAACAGCACGTACAAGGGCCCTGGGGCACCAAGCTGTGCCTGGCTGCTGTGGTCAGGGAGGGGGTGGAGTGGACGAGGCCACCAGGCCCGCCGCCCGCTGCCCAATGCCACACAGATAGGCTCTGAGCACCGGGTGACAGGAAGGGCTGGAGGATGTGCTGGGAGGAGGCAAGAGGACCAGGGTGGCCTCAGACAGGAGCCCCCGAGGGCACAAGACGCAGCCAGACCCCCTCGAATGAGCCAGGGACTCTGTGTGCAGGCAGCAGGGCCAGCACCAAGCCTCAGGGGCTGGAAGGCGGGGGCGTGAGGGAGGCCCTGACCGTGTGGCCTGGGCTCTGAGAGCAGGCAGAGACGAGCACCCGGGGATGCAGGCTGGCTGCAGGGCCCCCAGGGGTCGGCCCCCCTTCCTGCGCACTTCCCCCGGCCCGAGGCATGAGCTGTGCTCCATGGATGCAGACGGAGCCCGAGCAAGGCCGTGCAAGCCCAGAGGTGGGCCCTTCTGCCCACGGACGCCACCACGGTGGCCACACCCAGCCACACCGGGCCCGCACAGGCCACAGCCCCTGTTCCTGAGCGCCAGGCACCACACAGCACAGGCTGCACCCACATGGCGCCTCAAGTCCAGCGGTGGCCAGGACGCTGCGAGCCAGGCAGCCTGGGTTCCCGCTCAGTTCCTCTCCGGTGGTCTGGAGAGAGCGCACACCGCCAAGCTGCAGGGTTCCCATCTGCTCATGGGAAAGACACCGGCTGTACACGCGCTGGGGCTGAATGGCACACACTCTGGACACCCTAAGCAAGGCCTCCATCCTACCCCCGCAGAAGGGGGGCCCACGGGGCTGGCACAGGCTGCCCAACAAGATCTCTCGGACGGACGGACGGACGGGTGGGTGGGTGGGTGGGTTTGTGGGATGGTCGGTGGGTAGACGGCTGGATGGACGGACAGGTAGACAGATGGAGAAGTAGGTGAATGGATGGATGGGTAGATGGATGGATGAGTAAGTGGATGGGAGGGTGGGTGTGTGGGTAGGGGGGTGTATAGGTAGATGGATGGACAGGTGGATGGGTAGATGGGTGGGTAGGTGGGTGGATGGGCTGGTGGGTCAATGGATGGGCAAGTGGGGAGGTGGGTGGGTAGATGGGTGGACACGTGAATGGATAGACAGGCGGATGGACGGATGGATGGATGGGTGAGTAGATGGATGGACAGGTGGGTGGGTGGGCGGATGGGTAGATGGATGGATGGGTAGGTAGGTGGATGGGTTGGTGGGTCAATGGATGGACAGGTAGGTGGGGAGGTGGACAGGTGGGTGGGTGGACAGGTGGGTGGGTGGGTGAGTGGACAAGCCAGAGGGAAGCTCCACGTGGGGCATCAGGAATGCCAAGCAGAGGAGGGTCCTGAAGGGTGAAGAGGAGTTTCTGGATGGCGAGGGACAGAGAAGGGAGCAGGTGTGGCACGGGTGAGAAACGGAGACTCCACCTCCAGGGTGTGGCGATGAGGACCCCACGGCTCGTCCCGCGGTGCCGGCTCTGCCCTCGCGGGCTGGGGCCTCAGCCTGTGCCACGGCGACAAGGCCTTCAGGACCCCAGACCCCACGGCACACTCCGCGGCTGCCCTCCCCACCGGGGCTGACAGGTGATTTCTCGTTAACTGACTTCGCCCTACCACCACGCCGCGTGCCCCTCCGTCTGTTTGTCCCGTTTCTTTTAACGCCACAGCCCGGGGTCATCTGCTTTCCCTGGAGTAGCTGGCAGGGTCCTGATTTCAGGTCGGGGTGGGGGTGGGGGACAGCTGCCCCCACCACTGCACAGGGCGAGGGCAGGCTCCTTGCGTCAAATGAAAGTTCTGTGAACACACGGAAAGCAAAGCTGCCGCCACCTCGTCCTGTCTGTGCGTGAACCCGTGAGAAACAGGAGGTATTGTTTTAACACCAGACAATGACGTGCCGCTCTGGCTCTGCCGACAGCTCCCTGGCTGCGGGTTCTGGCGAAGCCTCTCCCCTCCCTCCCCTCCCCCGTCCTCCCTTCCCCCTCCTCCTCTGAGCTCACAGACACAAGCTTTCCCTCAAACCCTGGGTCCCAGCCAGAGAGCGACACGTGTTCCCCGCCCCAGCGAAGGCATAAGACGCGCCCCAAACCCATGGCATCCACGCGGCCAGCACCTCCAGCGCGAGCCATGAGCTCAGTGCGCGAACTTCAAAGAAAGAAAAAAAACAAAGCCGAGCCTTAGCGTTGGCTGGACGTCATCAGAGCCTGACCCCAGCCAGAGCACCCCCCCACCCCGTGACACACGCTTGCCACCAAGAAGCCTGCACCTTGGACTTGACCTTGGCCCCTGCGGGAGCTGCCTGTGGCGGCCCCATGACAAGAGGCCGGCGCGCGACTGACTCCTCAGGCTGCTGCCCCCTGCCCGGCTCTCACCGCCCCTGTCTCGTGCTCCTTGCAGGTGCTGAGGGTCTCCGGGTCAGGGGGAGTCAGGCTCCCCCAGCCGTGCACCATGGTGGTGGCACAGCCCGCCGCCGCCGCCGCCGCCACGCCCACTGCCACCGTCACAGCCACCGTCGTGATGACCACGGCCGCCATGGACCTGCGCGACTGGCTGTTCCTGTGCTACGGGCTCATCGCCTTCCTGACGGAGGCCATTGACAGCACCACCTGCCCCTCCGTGTGCCGCTGCAACAACGGCTTCATCTACTGCAACGACCGCGGGCTCACCTCCATCCCCGCCGACATCCCCGACGACGCCACCACCCTCTACCTGCAGAACAACCGCATCAACAACGCCGGCATCCCCCAGGACCTCAAGACCAAGGTCAGCGTGCAGGTCATCTACCTGTACGAGAACGACCTGGACGAGTTCCCCGTCAACCTGCCGCGGTCCCTGCGGGAGCTGCACCTGCAGGACAACAACGTGCGCACCATCGCCCGCGACTCGCTGGCCCGCCTCCCGCTGCTGGAGAAGCTGCACCTGGACGACAACTCCGTGTCCACCGTCAGCATCGAGGAGGACGCCTTCGCCGACAGCAAGCAGCTCAAGCTGCTCTTCCTGAGCCGGAACCACCTGAGCAGCATCCCGCCGGGGCTGCCGCACACGCTGGAGGAGCTGCGGCTGGACGACAACCGCATCTCCACCATCCCGCTGCACGCCTTCAAGGGCCTCAACAGCCTGCGGCGCCTGGTGCTGGACGGCAACCTGCTGGCCAACCAGCGCATCGCCGACGACACCTTCAGCCGGCTGCAGAACCTCACCGAGCTCTCGCTGGTGCGCAACTCGCTGGCCGCGCCGCCCCTCAACCTGCCCAGCGCCCACCTGCAGAAGCTCTACCTACAGGACAACGCCATCAGCCACATCCCCTACAACACGCTGGCCAAGATGCGAGAGCTGGAGCGCCTGGACCTGTCCAACAACAACCTCACCACGCTGCCCCGCGGCCTCTTCGACGACCTGGGGAACCTGGCCCAGCTGCTGCTCAGGAACAACCCCTGGTTCTGCGGCTGCAACCTCATGTGGCTGCGGGACTGGGTGAAGGCCCGGGCGGCCGTGGTCAACGTGCGGGGCCTCATGTGCCAGGGCCCCGAGAAGGTCCGGGGCATGGCTATCAAGGACATCACCAGCGAGATGGACGAGTGCCTGGAGGCGGGGTCGCAGGGCGGCGGCACGGCGCACGTGGCCGCCAAGACCACTGCCAGCCACCAGGCCGCCTCCACCACGCCCCAGGGCTCCCTGTTCACCCTCAAGGCCAAGAGGCCGGGACTGCGCCTCCCCGACTCCAACATCGACTACCCCATGGCCACGGGCGACGGCGCCAAGACCCTGGTGATCCACGTGAAGCCCCTCACGGCCGACTCCATCCGCATCACGTGGAAGGCCACGCTGCCGGCCGCCTCCTTCCGGCTCAGCTGGCTGCGCCTGGGTCACAGCCCAGCCGTGGGCTCCATCACCGAGACCCTGGTGCAGGGGGACAAGACGGAGTACCTGCTGACGGCCCTGGAGCCCAAGTCCACCTATATCATCTGCATGGTCACCATGGAGACGGGCAACACCTACGTGGCGGATGAGACGCCCGTGTGCGCCAAGGCGGAGACCGCCGACAGCTACGGCCCCACCACCACGCTCAACCAGGAGCAGAACGCGGGGCCCATGGCGGGCCTGCCCCTGGCCGGCATCATCGGGGGCGCCGTGGCCCTGGTCTTCCTCTTCCTGGTTCTGGGGGCCATCTGCTGGTACGTGCACCGGGCTGGTGAGCTGCTGAGCCGGGAGAGGGCCTACAACCGGGGCAGCAGGAAGAAAGACGACTACGTGGAGTCGGGGACCAAGAAGGACAACTCCATCCTGGAGATCCGCGGGCCAGGGCTGCAGATGCTGCCCATCAACCCGTACCGCGCCAAAGAGGAGTACGTGGTCCACACCATCTTCCCCTCCAACGGCAGCAGCCTGTGCAAGGGCACGCACACCATCGGCTACGGCACCACGCGGGGCTACCGGGACGGCGGCATCCCCGACGTAGACTACTCCTACACATGATGCAGGCCCCGGCCCGGCCACGCCTGCCGCGATCCCAGAGAACGAGAGAGAGAGAGAGAGAGAGAGAGAGAGAGAGAGAGAGGGCGGCCGCAGGTCACCGCCCCAGCAGAGAGAAGGCCGCGGCTGGGGAGGGGTGGCGATTTCGTAGAACGCGATGGTGGGGGGAGGGAACTTTTTTTTTTAGAAGAATAGAAGGCAGGAGGGGGTTCACAGCTGTGGACATAGAATGGTGCCAGTGTGGGAGGGGAGTGCTAAAAACAGTACCGTCGGAAGGACCGGGTTGGGGCTTTTTCCGGAACCGGATGATGACATCCACGTGCACCCTGGGCCGTCACCCCGGAGCCGGCGGGGAGACGCGGCTGCCCGCAGGGCCCCACGTGGCTCTGCCACCGCCACTGCTCGCCGCGATGCCTTCACGGGAGCTGTGCGGGCTCCGCAGGCGGCGGGGAGGGAAGAAGAGGTGTTTGGCAAGGAGACACCGGAAGGAAGTTGTCCTCTGGCCGGCTCTCTCCGCGCCGCTTCCCTGTCGGGCCTGCCAGTGCATCCTCTGGATGGGTCACAGAAGGAAAAGCTCGCGGCTCCTCCGCACCCCGCACCTTGCACAGGCCCCTGGCGGAAGCTGTGGCTGTGCCGCCCGGCGAGCCCGAGCTGCATCCGGGTCCTCCCAGTACTTCCCGGGTCGGTCCTTGCATTTCCTGAGACAATAGAATTGCGAAAACGTTCTTGCTCCTAGAAGTCATTGAGTAAGTAGACCGCGGTGGGGCGGGCGGGCAGAGTAGACCACCGTGGGGCGGGCGGCTGGGCGGCTACTGCTGCTCCCAGAGGCGGAGGCGTGTCCTTGGCAGCGGGGTGGCAGGGAGGGGCTGGGCGAGGGTCGCTGCAGCTGGGCCACTGTCCTTTCTGATAACCGGGAAAAGCTTCGACCGCCGTGTCCTCCCCTCCTTCCCAGAGGCATTCGCTCCAACCAGCCACTACCTTCTGCGCGCCTACCCTTTGCGTCTCCCTGGGAGAGGTAATTAACACCGGGGCTTTTTTTTGGTAACCTGAGCTGCTTAGACGTAAGCCTGAGGATGGCAGGGAAATGTCCAGAAAAGCCCCGGAAGCCGGCACCCGTCAGCCGTGCCCACCGCCTGGGGCTCTGCCATCCCGGGTGGGGGTGGGGAGCGGGGGAGAGACCAGCGCAAGAGGCCGGCCGGGGCCCTGGGTAGAGCGAGGCGATCATTTATCAAGCGACAGCACGGTGTGGCGAGCCGGGAGATTAGAACGATGATGAGACAGTGACGGTGGAGCTGGGGAGGGCGCGGGCCCCGGCTCCTGATGTTCCCTGCGTCCCCAGGCCGGGCCGAGGGCAGAGGATGAGAGGAGCCGGCCCGGAGGCGGCGCTTTCAAAAGGCCTCTGCCGCTTCCACCAAAGCCGAGGCAGGACAGGAGGCTGGCAGCAGCCACGGGGCTGCCCACCACGTGCCCCAGTGCTGGCCGCCTGCTGGACATGAGAAGACCCTGCCGGCCTCGCGGGAAAGAGCTTCAAAGAATCGGGCACAGCGGCCGGGGGCGACAGGGCGGGCGGGGGGAGGGGCGCAGGCCCACCCGTGGCAGACAGGGTGGCAGGCACAGGCACGAGGTCAGAGGGCATTTTTCTCGCTTCCAGGCGCCGCCCTCCCTGCAGCCTGTGATGCCCCCCCTCCCCAGCTCCTGGCCATTCCTTGGAAACAGCGGGCAGGGGGAGGGGAGGGGTGCAGCGCTGGCCAGGGGGCCCAGGTCTTTGTTGTTTCTGACATGAGACACCCCAGCCCCCCTCCCCAAGGGTACCAATCCCACCTCGCCCGGGGCGGGGGTCCAGGAAAGCAGCCCCCACTCCTCCCCTGCACCCGGCACGCTCCAGCCTCAGGCTCACCTAACCCCCCACCCCAGGCCTGGGCTCAGGCCCTCCCTGAGTGGTGGGCTTCATCCTGCCCCAGCCAGGCCAGGGTCCCTGGGAGAATCTCATCGCGTCCTCTCAGCCCCTGGTACGGCAATGTCTTCCTGGGTCACCCCGGAGCCCCAGCCCCTCTAGGCTGGCCTGGGCACCCAGCGAGATGGACGATGCCCGGGGCACACAGGCTCCGGGGCCCACCCACACTCCTCCAGCAGCCGCTCACCAGCCAGGACCACCCCAAGCTTGTGGCATTTACGGCAGGTTTAAAGTTTGAAAGAAAAAAAAAGCCCACGACAGACACTTCTTGGTTAAGTGGTTTTACCCTTCGTGGTAATTAGATGTAGTGATTGGAATCTCTTTTCTATTACATGGCAATTTTCCTTTAAATTTCCCCTTTAAAAAAAAAAGAGAGAGAGAGAGAGAGAGGAGGGGAAGGCAGCGCTGGGCATCATTTGCATTTTGCGAATGCGGCCTCCTGTAAGCGCAGCTCAGGCGTGGGGCCCAACGTATGGAATGCTTAAGAGATTACTAAGAATAAAATCTATTAATTAGTCATACTCAATTCCGCAGACATGACGTGCATCAGAAGCTGCTTTTCTTCCTTCCTCCTTCCCTTGCCGCCCCTGCCTCATACAGAACCCTCCATCTTCTCCCCGGCCCGGGCTCCGCGGCCGGGCGCCTGTGGCGGACGTGGGGCCTGGATGCGGCTGCTTCCCGGCTCTGGGTGACGCTGGTACCAGAGAGGACAGCACCCCGGACGATGGTGGTGGCTGGGGAAGGGGGGTACCCTCCTCTCCCTGGTTCTTGCAGGCACTCTCGGGGGTCCCAGGAGACCTGGACCCCGCCCAGGCCAACCAAGCCCAAGCTGAGGCCGGGAGGTGCTGCCAGACTGGCACAGGAGGAGCATTTGGGGGACCCCTGGCTTTGGTGTTCCCCTTCTGTAAAGTGGGGGTGCATGGAGCTGGGAGCTCCAGAGGCCAAGTGAAGGCCCCTCCCTTCCACTGATTCTAGAAGGTTCTAGGCCCCCGAGACAAGCAAGGGGTCCCTGCTAGGCTGCTGGGGACCTGGCATGGGGCACGGGCAATGCGAGCGGGGAGAACAGGTCTCAGGCACACCCAGGGCAGCGCTGCTGCCTCCCCCTCCCCTCCCCCCACCCCGGGCGCCCCGCAGACGGCAGCCAACCCACTCTGCAGATCTGCATCCTGCTGAACGCGCCAGGGAGGAGGACGGGGCCGAGCTGTGGGCTTATGAAAAATACAACAAGGAAAATCGGATGCGGCTGACAGGCACCATGGGGCTGGCAGCCGGGAGGAGGGGCTGGGGGCGGCCAGGGCCATGCTCTCAGGCCCAAGGCCAGGCCAGGGCTGGCTGTGTGCGTGCATCTGTCCGTCCTGGGGGCCCTGTCCCCTTCTCACACTGCAATCAGCGCTGGTCCTGCACCAGGGAGGGTGCTAACGAGCGAGTCGCAGGCCTTCCAGGAGGCAGAGAGGGGAGGCATTTTTTTTTCCTTCTTAAAGAGGGATAAAAAGGCTCAAAGACGCAAATCACCGCGTTTACAACCCAGTGAGTCTGCTAAATTGAAGGGGGAGGTTAACTCCCCGGAGCTGAAGGGAGAGGCGGATGTTTCCTGGTGCATGCACCTGCCCCGGGGGCTGTGCACACAGCAGGCACCCCCCAGACTGGCTGCCGGGGGCTCCGCAGCTTCAGGGAGGCCTGGGGCACACGAGGGGCTCCTGTGGCCCACGGTGGTGGACGGAAGCTGTCCCAGCTCCCAGGCAGATGCTCTGGCCCTGCCCCCCAAGTTCCGTCCGCCTGCAAGGGTGACAGGTGACATCTCAGCCGAGGCCTGGCTGGTCACCGAGAGGCCTCTGCAGCCTTGAGCTTCTGTCCCAGGGAGGGTCTGTGGGCAGTGAGGGGGTGTGAAGCCCCCGACGCAGGGGCCCCCAGAGGCGGGAGAAGGGACACAGGCCCAGCCACAGGAGCAGGCAGTGAGCTGCCCGTCGCTGGGAGCATTCAAGCGTGAGACGGGGCTGTGGCAGGTGTTTTCCAGCCTGAGCGAGCTCTGGGAGATGTGACTGGGAGATCACCGTCCCCTCCTGGGCTTCCTTAGACACCCCCAGGACACGGCGGGGAGGCAGACACGCTCACCGTGTCGCCCTACGGGACCAGCGTCCCCTGAAAACCCCAAGACAGGGCCGCTCCACCAAAGGGCAGACTATGCCACCAGAGAGGCCGCCAAGCGCCCATGCTGGGGTCCCCAGGGAGCAAGTGCCTCCCACGTCACCCCTCCCCACAGCAGGAAGCCAGGACGGGGACCCCGCAGCTAGGCCACAGCGGCACGCACCGGCGCTGCCGGCTGATCCATCCATCACGGGCAGCTGACGGCGCCTGGGGCACGGCGCACTCTGCGTTTTTCAGCATTTACGGCTCTTTTGAAATGTTCCAAGTAGTTGCCTGAAATATCCATGCTGGCTTCTTAAAAAAAAAAAAAAAAAAAAGATTTCGTTTGCTTCCCCCTCCCCTGGCATTGCTACATGGATGTTTTTTCTCCAGTTTGGCAAATTCCACTGTTGCAGGGCTCAGGCCCACTTCCCCGCCGTCCGCAGGACCTGCAGGGCTGCCCAGGGACCCTGCGCGCCGGGGAAGCCCTCCCTGTACCGCTCCTCCCCAGGGCACAGCTTGTCAGCCCGGGGCAGCTCCTGCCAGCACCTGCCCTGGGCTCTCAGACCAGCCTCGCTGCTGGCGTGGACGCCACGCCCGGCCCAGGGAGGGCTCAGGGCGCCTGTGCAGGGGCCGACCGGTCCCAGGGGGCCCAGCGGCCTGGCCCCATCCTCCTCCTCGAGGAAAGGGTCTTAGCTGCCCCCGCCCTAATCCCCTTCGAGGCCCATCAGGGTGACCGGTCCCCCCGGCGGGATCCAGGGGCCACGGGGTCGGCGCCTGGCCCTGCCAGGGGTCCCAGAGTTCTGGCACAGCGGACGGCACCAGGAGTGCCCTACCCTTTCTCCAGCAGCTGCAGGTGGCCGCCTACCCGGCCCGCACCTGCCCTGAGGCCGGCGGGGCACCCACAGCATCTCACGCACTCCGGCCCCCACCCCCCCATCCACCGACTTCCAGCTGGGAGCCTGCCGGGAAAACGCGGCCCCCTCGGAGAGATCCCTGCTCCGCGAGGGGGCTGAGACCGGGAGGCCGCCCGCCGCGAGTCCCCGAGCCACTGCCTACAGGAACTCATCAGGCTGCCTCCTCAAGGCAGAGGAAAACAAGCGCCACATGAGCCGACAATCAAAGCCGCAGCCGCCACGGGGCCGCCACCACTCCTCTTCCTGCTGTCTCCCAGGCGCCGCGGGCCTGCGGGTTCTGGACCTGTCGCCCCAGCTGGCCCCCTTCCAGAAGGTTCTGGGTACACAGGGGGAAGTGACGCCCACAAAACCTGAAACTAGCCTTAGATACCTTCCCCCCAAGCCAGCACGGCCAGGGGCCTCGGCTGAGAAGCCCATGTGGGCGTCCAGGGAGTTCTTGGGACGAGGACAAGGGGCCCTGGAACCTTCCAAGGGAGGCTGAGAGGGAGAGAGCAGGCGAGAGCAGGTGTTGGCGGCAGGGGCCCAAGGGCTAAACCCAGGCTGGCCGCAGGCGATGGGCTGGGTGATCCTGCTGGCGGAGCCAGAGCCCCCCGTGGGCGTGGCAGGGTGAGCGTCTTCTCGGCCAGCGCTGGCCCCTGAGTCTCTCCGGACAGCCAAGGCCTCGCTGGATCCCATTTGGTTCCGGGGCAGCTCGCTCACTGTCAGCCCCTTCCCAGTGGTCAGAGGAGGAGGAGGGGTCCCTGGCCGGGTCCTGGTGAGCCCTCGGCCAGAGGCCCGGGGGCGGGGTTCCTTCTTCCCCACCTGCAGAGCCAGCCCTGGCGGCGGGGGCGGGCACTCGGCGCATGCTCTTTTCCCTTCTTCCGGGGTGGGGGCTCTCCGGGACAGGCCCGGTCCCATCACCGCCTCACTCCCAACCTCACGGCAGAAGGCCGAGATACACGGACACCCACCACCACCCACGACGACGACAAACCAAAGTGCACTGCGAGCCACCTCGGCCTCCTCCTGTAGGTGCCTTGACACTTCGATGTTGACTGAATGTGATAAGCTCCTTGGTCCTACGCCCTGTTTGTCTGTTTTCATACGAGACGTCCAGGTCCGCCTGCCTTGTCCTTTCTTGAAATAAATAGATTTAACTTTTACGAGCGTCTCGGCTGCTCACTGGGTGCGGTGGCCGGGGGCTCCCCACCCTCCCCGGGCGTGGGCCCTGCTGCCCCTGGGCTCCCGCGGCCGGGAGGCGGCAGCCAGGAGGGACGGGGCCCCACGGCCCCAGCAAAGCCGGCGCCACCGCAGGGCTCCGAGCCGGGCCACGCGGGGCACCCAGCGGCCGCAGAGCCGAGCAGCTCTCCTCCTGGACGCTCGCTAATAGGAGCTGGGGATTATCCGATCGGAGGCGCCGCCAGCCATGTGCGCGCCCAGATAAGAGCGGAGCTGTGTGGCGGGTGTCGGGCTCGCATGCGCAGCCCAGCGCCCCCGTGGACCCCCGCCCGGCCCTCCCCGTCCTCCCCCAGGCCCGCTGTGCTCCCATCCCTCACAGCTGGGGGCGGGGGCAGGATTCTCTGCCGTGAGAACAGCAGCAGTTTCTTGCTAAATCTAGCCTAAAGTAAGAACCCGTCACTTCCGCCCCAGACCTGGTGCTGGTGTTGGGTCTGGGGGCGCTGGGTTCTTTCCCTGCTGTTCTGAGGGCGCAGTCACTTCCCGACGCGGTGCCCGGGGTGACACAGGGCACGCCGGCGGCCCCCCGGGGTCTCTCTCCCCCACCATCCTCCAGGGCTCACCCCCCCCCCATCGGAGGGCAAGGTCCCTCACGGGCTCAGCGCATGGCAGGTGCAGGAGGCTTTGCCTGCTCTCACCCGAGACCCCTTCTCGGGGGCTGCGGGAATCCTTCTAGAACCCGACCAGCCCGCCAGGCAGGAGACGCTGGCTGGGCTTTGGGGTCACTTCCTCCTTGTGGGGTGGGGGAGGCATGAGTGAGCAAGAGGCACTTGCCTGGCCGGGGAGGCTGCAGGGGCAGGTGGGGTGGGGTGGCAGATTTGGGCCGAGGCCGTCTCCAGGGACGAGGAAGGCAGGTTCAATTCCACGCCTCCCGCTGCAAACAGACTCCCTGGCTGCCTCTCTCTTCCAGCTCCAGCCCCGTCTCAGATGGCCCAGGCCCTCGGCCAGACCTGAGCAGGCCCTGTCCTGTGTGGGGCTCCCGGTCTGCGCTGTGCTGACCCCTCAGCCCCGTGCCCCTCCCAGGAAAGGCCCTTGAGGGTTCAAAGCCAGGCCTCACCCCAGGAGAGGTCCCCACCGGCCCCGGGCCCACCCACACCTGTGCTGTGCAGGTCACTGTGCCTCCAGTGCCCTTCAGATCCCCGGAGGGCACCAGCCAGGGCCCCTGCACTCGGTAAGTGAGGAGCGGGCCGACGATCACCCGCCACTGATCCACGCAGGGTACAAGCTGGGTGACTGCGCACACACGTTCCCGCAGGTGCACAGCACGCTCCCGCCCCCGGCCCCCACACCCTCCTCAGCCCCGAGAGCTAGCAGAGGTTCTGCCCAGACAGGGCCCACGTCCACCTGACTCCAGGAACGGCTGCGTTACCCAGTGCTGTCCTGCAGAGCGCCTCGGGCAGGGCCTCCGAGCCCCTGAGGCCCGGCCTAGACCCAGGCCCTCCACCACTTGCGTCTTGCTTTTCTGTCTCAGCTCGGGCACGTGCTAACAGCCCACCTCTGTGCTAGAAGGCGGGCCTGGGTCCTGAGCCCGGCCCTCAGTGCTGGGGCGGGCACAGAGCCTAGCAGTTAAAGGACCCGCACTGGGGCCGCGCTGTGGCGTAGCGGGTGGACAGGTGGCAGGGATGACCCCTAGTGGCTGGGCTCCCCACTGCCCAGCGCCCCGCTTTGTGGCCCTGACCCCACCTGCTGTGGCAGAGTTCCGGCTTAGGCTGGGGAGCAGCAGGCTACCCTCCTGCACCTGGCCCTGCTCTTAGCTGGCCACCACCGGGTTCCAGAGACACCCCTTCTCCCTCCCCAAACCACGGCCCACACACCGATTATGGGGTGGATCCCCAGCAGCCTGCCCAGAGGGTCCCGCATGGATAGCAGCCCCCAAGCCAGCCCCGAGACACTGCCTTGGTAGATGCGGGTGGTGGGGCCTGGTCCATTTCCAGGCTCCCAGACAAGTGGGTCTGCAGTGCGCGCCCTGCACGTCCACTCACCCCCAGGGCCCTCCTCCCCGGCAGAGCCTGGGGTCTCACGCACCGACGGCCGCACCAGTGAGAGCCCACGCGTCCCCCTCCTGCCCACCAAGAAGTGAAATCTTATTTGCACGGCTGCCAAGCCTGGGACGCGATGAAATCGCGCCTGGAGACGACACCGGCCGGCTCCCGGTGGAGGCGGCGGCACCGGGGAGCCGCTTATTAAAAGCCACGGCGGCCACATCTGCACCTGCCTCAGGTGTTAAGTAATTTACTGCGCCAGGAGCTCAGCGGGCGGCTGCTTATCATTTCATCTCCATGACGCAGCGAGTGCCCCACGCACAGAATAGGGACCTGCGGGTCCAAGTGCTTGGGGAGGGACACGGGGGGGCGAGCGGAGGCCCGATCGGGCGCAGGTGGGGGCTGAGCGGCAACAGATGCCCCCACTCTGTCCAGGGCTACACCAGGCTTGGCCAGAGCCCGCAGTGGCAGAGTGGGTGGGCTCAGAGACCCCCGGTCCCAAACAGCCTTGGGATGTAGCAGGAGAGTAAGGACCCTACCCCGTCGCACCAGCTGCCGCCAGTCACAATCCACAAGTCTCACTGCGCACCTGTGCCAGGCCAGCGTGCCCCCCGGCCCCCACAGGACACCTGCCATCAAGGACTGGCTGATGAAACGCTGGGGGCCAGCGTCACAGCTCAGAGGGGGAAGCCGCCCCTCGGGACACCTGCGTCCCACATCCGAGTGCAGGGATCAAGTCTCACCCCCGCTTCTGCTAACATGCACCCTGGCGGGCAGCAGGTGGTATCAAGAACACGGGTCCCTGCCTCCCATGTCGGAGACCCGGATGGAGTTCTGGGCTCCTGGCCTTGGCCTGGCCCAGCCGCAGCTGTTGTGGGCATTTGGGGGAGTGAACCAGTGGATGAGATCTCTCTCTCCCTCTCCCTCCCTCCCCCCTCTGTCACTCTTTCAAATAAATAAAAAGTCTTTTAAAAAGAAAGCAAGGCCCTGAGAAGCCACAAGCTCCTGAAGGGCGTGGGGGCCCCTGGGGGGGCAGCCTGGGCAGTACCTCGGACATGGGGCTTCCCGGGCCAGACAGCAGGTGCGGGGCCCACTCCCGTTGCTGCGCTGGAGGGCTGGGGCTGTCCCCTCCCCATCCCCCAAACTCCAGGAGGTGCACAGCCTCCCCTCTCAGAGAGCCGGGGACCAGGGAGCCCTGGGGGTGTATCCGGCACCCCTTTCTCTGCCTGTTTTCAGATACTCCAGGACTGAGCGGAATCTTCAGAGTTCAGGCTGCGCCAAGAGCAGAAATTCTTTAATTAGCTTTCTCTTGGATCCCGGCCCTGGCAAATGGATTCGTCGTGGTGAGGGGCAGGAGAAAGGAATCAGAGGACTCTTTACAGCCGAGATTACAAACCCGGGGGTGAAGGGCCGGGCTGGTCTCCGGGGACGGCAGGGGAGCTGGTCCCCCCTCCCCAGGCGGCAGCAGGTGCAGGCGGGCGGGGCGGGGGAGGTGTGCTTCCGGGAGGAGCTGCCTGCTGGCTGGGAGAGAGGCTCCGCTGTCGGCTGAGGCTGGGCGCCCGGGCTCTTCACAAACGCGGTGCCTCCACGTGGGACCACCGGATCTGCAACCTCAATAAATCAGGGGGTTTCCCCAGGAGGCGCCCACCTGCGGGCAGCAGAGCCTCGGTGCCAGGCATCCCTCGCACAGCAGAGCAGTGCAGAGGGGCTGCTTATGCATTCTTATTTTTATTAGAGAGAGAGAGAGAGGGAGGGAGGGAGAGGGAGGGAGGGAGAGAGAGGAAGGGAAAGAGAGGGAGAGGGAGGGAGGGAAAGAGAGGGTGAGGGAGGGAGGGAGAGAGAGGGAGGGAGGGAGGGAGGGATTGAGGGAGAGAGGGAGGGAGAGAGGAAGGGAGGGAGGGAGAGGGAGGGAGGGAGGGAGGGAGGGATTGAGGGAGAGAGAGGGAGGGAGGGAGAGAGGGAGGGAGAGAGGGAGGGAGGGAGAGGGATGGAGAGAGAGGGAGAGGGAGGGAGAGAGAGGGAGAGGGAGGGAGAGAGGGAGGGAGGGAGAGAGGGAGGGAGAGGGATGGAGAGAGAGAGAGGGAGGGAGGGAGAGAGAGAGAGGGAGGGAGAGAGGGAGGTAGAGAGGGAGGGAGGGAAAGAGGAAGAGAGGGAGGGAGGGAAAGAGGAAGAGAGGGAGGGAGGGGGAGGGAGAGAGGGAGGGAGGGAGAGAGAGAGGGAGGGAGGGATTGAGGGAGAGAGGGAGGGAGAGAGGAAGGGAGAGAGGGAGGGAGAGAGGGAGGAGGGAGGGAGGGAGGAGGGTAGAGGTCTTCTATCCACTGGTTCACTCCCCAGATGGCCATGGCCATGGCCAGGGCTGGGCTACACCGAAGCCAGGAGCTCCAGCCGGGTCTCCCACGTGGGTGCAGGGGCCCAAGCACTGGGCCATCCTCTACGGCTTTCGGAAGTGGAGCAGCTGGGACTCAAACTGGCAAATATACGGTGCTAGCCCTGGCAGGCGGCGGCAGCTTAACCGGCTACGCCACAATGCCAGACCCTACACCCATTTGGAATGAGCACAGTGGGGCCTAGACATGAGTGGCCCGCCTGGGGTGCACGGGGCACAGGTTAGCTCAGAACCAGGTCTGTCCAGGCTCCTCCCACTGCCAAGTCCTGGCCCCATGAGGCCTCACAACTGGGAGTGTGTGAGCCTCACCAGGAAACCTCCTACAGGAAGCCCTCCCTGACCAGCACACACTGCCCCTAGATGCCGCCATCACTCAGCACCGGTACCGGGGCCCACGCCAAGGCAAGCTGTTTAGAAGCAGGAACTGGGCCTGGGCCATTTTATTCCCCCTCAAGGAGGGGTAGAAGGTGGCACCCACCAGGGTTTGGGGTGTGCAGAGAGCAGGCTGCAGGAGGCTGGGCACCGGCGGAGCGGCTGGCGTTCCCAGAGGGTGGAGCTGCAGGGGTGTCTCCCCCAGGCGGGGGCTCGGGGCCGGCAGGCTGAGGGCGACTGAGGACGCGGAGCCCTGGGGTCCCCTGGACTGCAGCCGGCGGGCAGCGTGATCGGGGCTCTCTCCCTCTGGAGCTGAACATCAAAGGCGGCGCCGCTGTGGTCAGCCATGCTGGGCTCAGCAGATAACGGCTCCCCCAGGGAGGGCTGGGCCCCCGCCTCCCTCTGGTTCCTTTCTGCCACTGCGGGAGCTGAGCCCCCACCCCCACCCCCACACACACACAAGGCTGCCTTGGCCTCTCCCGAACGCCCTGCTGGTGCCCCGTCCCTGACCGTGGGACAGGCTAGGCCCCGGGGTCCCAGCTGCAGGGGCCGCAGGCACCACCCACGAGGTTACAGAAGCGGGAAACAGCCTCCAACCCACGAGATGCCAGAGCCAGGAAGACCCCGGCCACAGTGGGGGAAGCACGCAGACCCCCAAGGTCAGAGCGCGAGCTGGCGGTGGGGCGAGGCTGGGAGCTGAGGGGGGGGGAGGCACAGCAGCAGGTGGTCAGGGCGGGGGAGGGGTGCAGGGGTGGTGGCCACAGTGCGGGAAGCACGCAGACCCCCGAGGTCAGAGCGCGAGCTGGCGGTGGGGCCAGGCTGGGAGCTGGGGGAGGGGGCAGGTGGTCAGGGTGGGGGAGGGGTGCAGGGGTGGTGGCCAAAGTGCGGGAAGCACGCAGACCCCCAAGGTCAGAGCGCGAGCTGGCGGTGGGGCGAGGCTGGGAGCTGGGGGGGGGGGCAGGCACAGCAGCAGGTGGTCAGGGCGGGGGAGGGGTACAGCGTGGCTGCTGAGGGTTCTGCTGTGGGCACAGTTCCGGTCATTTACTGCCATAACACATGCGTGTCTGAGCACGTGCTGGGGCCGGTTTGCTGTGAGGACTGGAGGGAGCGCCTGGACGGGCGCTGTCTCCCAGGCCACCCCACACCTGTGTGTGTCAACCCCGCGGCACCTCTGGTTGCTGGCGCCCGGTTCTCCTGGGAACTGCCCTCTGCCTCCTTCCCCGTTTTTCTTAGTGATTTGTAGGAGCTCTTTACATAGAAGCAAGGAGGACTGTGGCAGCCTCCTCCTGGGGGCTGGGCCCTCGGGACCTCCCTGGAGGGTCCCCAGTGCCAGCAGAGGAGGACCTGCGTGGGTTTCGGGATGCTCCCGCCAAATCTCTCCCCACCCAGCCCTGGCTCCCTGTGCGCCAGCCCCGCTGGAAGACGGGACACCATGTGCAGGCAGGGCCCCCCCAGGCCTGTGTCCCAGCTGGCCGGACCCGGAGGGGGCTTTTCTCTTGTGCCAAGAAGCCTATACTGCCAGTGACGAGGTGCCCAGCCGGCACCCGAGCGGAGCTGCCTGGTGTGGACGTCACTGTCCCAGGCCCTTCTGGGAGGGGCCACCCCCCCCCCCCAGAATTCCAGGACTCACAATCCCTGTAGACACCTTCCCTGCCCCACTGCCAGCGAGGACGCACCTGCCCCCTGCCCTGGCCCCCTCTTTCAGGACCAGAGTCACCCCTGGGGTCTGCCTTCCCGCCAGTGCCTCCCGTATTTCATCAGACACGCGCGCAGGTGGTGCCGCTGATTGCCGACGCCTATAAAAGCAATAACATTTAGGGAGCCAGGAAAATAAAGCCCGCTGCTGGAGTAACGGCCGCGGCCACCCGCCGGGAGTCCTCTCTGCAGCTGGGGGCGGGGCCGGCCTGCGGCTCCCTCACCAGGCGGTACGCACACAAGCACTCAGCACACCTGCCCGCACACGGCCCTGCTGCTCCCCAAGAACCAGGCACCCCAGGCACACCCCCCGCAACTAAGCTCCCTGAGGGGGTCCCAGGTTGCAGGCCAAGGTCACTCCTGCTGCGTCCGGACCTGCAGGCTGCCCACGGGGAGGGCGGCCCGGGGACGTCCTGCTCCTCGCCGTGCACGGGCGGCACCGCTGGCACCAGGACCTCTTGGTAGCGGGGGGGGGGGGACCTGGAGGGCTCATCTCCCCGCGGCTCCCCAACCCTCCCATCCCAGGCAGTTGACAAACCCGAAATCCAGAACACCAGCCAGAGCGGTTCCCGCGTGCCCACCCCACCTCATTCACGGCTCATTCGTTCATTCGAGGCCACACGCTGAGAAGGTCTGGGTTGCTGGGTCCCAGATCCCAGCCAAGTCACCCCCTGTCCCTGCAGGAACAGCCCCGGCCACCTCCCGGGGCAGAGGGGCAGGCCTGCCTGGAGGAAGCGGCGTGTGCCGAACGACCCCACCAGTCCCTTCCAGGCAGATGATCGGGCGGCCAGGCATCCGGGGACTAACAGCCTCTTCAGGGCAGATCCGCTGAGCCCACACACCCACAATAGCCCCAGAACCAGGTGGGGGTGGGGGGAGGCTCTGCCGGCTTCCGGGAGCCCCGCGCCCACAAGTCACACGTCCTCCTCTGCGGGGGACCAACGCGCGCACCTGTCATGGAATCAGCCACAGGCTCGGCCTCCCACTTGGGGACCCCGCTCCCCTCCCATGCGTCCCCGGCCATGACCCGCTTCCTGCGCTCAGAGACCCAGGCCCAGGGACCCTGGGGAGGCACAGGGAGGGACCAGGTGGCCCACAGAGTACCCCGCCGCAGCCCAGCCCCGCTCCTCCTTCCAGAGAGGCAGGGACGCCCGCCTGCCCAGAGCTCCCGGTGCAGTTCTGGGCCACTGGCTCCGCAGATTTCAACACTCCTGTTCCGCTCGACACCTCAGCGAGGGAGCTCTCACTGTTCCGAAGGGACGTGGCGTTTCATGATGCTGAAGCCGACGGGAAACGCGGGCAGGCGGCAGTAATGAAGCCCACGCCAGCGCCGCTGGCAGGGAAGCGCCAACAGCCGCCTGCACCCCACGGCTGCCTGAGCGAGCGCGGCCTGGTGACCCCGCCACCCTCGGGCTGACCTCTGTGCACTGCCTCCCCCCACCCCCGCCGGGCCTCACTGGCTCCTGACGCCCCCACAGAGGTCTACACAGCTGCAGGGAGCAGGCGCCCCCACCCCACCCCGCCGTGCCCACCAGGGCAGCCTGCAGCCACCCGGGCCCCTGGCCTTGATGACCTGTCCGCTCCTGGACGTTCCTGTCCCTCGTGGGGACCTGCAGTGCAGACACCCTGGCCACAGTCGCTGCAGGTGACGCCAAAGCCCCGAGAGACAAGACCCAAAGTGGCTGCTCCAGCTCCCTGCTAACGCACCTGGGAAAGCAGCAGAGGACGGCCCAAGTGCTCGGGCCCCTGCACCCACGTGGGTGACCGTGGGCCAGCCCAGCATCGGTGTTCTGGGGAGTGAACCAGAGGAAGATCTGGCTCTCCCTTTCAAATGAAAAACAAAAACAAAAAAAAGAACAACTGGCCGGCGCCACAGCTCACTAGGCTAACCCTCCGCCTTGCAGCGCCGGCACACCGGGTTCTAGTCCCGGTCGGGGTGCCGGATTCTGTCCCGGTTGCCCCTCTTCCAGGCCAGCTCTCTGCTGTGGCCCGGGAGTGCAGTGGAGGATGGCTCAAGTGCTTGGGCCCTGCACCCCATGGGAGACCAGGAGAAGCACCTGGCTCCTGCCTTTGGATCAGCACGGTGCGCCGGCCACAGCGCGCCGGCTGCGGCAGCTATTGGAGGGTGAACCAACGGCAAAGGAAGACCTTTCTCTCTGTCTCTCACTGTCCACTCTGCCTGTCAAAAAAAAAAAAAAAAAAGAACAACCCCCATCCAAAAGAGCCTGGTGGTTGGGAGGGGCCGTGCCCTCGGCCACCCCAGTGCAGCCTGGGACTTGGAGGAGCCCCGGGCCTGCTCCCCAGCCCGGCAGAGCCCCGGGCACATGGCAGCCGCTGGCGGCGGGAACGCGGGCTGGGTGGGCTGAGCAGCCCTCCAGGGAAGTGACGGCAGCAGAGTGGGCGCCTCCTGGGGGGCCGTCCTGCTCCATGGACACACGATTCCAGGGGGCGGGCCCCACGAGACTCCTCCCCATTTCACAGCCAGAGGGCTCAGAGAGCTTAAGGGACCCGCCCCCGGGCAGCTGCGCACAGCAGGGTGGGGCCCAGAACCAGGAATCCAACTCCAAATTACACGGCCCCCATCATGAAGGTCATGTGGGAAGCGAGGGGACAGGGTCTGGATCCCCAACTCTGTCGGGTCACACTGTGTCCCCGAGGTCACCCCGTGCTGGGACCAGGCCCGGCCTCCCCAGGCTCAGGGTGGGAGCGTGCTTGGGCCCAGCCCAGGACTCGGCAGCCACACCTCTGAGCCTCGCCAGCTGCCCAGAGCCAGGTGCCTGGGATGGGGACCCCCAGTGCCACCCCGTAGGCAGGCAGATGAGCCCAGCGCCCGGAGAGGCCCGGAGCCGCGGCCGCCGTCTGCCTGGGCACAGGCGGATGATCCAGGACAACCAGCCAAGGGCTGAAGATCCAGTCCTTTTCATGCTCGGCCAGTTTAATGGCCCCCATTAATTTCAAAACACACACGGTCCCACAAGCTCCGGCCTCCTCGGCTCAGCACCTTGGGGACGCGGGCGGGCACACAGGCGCGGGGGCCCGGCCAGGAGCTCCAAGGACAGGCGAGGCCACACAGAACTCGCTCCAGGGTCACTCCACAGGTGGGCAGTAGCCCCCTGCTTGGGGGTCCTGTCCACAGGTCTCGCATAACGGACACACAGGGGCTGGAGCCGGCAGCCAGGAAGCCTGGTCTGAGGCTCCGCCCCACTGTGTCCCGCCGTGTGACCCAGAGCAGCGGTCACCCTCTCTGGGCATCAGGTGCGCTGCCCACCTGCTCCACGGGGCTGCGGCTGCCCCGAGGGTGGGCGCTGGGTCACACAGAGCCCTGGCCCCCCAGAGCCTCGTCACAACCCAGGAAGCACGTGAGGGCCCCATCAATGTCAAATCAAGGAGTCCCTTCCGGCCCACGGGGCTGAGCCAGGGCAGGGAGGAGGAGCCCCGAGGGGAACTCTGGCTCCTGCAGTCCCTTGCGCCATCTGACCAACTCTCAAGGGCAATCGGTCACTCCTTCAGTCAACAAACGTCTGGAAACCAGGACAGAGAGTTCTTGGGTCCAGGGTCCAGCCCTGGAGACGGCTGGAAGGCTCTGGCTAACGACCAGGGGATGGCAAAGTCCTCGGGGGAGGGAAGGACCTTCCAGGGTCCTTCCACGTTCCCGCCCCCGGCCGCAGCTCTGCGCGCTGGACCGGCCCTGCAAGCCAGGAGGGCATCTCAATAATTCAGGAGGAATCCATCATTCATGGATTTATGTAACCACTGCCCGACCTTGTGGGAACGAGCCACCGCCTCTCAGGGCTGAACTTGGGCCCTGCCAGGGGCTGGCTGCTCCGGGCTCTGTGACGGCGGGCAGGGGGAGAGAGGGACCCCAGGCTTCCCCAGCCACCGGGCCGCGCTCCCACACTGGACCCAGGGGGCTTGACTGCGCCCCTCCAACGGAAAGATGAGGTGTTGAGTCCCAGTCCCCCCCCCCCGCCCAGTACCATGACCCCGTGGGCACCTCGGCCCCCCAGTGTCAGGGGGCGGTCTCAGTGTCTGTCCCAGACATGACGAGCAGGTGTGCAGGGGGCGGGGGCCCCGCCCTTTCCGTCCCTGCACTGGTGAGACTGGAGAGCTTTCGCAGCCCAGGCCTACCCCCACACCAGGCACACAGTGGGTCTTCACGTGCCGGACCCGGGACGGGCCAAAGAGCTGGAATTCTGGGGCCTGCCAGGGCCGCCGACAGCGCCGCACAGCCCGAGCCGTCGGCCGGGTGGTCACAGAGAAGGAGGAGGGAACGGAGCCGTGTCTGTCCACCCATCCGTCTGTCTGTCCATCTACACAGCCCAGCGCACCAGGCCCGCTGGCACAGCGAGGGCTGTGCTGGTGTAGCCGCCGGCCGGCCGGCTGGCCTCAGCAAACATGTTTAAATCTGAAGTGACAGATAAAGCGATTTACGGCGACAGTTTAGCGTCAGATCACTTCCCACAAGGCAGTCGGCGTCCCTGCGGCCCCCCTGCTCCGAGTCCATCACGGCGGTCTCTAAATCACCGGCTACAGCGGCCGCTCCAGGCGGCGGGAGGGGGCGGAACCCGGGCTTCCGAGGCCTGGCCGGCGGGGACAGCGGGGACGGGGAGGGGGGGCCGCGGCCGGCAGATTTTCACAAATCAAAGCCCCAAGTCTTAAGGAAACACAGTGCCACTTCATGCCTGATTTTAAATCCATAAGCAGCTTAAATATCTCCCGGCGAGGCCAGCTTGTCGCTGTGAGACACGGCTTCCCACCTGATCACCAGCGTCCCTGGCCCCCGCGCCGCCCGCCACCTCCCTGCGTGGCCGGCACTGGTCACGTCACACCCCACCAGGCGGCGCAACACGATTTCCCGGGGGTCTCTCTGGGCCCTGGGCCTGGTGGGCACTCGTGGGGCGGGGCTCGGGCCGATGCCATTCTTCAGACGAGGCCACGGAGGCGCGGGGGCCCGGGATCCCCCCCCACGCCTGGCCTCCGGGCCCGGGGTCGTCCCACGCCAACGGGACAGCTCTGACGCGCCCAATTCCTCTCGCGTGGCACAAAGGCACACATTCATCTCCACTCTGGCCCGCTGCGCCCCAGAGGCCGAAGCCGGGCCGCCAGACCCTTGGACCGGCAAGAATGGGGCCCTTCTCTGTGCCTGGACACTTCCGGCCTGGGCCTCAGCTGCCCGTCAGCCTCGTGAGTGGCCCAGCTGAGGTCGCGCCCCCGTGGCAGGGAAGACACAAACATCCCTGGGTGTCCCCGGGCCCCCAGCCCCAAGCTGTCCCCAGGCTCAGCCCAGGGGTCGGAGGCCAAGCTGGAGAGGTGGGCACTGCCCCCGGGACGCTCCCCCTCCCAACAGGGGCCAGCGGGACCCCCTGGCTTATCTCACCAGCATGGCAGCCCCAATTTAATTAAGATGGATGCGGTGTGCCCCGTGGGCAGGAGCCGTGGCGGGCACAGATGGCCCGAGCCCGGGCCTCTCCCGGGCACTGCCCGAGCAAGCGGCCTTGGCCAGCAGCCTGGCAGGCAGGGCTGAGGTGGCCCAGGGAAGCCAGTACCAACTCAGGGGACCTCGGGGCACTGGCTGTGCACCCCTCCCCGCTCTCTGCTCCAGCCCCCCTTCACCCTGCCACAATCTCACACACACACCCCTTCATACACTCACCCCAACACACACCATCACAAACTGACCATGCGTACTCCATCAGCGACTCTGATCTCCAGCGTCCGCCCCCCGAGGAGAGGACCTGGCCTGGGGTCCGCCCCGCCACGGTCCCCGCTGCTGGAGCCAGATCCAGGCGGCCACGGTGCCCACCCGGAGCTGGGACAGGACACCTCCCCCCGACCCCACACACACAGAATCCTGCAGCTCGGGCAGGGGTCCCCAGCCCCCCGCCCAGTCTGAGGGGCACCGCTCTCCACGGGCCACCCACGCCCGGGGACCAACACTGCCGCGGCCTCAAACACAAAAACGCAGACGCCCCCACCCGAGGTAACCGCTCCCTCCCCTCGCCTATTGTGGCGGCTCTGCGGTCGGGCGCCGAGCCGCAATTATTCACGGCTAATGATTATAATCGAGTCAAATAGAATTTAATGGACACGTATTCTCTCCCTGCTTGAAACTTCACATATGAATTAAGCACATATGGGTTCCACGCGGCCAGAGCGGGTTTTATGCAGCTCGGCGAAGCCCTGCCTTGCCCACGACTTTTATTCCGCTAATAAACAGGCTGATTGACGGCGCCGCCACGCAGACGCGATCTCTGCTGCCCCCTGGTGGACGGCGGGGCCAGCGGGGTGGGGCCATCGCGAGGGCGAAGCCCTGAGCTGGAGCAGTGCCGAGGCCACCCCGGGGGCTGGGGCTGGGGCTGGGGTCGGGGTGGGGGTGGGGCACAGGCTCTGCGTGGGGAACCCCGCGTCCAGATCCTGCCTCGGCCATTCCCGCGGGCTCCCCGTGCTCCTGGCTGAGACCAGAAGAAAAGCACACTCAGGGAGAGGTGCTGGGTAAACTGAGGCAAGCATGGAGGTGCGGAACGCACAGGCCACTCGGCAGGGGCTACTGGCCACCCCCCACGTGCCTCCCGCAGACGCCCACCTCGGCGCCCCATCCCACCCACCCCAGGCCGGAAGGCGCAGGATCGGCCGCTGCCTCCCCAGGGGCCGCTGTGGCACCTGCCAACACCAGGGGGCTGCCTCAGCTCTGGTCTCCCCACAGGGACCCCAGACCTCGCTGCCGCCGACCCGACAGTGGCCCGACAAGGAAACAGCAGGACAGAGCCCACAGAACCGAACCAGAGCCGAGGCTCTTCGGGAGATCAGAGTGGGCGACAGTGCGGCCGCCGTGGCTGCACACCCCAAGGTGAGACCCGGAGCCCCGAGAAGCTGGGGGAGGGGAAGTATGGCAGGGTTCTGCCCGCGATGAGCGGGACCGTGCCAGAGGCCCTGCTCCCGACGGCGCCCCCTGCTGACGCCTGCCGGACGCAGGTGCCACTCGCCCACTTGCTGGACCCTGGCTCCCGAGCAGCACGCCCCTCCCCCGGAGCCTCTGAGCTCAGCCAGGCACCCAGCGCCGCCCCAAGAGCAGACCTCCCGCTTCGGGCCCGCCTTCCTGGCAGGGCAGCCCGGCGCGGCTCCAGCCAGGCCCTCCCCTGGCCCCAGCTGCTAACGGTCTCTGGGCAGCGAGTCGGCCTGGCCGGGCAGCGCGGGGGTCCCGACACCGCAGGTCAGGGGCTCCCAGGCACCAGCAGGCCACCCCAGCCCGGCCCGGCCCGGCATCCCAGCCTCGCTGGAGCCAGAGGCGCGAGGGTGACAGCGCGGCCGCACAGGCCCCGACTCGGGCCGGCCACTCACCGGCGTTGACAATGGCGTCCACCTCGAGCTTGGTGATGTCCCCGCGGAAGAGAGACAGCTTCTCGTTGAGCTGTTTGTCTTTCTTGTACTTGGGCTCCTCCACTTTCACGGCCGCCCCTGGAGGAGCAGGGACGGGGGGGGTCACACAGTGCCCGCTGCGCCCCCCTCGGCCTCCCTCCACCGGCAGGTGGCCAGGCCTAAGCGTGGGGACAGCCCTGGCCACCTCGAATCTCTGTCCTGAGGCTGGAAGCCAGCGGCCTTGGCACCAGTGAATGCGTCCAGCCCCATTTGACAGCGGGGAAGACTGAGGCTGGAGCGGACCAGGAGCCGGGCGCAAGGGCCTGGCTTTGCCAGCTCTGCCGTCTGCAGGGGCTGGGGGCAAAGCAGCAGGCCAGCGACCACCCCACGGCTTCCAGCCCCAGCGCCTGCCAACCAAGCAATCCGGGCCTGGGGCCACCTTCCCTAGTGGCGTCTGGGGGCCAGAAAGGGAACTGGCCGCAGGTGGTGCTGACCAGGAAGTACGGGCGCGGGTCTCCCAGGCCCGGGGGCTCCTACCCTTCGCCATCTCCTTCCACGTGGGGATCTTCTTCAGCCTGACGAAGTCCTGGCAGAAGTAGTGTCCCTCCCGCTGCTTGTCGCTCAGGCCCTTCAGGAAAGCTGCGGGGAGGGGCAGGGAGTCGGTGCCTGCAGGAGGGGGGCTGGGGCCGCCCGCCCCGCCCCCACCCCCGCAGGGACTCCGCCTGGGGCCAGCAGGTGCGCGCACACTTGCAATGGCTCCTAGGGAGTCAGCGGAACTGCGAGGTGGCCGGAAAACGGCCCAGCTCAATTCTAAGCCTAGGCCTCAGTTTCCCCTAAAGAAAGGAACCAGGACAGGTGTCCCAGAGCCTTCTTTGACCCCAATGCCGACACTGTGGCTCCGTGAAGGCTGGTGGCGCCCGATGGGTGATGTCATCAGCCGGTCGCCGTATTCCTGGGTGCTACCCACCCCCCCAAGCTCCCCCAGGAGCCACAGGGCGCTGGGGCCCAGGGTGAACTTGTCCCAGGAGCTCAGAGAGGCTGGCTGTGACCACACAGCTGGTGAGCAAGGAGCCAGGTCCCCACCTGCTCATGGGCTCCGGGCCCCCTGCTCCAGCTGTGTCCCCCAGGCTTCTGCCCAGCGGGACCAGGCAAGGAACCCTAAGCCCCCCTCAGAGGCTGCTGGGAGGTTCACGGCTCACGGGCTCCCCCTGCTGGCCCACAGCCGCCTGCACACCAGGCTCTCGGCCGGCCAGGGCTTCGGGGAGCAGCGCCCACAGACCGCCTGGTTGGGAGGGGCAACGTACAGCAAAGCCCCCGTGGAGGAACTCAAAACCCACAGGAGATGTGTAGAGCTGAGAGGCCAATCAGAGGGCGTGGATTACCTTCTGGAACCTTCCAGGGGACTGGCTGGAAGGGGCAGGGATGGGTAGCCCCCACCCGTCCTTTTCCTTGCTCTGTCTCCTCGCTGGGCCCCCGGTGGCAGCGGTGACAACACCCACAGACGCTGAGCGTGCACAGGGCGTGGTGAGACCTTCGTCAAGGGCAGCCCGAGCCACGCTTCCCGGTGGCCATGTCCCACGCCCTGCCACAAACACTTCGTACTCCACGCCGGAATCGCTGACCAGGACAGCCACGGTCCTGGCCCCACGAGGCCTGACCCCGGCGTGGCATGGTGCAGCCAAACAATTCAGCCCCCAGAGGGCATGCCACGAACGATGTTCTGGCCACGGGCTCCTGCTTGGATCCTTCCTTCCCGTGGGGGTAGAGGACGGGGGGGGGGACTTGGAAGGAGCCAGGCGACCCCTCAAGCTCTTCTGTAAAGGGGGAGGGGCACAGCAGCCACCCACCATCGTGTCAGCCAGGCAGGCAGCGGGCAGAGGCCTCAGCCAAGACCGGCATGAGGGTCAGAAAGGCCCCTGGGACACCTGTCCTGCTGTCCCGAGGACAGGTGACCGGAGGCAGGCCGGGCAGTCTGAATGTGCACCTGGCTGCTGATACGTAACACAGGGCATGGGCTGGGGCCAGGCTAGGGGGCTCCGGCCACCAAGCAGAGGCACCCTCCCAACTCCAGCTCTGCCCAGCACCCGCCCCCGCTCCTCCGAGCCCAGCCTCCTCTGTTCCGCCTCCAGCCACTGCCTCTGCCAGTGCCCGTCCCCCCTCCCAGGGGTCACCGCACAGCAGCCCCGCCCGCTCCTCCCAGGACTTGCCCCTGCAGCACCCCCGCCACGCCACCCTCACATTTGCCCCCAGCCGCAGCCCCCTCCTCAGCCTGTCCACGCTCCTCCTCCCTCCACGCACCCAGCCTGGCCCCTGCACCTGCCTCTCCACTGAGATCAAGGTCAAGGGAGTGTGTCCTCCTGGGGGCCAGGAAGTCTCCTGCAGCTTCACCTCTTGGCCACACCCCGCCCCACCATCAGCTCCAGCTTCCCCCCCCCCCCGACCCCTCCCTGGGCCATCAGCTCCAGCCTATCCCCCCACCCCTCCCTGGGCCATCAGCTCCAGCCTCTCCCCCTCTGACCCCTCCCTGGGCCATCAGCTCCAGCCTCTCCCCCCTCCGACCCCTCCCTGGGTCATCACTCCACCCTCCCCCCACCAACCCCTCCCTGGGTCATCAGCTCCAGCCTCCCCCCCTCACACCCCGCCCCGGGTCATCAGCTCCAGCCTCTCCCTCCTCTCGACCCCCCCTCCTGTGCATTGAGCCCCTCTTCACCTGGCTCCTTCCTCCCCCTCCCAGCCCCATCCAGCTGCAGGTCTGACATTTACCCCTCCCCCTCCCACCCCCATCCAGCTGCAAGTCTGACACTTACCCCTCCCACACTGTCCCACACACCCCCTCCCCCATCCTTGTTCCCCGCGCAGCAGCCCAGGGGTGCTGGGATGGCCAGCCAGGCTGCCCCTTCTCTGTCTGAAACTCCGCGTCCTGGACCCAGGCCCACAGATCTGCCCCCAGGGGCCACCTTTGAGCGTCAAGAACAGCCACTGGCTGTCTCCTGCCTCAGGGCCTTTGCACCTGCTGTGCCCCTGCCAGAACTCTCTATAGTGCCCTCCCCACTGCCCCTCCCTCCCCAGAGCAGTCCCCTCCCCCTCCCCCTCTGCGTCCTGCAGGGATGTGGGATAGGCGCCTTTAATTCCTCTCTCCTTGACCTTGGCCATCATGGCCTGTCAGGCCGTCTTGCACTGCATCCCCCGACCTGGCACGGTGCCCGGCACACGTGGGTGTCCGTGGGCAGCAATGGAGCTGCCGTCCGAGGGCCGAGGGGGAGGTGGCTAAGAGCCCTCTTCCAGGGCGGACGGTATGTGCAGACTCCCTGCGCTCACCGTGTGGCTGGAGAAGACCAGAACAGCCGGGCCAGTGAAGGCCAGGCCGGGCCAGCCTCCCGGGCCCCTCTTGGGCAGTGGCCGTGACCTTGAGCCCTTCTTCCCGCCAGGACTCACCATGGCTGGGCTCCTGTAGCCCCTAACCTCGTGCTCAGGGGTCAGGTGCCCTTTCTGAGCCCCCGTCTGGCCGTCTCCAGGACGGGGATGAGACAGGCCTCCCCGCACCCGGGCTCGGGCGAGCAGGTGGCTGGGAAGACACCGTGGAAAACAGCCCACAGGGAGCCAAGCCGGCCACACGGACCTGGGCAGGAGGAACCCTCCCCCACACTGGCGGCCACTGCAGGTGGAAGAGCTTCCCAGGTCACTCGGGTCCCCACACTGGGCCTCGTGCGTCACCGTGAGCAAAGCCATCCACCGCAAGCACTAGCCACGACACTGGCCAGGCCACTGCTGGGCCCCGGCTAACCCACAGGCCTCGGCGAGCTGAGGTTCTGCTGCAGCAGGTCCCAGGCGCCTTGCAGAACCAGTTCTGGCTCCCAGAGCCGCCGGGGCCCCTTAGAGGACATCGTGTGCAGGTGCTACAGCCTTGAGAGAGCAGCAGCGCGCCTGCCCCGTCACAGGTGAGCACAAAGAACCAAGGTCATCCCCAACCAGCAGGTGACCACGACCTGCACGGCCCCTCTCCCACAAGGCCCCCAAAACAGCTGGGCTCTGGGCTCCGCCACCAGGGGGCAAGGCGCCGACCTGGGGGACATCTGTCAGCCTGTCCCTTCCAGTCTGAGGTCCCCAAGGCCTGCGGGCTGGGTGCTGCGGCCCCATTTCCAGAACCAGGTGTGGCCTGGTGGATCCCCGGGGAGTGGGGCGTGGAGGGAGAGAAAGCCAACGGTGTCTGCCAGGGCCACACTCACAGCCTCGGCTCCGCCCGTCAGCTGGGCCCAGGCCCCTCACTCCCCGGCTGGACCCCTCGGCCTGTGTATTTCTAGCAGTTTCCACACTGCATGCACAAGTGTAGTTTCGTTTCTTTTTTTTTTTATAAAAGACGTGAAACATGCATTTTCTCTTTCCTTCATGTTTGAAGAGGCGAGACTATTTCACAGCTCGGTGAGACAGGTGTTGTAAAAAGATGTTCGCAGTAAATTTTGATGGGAAGGCCTGACCCCAGAGCGCGCTTCCAGCGGCTCCCGGGCGCGGCGGCCGGCGGGAGGAAGCAGCCTGGCCAGGACCATAAAGTGCGCTGAGCCAACGGGAATTCAATGATGTGTTTTAAGAAGTGTCTTTATGGCTCTTTGCTCGGGGCTGCTGGGAGAGCTGGGGGCGGGCGCGTGTGGGCGGGGCTCCCGGGCAGAGTGTCCATCACCGGTGCTGAGGCGCCTCGCCGCTTGTCTGCTGGCCCCCGGCCCCTGGCTCTGCCTGTGCCGAAGCCGGGACTGCTCAGCCGCCAGTCCACTGGGACGCACCAGTGCTCGCCAGGAATCCCGGTGGCAGGAATGAGGGCTGGGGCCGCGCATCGGGGAGAGGACACACAGCTCAGGGACCTTGTCCTTGTCCTTGACCCCCACCTGGAAGCAGGTCTACAGGAGCCCAGGTCACCACAGCCGGAGCAGAGCAGACGGGGCCGTGGGCAATGAGGAGCAGGGACCCTTCTGTGAGCCCAGGTCACCACAGCCGGAGCAGAGCAGACGGGGCCGTGGGCAATGAGGAGCAGGGACCCTTCTGTGAGCCATGGATTTTTTTTTTTTTTTTTAGAATTATCTATTTTTTTTTTTTTTTTTTTTTGAAAGGCAGAGAGAGAGAGAGAGAGAGAGAGGTCTTCCATCCCCTGGTTCACTCCCCAAATGGCTGCAACGGCCAAGGCTGTGCCAGTCCGAAGCCAGGAGCCAGGAGCTTCTTCCAGGTCTCCCACAAGGGTGCAGGGCCCAAGGACTTGGACCATCTTCTACTGCTTTCCCAGGCGCATTGGCAGGGAGCTGGAACTGAAGCGGAGAGGCCGGGACTCGAACCCGTGCCCAGTGGGATGCCAGCGTCACGGGCAGAGGCCTAACCTGCTAGACCGCAGCACCAGCCCCTGTGGGCCACGGACTCTGTGATCCCTGCACAGCCTCTGAGGGGCGCTGCTGGTCCCATTTACAGATGAGGACGCTGAGGCCTGGGCTGTGTGGCGGCAGTCCCTGTGGGGCACCAATGACCCTTCCCTCTCCAGCACCCAGCCCTGCCTGTGGTAACCCGGGTGCACCCAGGTGCCAACCCTCAGGCCCTGTACGCCCAAGTGCCTGGCCGGTCTTAGTGCCTCCACGATCTTCCACTCCAAAGGCCCGGCCTGGCCTGGCAGGACGAGGGCCCCAGGAACCAGGCGGTGAAATCAGCCGGCACGAGTTCTCCTGCCGGGAGACCGGCCTGGTGACAGCTACTTCCCTGGGGGAGAATGGGTCGACAGAAACAGGCTGCCGGCTTGGCAGCAGAGGGGCACCCAGGGCAGCTAAACGCTGCCATCTGTCCCGAGAACAGGACGGGCCATGGGCTGGGGTGTCCCACGCCCGTGGCCACCACCACACACGCACTGCAACACGCAGCGACTGGCCAGCGGGCTGACCGCCTCCCGTGCCACTCACGCAGCCCCCCAGCTGAGAACGCCGCCGCTGAGCCACGCGCCTGGCTTCCAGGTGGCCGTGTGCTGGGCACGGGAGGGCCTGCCCAGGCACAGCCACTGCCGGCCACTTCCCCGCGTGGGCCCTGTCCGGCAGCCTCCCGCGAACTGGGCACTCCTGAGAGTTACATGAGACCATCTCAGCTCCGAGAGGCCTCCCTAGTACATGCCGGAAAGAAACGCGGGCCCACGGCCATCAGAGCGCTGGGGGCAGCCTGTGCCCCAGAAGCCCTGCGCCGGCCAGCAGGAGCGTGGGCACAGACAGGGGCTGTCACTTACAGACAGGCATGGGAGGAACGCGTGCTCAGTGACCCGGAGCTGTGCGTGCATCACCCTAGGCTGTGCCGAGCGCACTGCGCTGGTTACGAGGTCACGGGCGACACATGGGACGGGAGACAGACACCATCACGCAGCTCCCTACGACATGCACGCCAGGGTGGGAGTTGGACGCGATGCCTGCTCCAGTCTACAGGAAGTCCAGGAAGACAGGAGAGAGGCGGGTCATCAGATGGGGGGGCAGGTGTGTGGCGCGGTGGCCCAGTCCTGGCTCCCCTTCACAGCCCAGCATGCTGGGAGGCAGCAGGTGGCGGCTCCAGCGAGGGGCCCTGCCACTCACTCGGCTGGAGTTCTGGCTGGCCCAGCCCTGGCTGCTGTGGGCCTCTGGGGAGGGAACAGTGCGTGTAAGATCCCTCCCTCTCTCCCCCTTTCAAATAAGGAAATAGTTTTGTTAGAAAATAAGAGTGCTTAGCCCTAGGGGGCGCCTGTCGGGGGCAGGGCAGGGCTCAGAGCAGCCGAGGCACAGCTGGACACACGGCACCCACAGTGCACCGACCACAGCCCGAGGCAGAACCTGAACCCAGTGAGAAACAAAGGCAGGGGTGGCCCTAGGGGATCCTGGGGCAACTGACAGCTGTCAATCAGGGGGCTGGAGAGCCCCGCCCAGCTCTCAGGCCACCTCCCAGCTCAGGCAGATCAGAGTTCCGTGCCCGCACCGATGTTACCAGACCAGGTCCCCGCGGCCGGAGCCCATTTTTCCCCGGTTTCTGCCTCCAGATCACAAGCTCCATGTGGGCAGGGCCCCCACCCATCTGACTACGGCCGAGCTAGCTACAAAGACGGCACTCAGTAAACAGCGATCCCAGCTCCAGTGGGGAGAGGTCCCATCAGTGTCCCGTCACGAGGCCTGGGGACTAGCACCTGGATCCATGCCCTTCCTTGCCACCCTGGGCTGCCGTTCGACACAGCTGGGAGAGCAGGGCTCCCGGCAGGTCCAGCGAGGCCCCTGCCAGCCCCCGGCTCCCGCCCTGGGTGGCACAGTGTGACAGTCTCGGCCTTGGCCCTGGGACCCCAGTCGGGCACTCTCTGCCCGCGCTAGAAGATCCCAGGGCCGGTGCCCCCCGCCCCCATGGTCGGTCCCTGTGATCTCCACCGCCAGGCACCAGCTCCAAAGCCGCCGCCTGCCCCAGGCCGCCCTGCCCGGTGCCCACCCGCTGGCCCCGCCGGCCGCCCTGCACTTCTGAAAGGGGATCCAGCCGGGAGTCCCGAGGCCAGGGCCAGGCCGTGAAAGGCAGGAGCAGCTGGCCCCACACGGGGCTACTTGGGGCTCTGCAGGTCAGCTCCCTCCCCCACCTGCTGGGGGGGTAGGGGGGCACACAGTGCTTTGAGTCTCTGCAGGGAAGGGGTGTCTCTGGCTTTCCCAGCCACAGCACCCCAACGCCAACCATGCTTCCAGCTCCTCTGACTTCTGCCCCCCAGAAATGGGACAGAGAGTGCTCATGTGGCCAGAAGCCAGCGGTGAGGGTAAAAGGGCACCGGATCACATGCCCAGGGAGGCCTGCCCAGGGCGGCGAGGGTGGGGGTGAGGCAGCCTGCCCAGGGCAGCCGGCTGGCGCTCTCCGAGCCCACCAGCTGGGTCACTGGCTCTGGCGCCTTCCCTCTGCCTGTCCCCTGCACCTCTGGGCCTCAAAGGCGAAGTATGCAAACTGAGCGGGCAGGGGGGGCTCAATTCAGGCCTGCCCAGAACTCCCCCAGTGACCTTGGGGAGCCCAGGAGGAGGGGGCGGGCACTGGGCCTCAGTTTCCCTCCTGCACAGTGGAGGTAGCCATGGGGGCCTCCGCTTGATCTCTGGGGGTGTCCTGAGACCCACTGCCGCCGGGCAAGGCCGCCTTCCTCACGCTGCCCCTGACTGAGACCTGGCCCTGGTCTGGGCTTAAGGGGTTGGCGGGGCTGGGCACACGAGGGAGGGGGCAGGGAGCCAATCCAGGGTGTCAGCTCCCCCGGGTGTCCGGGCAGAAGGGGCAGCTCCGCGGCGCCGGCCAGCCAGGAAGACCCACGCGGGGCTGCCCGCGCCCCTCGCCCTTCCACTTACATTTTGCCTCCTTCCAGTCGGTGGAGGTGCTCAGGTCCACCTTCGCCGCCATGGCCAGGGGGGCCCAGGTGCGCACCCCGGCGCTCGGCCCCACCGCCACCGCCCCCCAAGCCCCAACTCCCGCTGAGGCCCGCGCGCGCGGGGCGAACGCGCCCAGGGACGCCGGGGGTCCGCACGCACTGCCGGGGGTCCGCGTGGCACCGGCCGAGGGGCTGGGCCAGGGACGCGGGGCGCCGAGCAGCTGCCCCGCGGCGCGCAGCTGTACCAGGCTGCCGGACACTCGGCTCGGCAGGGACATGAGCGGGCGGCGCGGAGCGGCTCCCCGCCCACTCGGACTCTATTTACGGTGCTCGGGAGAGTCTCTCCCTTATTTACTCGGGGCCAGGTGGCGTGTGCCAGCCCGTGGCGACCTGCTCGGAGCCTGCCGGGGGCGCGGACACAACACCCCGGGCGCGCCGCTGGGCACCCTGGAACTTGTAGTCCGGGCCGCCGGCCGGGCCCGCGCGCTCCTATGCACACGTGCGCGCCCCGCGCGGGCGCCTCCTTGCGGTTCGGCGTCGGTGGCGGCCGGCGGCCTGGCGCGAGCCGCAGCCCCCGCGCCCTCGGCGCCTGCCCGGGCCGGAGGGAGTCCCCGGGGCGGTCCGCACGCCGCACCCCGCTCCCCACCGCTCCCCCAGGCCCCGGGAGCGGCGCGTCCCGGCCCGCCTTGGGGGGGTGACAGGTGTCGGGAACCGCTGCGTCCGGCTCTGCGCCAATGCCTCTTGGGCCAGGGTGGAGAATAGTGGGATTTCGGGGGAAAAATGTTTTTATTGTTACTATTTGAAAAGCAGAGAGTGAGCTTAAGGCCCGGGAGCGCGCCATCAACCCTGTCTCCCGTGGGGGTGGCAGGGATCCAGCATTGGCATCAGCAGACCCCGGGCGCTAGCGCTGGTCTCAGCCTGGGCCAAATGTCCACCGACTTTTTACTCTTTTTTTTTTTTTTTTTAGTAAAGATGCTATTTCCTTTTTTTTTAATCTTTTTTTTTTTTTTTGACAGGCAGAGTGGACAGTGAGAGACAGACAGAAAGGTCTTCCTTTTCCGTTGGTTCTCCCCCTGATGGCCGCTGTGGCCGGCACATCACGCTGATCGGAAGCCAGGAGCTAGGTGCTTCTCCTGGTCTCCCATGGGGTGCAGGGCCCATGGACCTGGGCCATCCTCCACTGCACTCCTGGGCCACAGCAGAGAGCTGGCCTGGAAGAGGGGCAACCGGGACAGAATCCGGCGCCCCGACCGGGACTAGAACCTGGTGTGCCAGCGCCGCAGGTGGAGGATTAGCCTAGTGAGCCGCGGCGCTGGCCGATGCTATTTTCTTAAATTTTATTTTTTATGTATTTGAAAGGCAGAGAGACAGAGAGAGACAGAGAGAGCTCTTGCATCCACTGGTTCACTCCCCACATGGTCATAATGGCTGGGGCTGAGCCAGGCTGCAGCCAGGAGCCAGGAGCTTCTTCCAGGTCGCCTGTGTGAGTGCAGGCCCAAGGACTGGGGTCCTCTGCTGCTGCCTTCCCAGGCCCCTAGCAAGGACCTGGGTTGGAAGTGGAACAGCTGGGTGTTGGGATGCTGGTGTCGCGGGGGGGCGGCGTAACCAGCTGTGCCACAAGGCCGGCCCTTCATAACGTTTTACAAACACCATGAGGACAGATTTTTTTATTATAAATATTGTATACATTGCTATATTATTACTATGCTTGATAAATGGAATAACAGATCTAGTGGATTTTTTAAAAAACATTTATTTATTTATTTGAAAGGCAGGATACAGAGAGAAGAGGAAAGACATCTTCCATCTGCTGGTTTACTCCCCAAATGTCTGATGGCCGGGGCTGGGCCGGCTGAAGCCAGGAACCAGCAGATTCCTCCAGGTCTCCCACGCGGGTGCAGGGCCCAAGGACTTGGGCCATCTGCTGCTGCTTTCCCAGGCCACAGCAGAGAGCTGGATCAGAAGTGGAGCAGGGGCCGGTACTGTGGCCCAGTGGATAAAGCTGCTGCCTGCAGTGCCGGAATTCATATGGGCGCCGGTTCAAGTCCCGGCTGCTCCACTTCCAATCCAGCTCTCTGCTATGGCCTGGGAAAGCAGTGGAGGATGGCCCAAGTGCTTGGGCCCCTGCACCCACGTGGGAGACCCAGAAAAAGCTCCTGGCTCCTGGCTTTGGACCAACCCAGCTCTGGCCATTGCGGCCATTTGGGGAGTGAACCAGTGGAAGGAAGATCTCTGTCTCTCCCTGTAACTCTGCCTCTCAAGTAAATAAAAACTTGAAAAAAAAAAAAAAAAAAAGATGGGGGAGGTGGCACTATGGCGCAGCCGGTTAAAACCCCACCCTGCAGTGCTGGCATCCCATATGGGCACTGGTTCTAGTCCTGGCTGCTCCTCTTCTGATCCAGCTCTCTGCTACAGCCTGGGAAAACAGTAGAAGATGGCCCAGGTCCTTGGGGGCCCTGCACCCACGTGGGAGACCTGGAGGAAGCTCCTGGCTCCTGGCTCCTGGCTCCTGGCTTCGGATCAGCTCAGCTCTGGCCGTTTCGGTCATTTGGGGAGTGAACCAGCAGAATGGAGGATCTCTCTCTCTCTCTCTCTCTCTCGGCCTCTCTTTCTCTTTGTGTATAACTCTGAACTTCAAATACATAAAATAATTCTTTTTTTTGACAGGCAGAGTGGACAGTGAGAGAGAGAGACAGAGAGAAAGGTCTTCCTTTTCTGTTGGTTTTCCCTCCAATGGTCGCCACGGCCGGTACCGGGACAGAATCCGGCGCCCCGACCGGGACTAGAACCCGGTGTGCCGGCGCCGCAAGGCGGAGGATTAGCCTAGTGAGCCACGGCGCCGGCCAAATAATTCTTAAGAAAATAAATAAAAAGAGCCTCTGTCCTGGGGATTCAGCTTTGCGTGACCGTGGCCTTCTTGCCCTCTGGATGACCCTGGAGGCATGCCCCCCCTTGGTGAACAAGGTTCTGAGGATAAACTTTGGCAGGACGGCTGCGGCAACTCGGGACGCCACATCCACGGGAGAGCGCCTGGTTCAGGTCCCGGCCACGCCTCACTCAGTTCCAGCTTCCTGAAACACACCTGGGAGAGTTGGTGGCCCAAGGGCTTGGGCCCCCGCCAGCCATGGGTGAAGCTCCTCGCTCCTGGCTCCTGGCTTTGGCCTGGCCCAGTCCTGGCTGGTACAAGCATTTGGGGAGTGAACTAGCACGTGAAAGCTATCTCACTTTTCCTGTCACTCTGCCTTGAAAATCTGAAACAACAACAACAAAAAAAAACATAAAGTAAAAAACCATTTTTTCCAAAAGGTGACCTTGTGAATGTTAGTCTTTCCGGAAAGAGCCCAGGTGCATTCCCTTAGCCTGGGGCCACCTCTCCGGCTGCCCCGCGACCCGGCCAGCTCAGAGCAGCCTCCCGCCACGCACACGTCCCCTCGTGATGCGCCCTCTGTGTCCTCTTGGACCTGTGGCCTTGCGCCCCCGCACACCCTGCACCTTCAGTGGCTGCTCTCCACCCAGGATCTCTCTGGGTCACCGAGAGCCAGATAGGCAGCCGGCACAGGCCCCAGGTCCAGACCTCCTCGGCGCCCACCTGTGGCCTGCAAAGTGCTCGTGCAGGTGTCGCTGATGGCCAGAGTGGCACTGGGTGGCCCCAGGCCCGCGTCCCCTCACTGCTATAACATCGCCACGTGTTTGGCGGCAGCAACAGCTTGGCATTGGTTCTTCAAGCTGTGTGGGTCAGAAATTTCACCAGAGGGGCTGGCGCTGTGGCACAGAGGGCTAAAGCCCTGGCCTGAAGCTCTGGCATCCCATATGGGTGCCGGTTCTACTCCCAGCTGCTCCTCTTCCAATCCAGCTCTCTGCTATGGCCTGGGGTAGCAGTAGAAGATGGCCCAAGTCCTTGGGCCCCTGCAACGGGGTGGGTGGGAGACCCGGAAAAAGTTCCTGGCTCCTGGCTTTGGATTGGCTCAGCTCCGGCCATTGTGGCCAGTTGGGGAGTGAACCAGCAGATGGAAGACCTCTCTCTCTCTCTCTCTCTCTCTCTCTCTACCTCTGCCTCTCTCTACCTCTGCCTTTCAAATAGATAAAATAAATCTTCAAAAAAAAGAAAGGAAGAAATCCCACAAGCTTTCCACTCCGATCAAGGCACCAGCTGGGCTGGGCTCCTTTTGGAAGCTCCAGGGGAGAATCCGGGTTTCTTTCTTCTGCCAGTTTCCGGAGACCACCCCCTGCCGGGCGCCTGGCCCCTTCCTCCAGCCCCACGCCCAGCCGCAGCCACGCGAAGGTCTGTGTGCCTCGTCACGGAGTGGCACTCTCTCCAACTCTCTCCTCCGCTCCCCCACTTCCGTTTCGAGGGCCTTTATGAGGGCCCACCTCGATGATCCAGGATTTTCTCTCAATTTAAAGTTGCGGGGGGGCAGGGTGCCAGCGCTGTGGCGTAGCAGGTAAGGCTGCTGCCTGCAGTGCCAGCTTCCCACACGGGTGTTCGTTCATGTCCGGGCTGCTCCACTTCCGATCCAGCTCTCTGCTGTGGCCTGGGAAAGCAGTAGAAGATGGCCCAAGTCCTTGGGCCCCTGCACCTGCGTGGGAGACCCGGGGAAAGCTCCTGGCTCCTGGCTTCGGGTCGGCACAGATCCGGCTGTTGCGGTAATTTGGGGAGTGAACCAGCAGATAGAAGACCTCTCTCTCTGCCTCTGCCTCTCAAATAAATAAATATATCTTAAAAATAAAAAAGTCAGTAGGGGGCTGGCGTTGTGGCATGGTGGGGTGTGCTTCCAATCCCAGCTGCCTGCTGATGCTCGGGCCCCTGCACCCACGTGGGAGACCCAGATGAAGTTCCCAGCTCCTGGCTTCTGCCTGGCCCGGTCTCAGCCATTGCAGCCATCTGGAGAGTGGACTGACAGATGGAAGATGTCCCTCTCTCTGTGTAGCTCTGCCTTTCAAATGAATAACAAATCTTTTTAAATAAGTATTTTATTAATATGTATTAGTTTTTAATTAATCAACTGATTTTCTTTTTAAAATATTTATTTATTTATTTGAAAGTCAGAGTTATCCAGAGAGAGAAGAGGCAGAAAGAGAGAGAGAGAGGTCCTTCATCCGATGGTTCACTCCCCAAATGGCCGCAATGGCCGGAGCTGCGCAGATCTGAAGCCAGGAGCCAGGAGCTTCCTCCAGGTCTCCCACGTGGGTGCAGGGGCCCAAGGACTTGGGCCATCTTCCACTGCTTTCCCAGGCCATAGCAGAGAGCTGGATCGTAAATGGAGCATCTGGGACTCGAACTGGCACCCATATGGGATGCCGGCACTTCAGGCCAGGGCGTTCACCCACTGTGCCACAGCGCCAGCCCCTACCCCTGCTGTTTCTTAGCACTGAGACCCAGCCCTGTTCCATGAGGCGGCCAGGATGGTGGCGGCCCCAGCTACAGCTCCCCGTGCTCAGGTGGCCCTGGGCGAAGACCCGCGAGTCTAACTATTTGAGCTCGGCCTTGTGGGAAAGGGACGATTTTGCGAGACCCTGCAGTGCTGTTTGGGGGGTGTGCGAGGCAGGGCGCCCACAGAAGCACAGAGGAAGCAGTCTGTGGGCTGCTGCCCTGGGGCTCCGGCTCAGGGCGCTGTGGGTTATACCGCGGGCAGGGGCTGTGTGCAGACGGGAGCTACCTCCCGCTGCTGCGTGTCAGTGAACACTGTGCTTACGAAACTCATACATTAGAAACGGGACAAGCTTTTCTTACACATCCGAGTGCAACTTACAAATCTAGTTTTCTATTTATAAATCTAATAATTTAGTATAAAGTAAGAACAATTACCTTTACTTATGCCTTGATCAATATTTAATTAACTCATAAATCCAACAGATTAAATTCTAAAAATGAATGCCGATTACAAACTTAGGTAATTAAATTCCCTAATAGATTTTAAACTACATCTTCCAGAGTAGAATCGCTGTTAAAATTCTCCAACACCTGGAACCCCCAACTAAAGAGACTCACACCCCTTGGCTGGCACCGCGGCTCACTAGGCTAATCCTCCGCCTGCGGCACCGGCACACCGGGTTCTAGTCCCGGTCGGGGCGCCGGATTCTGTCCCGGTTGCCCCTCTTCCAGGCCAGCTCTCTGCTGTGGCCCCGGAGTGCAGTGGAGAATGACCCAAGTCACCCCATGGGAGACCAGGAGAAGCACCTGGCTCCTGGCTTCGGATCAGTGCGGTGTGTGGGCCGCAGCGCACAGGCCACAGCAGCCATTGAGGGGGTGAACCAATGGAAAAAGACCTTTCTCTCTGTCTCTCTCACTGTCCACTCTGCCTGTCAAAAAAAAAGAGAGAGACTTACACCCCTAACGAGCATAATTTCTTTTTTTTTTTTTAAGATTTATTTATTTATTTGAAAGTCAGAGTTACACCCCCCACCGCAGGCTGTGAGCGTGGACGGCCGGGCCCCAGATGGAGCCCCGTGGCTCTCTAAGGGATAGTTCCTGAAGGATAATCACCATCGTCTCACTCCTTGAAGCTTACGGCACAGCGCCTCGCTTCGCCAATTCACCAGAGTAGAGCACTATTTTTAAACACTGGATTAATTTACTTGAGTGACAGAGTGAGCTCCCGTCCACTGGGTCACTTCCCAAGTGGGGCCCAAAGCCAGGAGCACAGAGGTCAACCCAGGTCTCCGATTCAGGCAGCCGGACACCAACTACTTAAGCCATCAGTGTGGCCTCTCAGGGTGGGCATTGGCAGACGCCAGGGGTCCGGAGCCAGGCACCAGACCCAGGCACTGAAATCAGGAATGACCCCTAAAATTCACACAAAAATATGGCCCCGTAAAGTCCCCCAGAAGCGCTATCTGGGGTGCCACGTATGCTACCGGAATTTGGGGTGCCGTACGATTTCACCATACGCTTTTTACTAAATCCCCAACATTTATAAGCCCGAGAGGGCTCTTGCCCAATATTTAGAGAAGAATTCTAAATACCGGCACAGATAAACGAGGCAGCACGGCACATTTTAGGCCTTTATTTAGTGTGAAAGATGCGTAGGAGAGTGGGAGCTTTATTAAGGGAGAGGGGTAAATCTGGGTTCACACGAGCACCAGGAACCAGCCACGAGGAGGAGCACCTGGGCCAGGAAGCCTGAGGGGTGGCCCGAAGGCCACGCGCCCTGGAGGCGCAGGGCTACAGCGAGCCCCTCCTGGCGAGAGGCCAGGGCAGAAGAGAAGAGGGCCGGACACACCGTGTCCCAGGCTTTAACCCACTTCCAAAGGGGAGTGGTTAATTACCCTGATTGGCTGGTGGGCGCCCAGGTGTGGCCAGGTGGGGGGATGAGGTCACACAGGGGCGTGGCGAAGGCGTGGTCTTCCAGCTCACAGACCTAATCGATTTTAACCTGTAGGCCTGCCTACTTCAGTACCACCTCAGGGGGCTCCAGCAGCAGCCAGCGGCCCGCCTGCCCGCGAGGTCACCACCCCAACAGCCGCGCCCCGCGTTCCCCAGTGAGCAGGATTGGCCAGCCAGCTCGGCAGAAGCTGGGGTTGTGAGGACCCCGACGGGTTAACAGGCGGTCAGGGCGGTCCCAGAGGAAGTTAGGGTGGTGGAGTGCATGCACCCCCCCCAAGGCAAGAACCAAAAGCCCGCCCTCCTACCGAGGAATCTCCAAATTTACCATGAGAATAGGGAGGGAGTGGTGGCACGGTTGATGGTGAAAACATGTGGCCCACCCCACCCTGAGCGAGCCAGCCCACAGCTAGGTTTCCAATCAGGACCTTTGTCCCCGCCCTGTAACTGAACGCCAAGATGATTGTCAAGTTCTTTTGTTTTCCAAAATTAAGCTTAAAAACCCCAAGTGCCGCGGGGGCCTCTGACAGCCCCCTCTGTGCCACCCTGGCTGGAGGCCTCTTTCTGATCAACCTCGCTTTTAAATCCAGACGCCTGGGGGCTCTTCCACTTGAGACCAAGAACCGCGGCAGCAGTACGCTCTCCGCCGTCACGTCCCCGCACGGGGAGCACCGTTAAACAGGACATTGAAGTATTCCTGGGGGCGGGTGGTACCGTGCTGGGGTGACCACAGTGCTGGCTCCCGTGCCCAGGGAACCAGCGGGAGATGGCCCGGGTGCTCGGGTCCCTGCATCCACGTGGGAGACCCAGACGGAATTCCTGCTTCCTGGCTTTGGCCTGGCCCAGCCTTGGCACTGCAGCCCTCAGGGGAGTGACCCCGCAGATGCAGGCTCTCTATCCCCCCGCCCCCATCATTGTCTTTCAGTCTTGCAGGAGGCACCTTTAGGAGTTTCTCAAGGCCCAGGGTTTTTTCTTACTGGGAGGAGGAGACTGGGGGTGGGTGGCTGGGGGGGGGGGGGTGTTTACCTCCCGCTCCAAACTGAAGCCCTCCCAGAATTCCAAACTGCTTTTTAGAGAATTCTAGGCACAGGCTCAACCACGGCCTGCATCGTGGTTACACACAGGTACACGTGGGCTTCATGTAGGGAGTGGACAGGGAAAGGTAAGAAGGGGGATGTTTTTAATTGTTTTTTAGAGTTTTTATTTATTTATTTGAAAGGCAGACTTACAGGGAGGCAGAGAGAGAAAAATCCTCCATCCACTGGTTCATTCCCCGAATGGCGGGAGCTGGCCCGATCTGAACCAGGAGCCTGGAGCTTCTTCCGGGTCTTGCACGTGGGTGCCCAAGGACTTGGGCCATCCTCCACTGCTCTCCCAGGCCACAGCAGAGAGCTGGACTGGAAGTGGAGCAGCCGGGACTAGAACTGGCGTCCACGTGGGATGCCGACACTGCAGGCGGCGGCTTTACCCGTTATCTGGAAGGGGAACTCCACACCCCGGGTAAGGGGAAGGGATGGGTCATCTGATTAGGGATAGGATGACCAGCAGGTGGGCCTCCAGCTCAGGAACTCAACCCATCGCCCCAACTCCCCACTTCACCACCTTCCCCAGGCCCCCACCGCCCCGCGCTGACGCCCGGTCTCCCACCTCCCTCTTGAAAATGTATCACCACCCCTGCTCCAGCACACACACTGGGCTTTTTTTTTTTTTTTTAAGATTTTTACTTATTTCTTCGGGAGGCAGTCACAGAGACATAGAAAGGACTTCCATCCACTGGCTCCCTCCCCAAATGGCCACAAGGGCAGGAGCCAGGAGCTTCTTCCGGTCTCCCACGCGGCTGCAGGGGCCCAAGCACTTGGGCCATCCTCCACTGCTTTGGGCTGGAAGAGGAGCAGCTGGGACTTGAACTGGCATCCTCACGGGATGCCGGCGCCTCACGCAGAGGCTTAGCCTGCTCCACCACAGCCCGGCCCCCACCAAGGGAGTTCTGAGCCCACCGTGACCCCTGACAGGGGACAGCATGTCCAGGCACATTCCGTGAACTGACAAGTGCCTACTGCGGGCTGGACTCTGGGAAAGAGGCTCCAGGCCGTCCGGGGCCTCCCGGACCGCGGCACCCACGCCCACGTCGCCCCTCTGGTGGGGCTCACGCCCAGCCCAGCGCCGGCAGAGCCATGTACCGGGTGCCTGCCGGGGGCGGCACCGCAGCCTGGAGATGGCAGGGCCGCGGGAAGCGGGAACCACGAGGGGACCGGCGGAGGGAGGCAGGCTGGCCCGACACTGAGCGAGCCGCACCCCAAAGCCTGCACAGGGAGGGGTCTGCCGAGAGGCCACCGGCACAGGCGGGACACGGACCCGCGTTCAGCGGCAAAGAGCAAGAGACAGCGCCCACGCCACCCCGAGCTGGTTCCCTCCCCCAGAGCCCCTGCAGCTGGGACTGAGCCAGGCCCAAGCTGAGAGGGGAGTCCACCTGGTCCCACGCGCGGGCGCCTGCTACCCCAGGGCGCGCGTTCGCGGGGCGTGGGTGCGGCGCTGGGCCTCGAACCTGCAACTAGCTGGGATGTGGCGGGGCCCCGGGCGGTCCTCGCGCGAACCCATCCAGTTCCCCGAACCACACACGGGGCCTGCACGCAGAAGCACCCACCGAACCCAGACTCATCTCTCTCCCGCCTTCCCCACCCCACCCCCTGGGGCTGGACCCCCGGCCGCGGCCTCCAATGCCCGCGTCCGGCCCAAGCCACGGCGCCTTCTCGGCCACGGCGCAATTCGGGGAGACCCAGGGTCTAACAGGTGGGCCGAAGCCGGAGGCGCAAACGCGGGCACTGGCGCTCACGGGCCGAGCCGCTCTCCCGGCGCCGGCGCAGACAGTCGCGCCCCAGGCCCACGCGAGGACAGGGTCGTCTCGGCCGGAGGCAGCCGCAGTCCCCAGAGCCCCGGCAACTGGGCGTTCAGGGCAGCCCCGAACTCCCACAAACCACCGGCGGGGCGACACCCGGCACCCGCTCTTTGACGGGCAGCCGTTTAAACCTATCAACGCAAAGTGTTGGCAAGTCTCCGCCCAATTGAAATTTTTTTTCTTGTGAAGGCGGTTCCTTCATGGAGTCTGGCAGCCCAATGGGAAAGGTGGAAATTTCCAGAAAGAACAGAACCAATGGGCGCTGCCAGCTCGACCGCGATTGACAAACCAACCAGCCAATCCTAGTCGCAGACGTACGCCCCTCCCTCCATCCACAGGGCCTGAGATGGGCGGGGATTGCCCGAGAGAGCCAATCAGGAGGTGCGGGGAAGGCCGGGTTGACGGGATTACTGGTCTCCGACCAATGAAAGAAAAGCGAAAATGATAGGCTGGACTTCAAGCCAATTGCAGAGGAGCAGAGGGAGCCCCCTAGAGGCGCTCGGCCAGTGAGCAGGCGAGGAAGAGGCGGGAGCCGGGGTCCTGGCATCTTCTAGTAGGTTCCAGAAGGCGGCGCGTGCGGCTGGGAACGCGGAGCGGACGGGTTCGATTCAACGGGGTTCCGGGCCGGACTATGGAGCAGGTGAAGGGGGAGGGGCGGGCTGTGCCCGAGACGGCTCGGGCACCGGCCGAGGCTGGGCCCGGCGGAGTGGCGGGGCGGGCACCGGCTCGGGGCGGCCGGGGCCGGGGCCGGGCTGTCGGCGGCGGGAGGCGAGGGCGTGAGGGCCGCGGCCTGAGGGCAGGCCGGCGGCCGCCCGTGGCGGGGCCGGGCCGCGGGGAGCGCGGGCCGCCGGGGGAGGCCTGAGTTGGGCGTGAGGCCTCCCGAGAGGTGGCTGCAGGCCGAGCCGCGGGTGGGCGAGGGGCAGGAGCCGCGGCCGGGGGAGGTCGCGGCCTGGGCGGGCAGCGACTGGGGACGGGGAAGCCGCCCCGGACGGTGACCTCGGGGAAAGCCGGGAGCGGGGACGGGAGCGCTGGGAGTGCCGAGGGACTTTGCAGCCTGGGGTCCCCGGGGGCAGGAGAGGCCTCCCTGGCTGCGTCGAGGTCGGGGTCCGGGCGGCCGGCGGCGGGGACGAGTGCCCTCCGGCCGGCGTCTCGCGGGTCCGTGTGCGACGTGCGGCCGCAGCCCGAGAAGTCGGGGTCTGACCGCGCGGGGAGGCGTCCCCAGCCGTGGACCTGCGGCGTTGGAAGCGATGCCCACGGGGGCCTGCAGGTGCGCGCGAGACCTCGCGAGGCGGCTGCCGTGGGGCCGCGGCCACTGACGGTGGAAAAAGCGGGGAGCCGGGCGCCGTGGCCTGGGGAGGGCCCCTGCAGCGGGGGCCTTTGTTCTGGCGCGGTGGGCAGGGCTGGAGCGGCCCGTGCGCGGCCGGGACCGAGGTGCCCCGTGCTGACCTGGAGCGGGACGGGGAGAGGGTGGTGCCCGTCTCGGGCCTCCGTAGTGTTGTGTCCGGGGCGAGGCAGGCCGGCGTGGGCCAGCGCGGGGACTGGAAGCCCTTGGTCTGTTGGTGTAGAAGCGGCCGTCGGTGCTGTGGGCGGTTCTCCTGGGCCGCCCACTGCGGGCCCATTACGGGCGGACTGCAGCCTAAGCCGGGGGTCCTGCCGCCCGCGCTCGCGCCCAGGTGCGCTAGCACCCGCCCCTCCGAGTCCAGGCCCCGAGAGCGCCGGGGGACTGCTCGGCCCTCGGTTTTGGATTTCGGCTGTGAAGTCCGTCCTGCAGTTAGACCTCAGAGCGGACAAGTTAGAGTCAGGGGCGGCGGGAGGGAGCGCCCACCCGCCGGCTCACCCCCGCGTGGCCCTAAGGCCAGGGCTCCCACGCGGGGGCAGAGCCCAAGCACGAACCAGCAGGGCTGCCGTGTTGCAGGCAGCTTAACCCTCCACCCCACAGCCCTGCCCCGTGGGTGTCTAAAACAAGGACCTTTCTCGTCTCAGGGTACACTGTACTTTTAGAAAGAAAAGAGGTTTATTTGCTTGTTCGAAAGGCAGAGTTGTATGCACTGGGAGACACAGAAATATCTTCCATCCACTGTCCCACTCCTCCAGTAGCCACAGTGGCGGGGACTGGGCCAGGCCAAGGCCAGAAGCTGGAAACCCTGCCCGGGGCTCCCACACTGCTGGCGGGCCCATCTCTGCTTTTCCAGGTGCATTCGCAGGGCGCTGGCCTGGGAGTGGAGCGGCCGGGGCTGGAACCAGAGCCCAGGAGAAGCTGGTGTTGCACACAGCGGCTTAGCCTGCTGCACCGCCCCTGGCCGCAGGCTTGCACATCCGACCAGGGCGCGCATCCCGCTGTGGGAAGTCAGAGAGGCAGAGAGAGGTCTTCATCCGCTGGTTCACTCCCCAGATGGCCACAGCGGTCGGAGCTGCACCGATCTGAAGCCAGGATCCCCCTCCGGGTCTCCCACACGGATGCAGGGCCCCAGCACTGGGGCCATCTTCCACTGCTTTCCTAGGCCACAGCAGGGAGCTGGATCTGAAGAGGAGCAGCCGGGACTAGAACTGGTGCCCTGTGGGCTGCTGCACTGCAGGCAGCGGCTTTACCCGCTACGCCACAGCACCAGCCCCTGTGTGACACGCGTGAAGCGGTGTTTGCGGTCCTGTGTGCTGGCACCCCTTCCGCGGGATGTGCTGGAACGCTGGTCCTGACCTAGAGGATTGTGCCGCAGCTCAGTCCTTGCATGGAAACTGCTTTTCCTCGCGTGGTCAGGACCTCACCAGGCTTCCTCAGCTGCCCCTGGGCACCAGTTTTTTTTTTTTTTTTTTAAGATTTATTTAAATTTATTTGATAAGAGTTAAAGAGAGAAGTAGAAGCAGAGTTAGCGGTCTTCCATCCGCTGGTTCACTCCCCAGATGGCCACAGCGGCCAGAGCTGAGCCCAGCTGAAGCCAGGAGCTGGGAGCTTCTTCCCACGTGGTGCAGGGGCCCGAGGACTTGGCCCATCCTCCACTGCTCTCCCAGGCCACCGCACAGAGCATCAGAGTGGAGCAGCTGGGGCTCGAACCGGCGCCCATCTGGGATGCCAGAGCTGCGGGCAGGCCTTAGCCCGCCGCATCGCGGTGCTGCCTCACCATAGAGTTCTGTGACTTGGCGTTTCCCCTCCCTTGCTGCACTGTTAGGCCTTTTCCTGTCTTCTTCCCTGGCTCTTGCACTCCTTCCTCTTGGAGGGTTCCTGGGTGCTGTGCCCGGAGGGCCCAGAGTCCTTTGTGTTAATGCAGTTTTTTTCTTTTTTTCTAAGATTTTATTCATTTATTTGAGAGGTAGAGTTAGAGACACAGAGAGAGGTCTTGCATCTGCTGGTTCACTCCCCAAACGACCACAATGGCCGGAGCTGGGCGGAACTGAAGCCAGGAGCCACTCTGGGTCTCCCACGCGGGTGCAGGGGCCCGAGGACTTGGGCCATCTTCTGCTGTGCCGGGACACAAACCGGCACCCATGTGGGATGCCGGCGCTGTGGTGGAAGCTTAGCCTACCGCGCCCCAGCGCTGGCCCCTGGTGTGTTTCTGTCGTGGATACCCTGTGGGGGTTGGGGGTGGCATCGAATGGCAGAGTGGTACAGTAACTTTGTGACGTGGCCTGATACCAGGGAATGTGTTGGTATTTTATTTTTTTATTTTTTTACCTTTGAAAGGTAGAGTTAGAGAGGGGTCTTCCATCTGTTGGCTCGCTCCCAGTGGCCGGGCTAGGCCATGCCAAGGCCAGGAGCTTCATCTGGGTCTCCCACGCGGGTGCCGGGGTCCATGTACCTGGACCACCTGCTGCTGCTTTCCCGGCGCGTCAGTGGAGAGCTAGACCAGGACTCCAGGCTGCGCTCTGGCATGCCATGCATTTCAGAGGGAGCTCAGGGTGTGGGCTGCCCGGGGCGGGTGGCCTTCCCCGGGCGGTTCCAGCAAGAAGCCCCTTGGTTAGGACCCTTCTAACCTGGCTTTCTTCGACCCTTTGCTTCTAAGTATTGGCAGGGACGGGAGACCAAAGCAGGGCCTTGGTCTGCGTTCTCCGTCCCCTGTGTGGCCCCGGGGAAGAAGCTAGGGGTCAGCTTTCCCCGTGCAGGACGGCGGTACTGCGCGTGGCCACGTCGCCCTGGCTGAACAGGAGGGGCTGGCAGAGGAGCCCTGACTGGCGTCCTGAGCTCCGGGGAGCTCGCCACAGCCTGCAGGCCCTGCGCCGCGAGTGCTGATCCAGGTGCTGGCTTCCCGCGAGGGGCGGGGCCTGTGCCCGGCGTGTCATGTGGACTGGGAATCTGCCGCGTGGTTCGCTTGTCCGTGGAAGGGCCCCTCCGGGAGCGGCTCCCTCGTCTCCGGGAGACGGGTTAGAGCGGGGCCCGCTCGGCCCTGCCGGCTGCCGGAGGGGTGGATGAAGCTGCTTCCCGTTCTGATGTGATGAGGCTCGGGAAGACCTGGGGGGCTCGGGAAGGCCTGGGGGCGCTGAGCGCGCTGTGCCCACAGGTGAGCGAGCTGAAGGAGAAGGGCAACCAGGCCCTGAGTGCCGGCAACATCGACGACGCCGTGCGGTGCTACTCGGAGGCCATCCGGTTAGACCCCCGGAACCATGTGCTCTACAGCAACCGCTCCGCGGCCTACGCCAAGAAAGGGGACTACCAGAAGGCCTACGAGGACGGCTGCAGGACCGTGGAGCTGAAGCCCGACTGGGGCAAGGTACGCCGGGGCGGCGCTCCAGCTCGTCCGCAGCGAGGCCTGGGCTCCGTCCTCTGTCCTGGGAGAAGGGAGCCGCTGCCGGCCGGGGGCGGGGGGGGGGGCAGTCTCGATCCTCAGCCGGGGCATCCTGTCCTGTTCGTGGCCTAGGTGGAAGTGTCAGTTTGCTGCTTAACTTGTAGATGGGTCTTGAGTCGTCTCTGGGAGTTCACCTCCAGGCTGCTTTATTTTATTTTGTGTTTGTCTTTGCTGGCTCCAGGGCTATTCGAGAAAAGCAGCCGCTCTTGAGTTCTTGAACCGATTTGAAGAAGCCAAACGAACCTACGAGGAGGGCTTGAAACATGAAGCCAGCAACCCCCAGCTCAAAGAGGGCCTGCAGAACATGGAGGCCCGCCTGGCAGGTGGGCGCCGGGCGCGGCTCCTCGCCTGGCCGTGTCCTCGAGTTAGAAGGTAGCCTGCAGGGACGGGTTTCACAGGTGGCTTCGCTGTGTCCCCACAGAGAGGAAGGTCATGAACCCCTTCAACATGCCCCATCTGTACCAGAAGCTGGAGAGCGACCCCAGGACCCGGGCGCTGCTCAGCGACCCCACCTACCGCGAGCTCATAGAGCAGCTGCGGCACAAGCCGTCGGACCTCGGCACGTGAGTAGGGGCGGGGCGGGCGGGCCAGGCCGCGGTTTCTGTCTTAAAGTGGGAGGCGTGGTACAGTCCCCCTGCGCCCCTCACCCCGTTTCCCCATTAACATCTCGATTGGAGTCCCTGTCACAACTGATTAACTATTCCCACTCTCCTGTTTCTTATGCATCCAAAACCTCTCATTCCCTCCCAGCCTCCACCGTTGATTTCTGTTAGAGCAGTGAAGGTTTGTTTATAGCAAGGGTCGGGGAGAGACTGGCGTTGTGTGCAGCAGGTAAAGCTGGCTCCCGTGACGCCAGCGTCTCACGTGGGTGCCGACCGTGTCTGCTGCTCCTGGCTTCAGCCTGGCCCAGCCCTGGCCGTTGCAGCCACCTGGGGAGTGAACCGGTGGATGGAAGACCTCTGTCTCTTCCTTTGTAACTCAGATAACTTTGAGATAAATAAGTCTTTGAAAAAAGGGAGGGGCGGTGGAAGCGTGTGTTACAGTGAGCAGAGTCTCTGCACTCTGCGTGTGGCTCCTCCCCCTGCTCGCAGTTCTGGGCGGGACCAGCTCCATGGTTGCAGGGACACGAGCCCTGCTGCTCCCTGTTGGGATTTTTGCAACAGGAACAGTCACACTGCTGGGGTGATTTGAGGGGTGGGCGTTGTGCTGTAGTGCGGGCACCTTGTGGCACCGGATTAAGTCCTGGGGTCCACTTCCAGTCCCCCTGCCTGCTAATGGCCTGGGAGAGCAGCAGCAGTTGGGCACAGTGCCTGGGACCCTGCCCCCACGTGGGAGGACCACGTGAAGCTCCTGGCTTCGGCCCTCGGGGGAGTGATGGAAGTGGATGCAAGGGAAAAGGCTGTCTTTCCTCTCTGTAACTGTACCTTTCAAGTAAATTTTTGAAAGATTAAGATTAAGGCAAATAGGGAGAGAGAAAGAGATCTTCCATCTGCTTGTTACCTCCCTGGTGCACACAACAGCTGGGACAGGGCCACCAGCATGAGCTGAGCTGAGCTGCCGGCTGCCTCTCCCAGCACGTTAGCAGGAAGCGGGGTTGGTAGCAGGCAGCCAGGACGCGCACCAGACTCCAATACTGGGTGGGGTGCCCCAGGCGGCAGCGTAATGCGCTTCCCCACGGTGCCCGGCCCGGATCTGTATGTATCTTGCATGGGGCCTGTTGCCGTCTGAGCCCTGGCTCCCGAGGTCAGTGAGGTCAGCCGATAGGAACTCATTTTTCTCGTACCTGCTGGCCTCCAGACCTGAAGGTGACTGAACTGACCCTGGTGACTCCATTCTAGTCAGGGGTTTAAAGGGTTGACTTTTACACCGTTGGCAGCCCTCTATCCACTCCCCACCCCCAGGATTGAGTATTTGAAAGGTGGAGCTGTAGAGGTGCTTACCCATCCACTGGTTCAGTCACCAAATGGTCAGAGACAGCCGGGCGGGCTGGGCGAGAGCAGGAACCCCATCTGGGTCTCGTTTGGTGGCAGAGGCTCAAGCACCCGTCTGCCTCTTTGCCAGACGGGTCAGCAGGGCGCGGGCTGGAGGTCGGGAGCAGACCTGCGCTCCACGTCTCGGTGCCGCGGAACCGTGGGGCCACGACGCCCCGGGGCCTTTCTTGATAGAGGAGGAGCGTCCACGTGGGGCAGGCTGGCCTTGCGCAGGGAATGGGAGGTTAAGCTCAGTTGTTGGGGTGGGGGCCGGTGTTGGGGGGGCGGGAAAGCCGCCCTGCAGAGCAGCCATCCCGTACGAGCTCTGGTTCGAGTCCCGGCTGCTCCACTTCTTCTGATCCAGCTCTGTGAATGCACATGGGAGGGCAGCAGAGGGAGACCCGCGTGCAGTTCCTGGCTCCTGGCTCAGCCTGGCCCAGTTCCAGCGGTTGTGGCCATTTGGGGAGTGAACCAGCAGATGGAACATCTGTCTCTCCCTGTAACTCTGCTTTTCAAATAAATAAAAATTAAAAAAAAAAATCGTCGGGCAGGAATGGTGGTTAATCTTTTAATCAACGTCAGGAAGCTGCAAGACCCCCGGATCATGACCACGCTCAGCGTCCTCCTTGGAGTTGACCTCGGCAGCGTGGACGAGGAGGAAGAGGCGGCAGCAGCACCTCCACCCCCACCTCCCAAAAAGGAGACGAAGCCAGAGCCCATGGAGGAGGACCTCCCGGAGAACAAGAAGCAGGTCGGTCTGTCCTCCTCACTGTCGTGTCAGCAGCCGGGCTGGCTGGAAACGTGCACTAAGGAGGTACATCAAAAAGTTGGTGGGAAAGGGAATTAAAACAATCAGGGCTGGAGCCGTGGCTCAGTAGGCTAATCCTCCGCCTGCGGCGCCGGCACCCTGGGTTCTAGTCCCACTTGGGGCGCCGGTTCTGTCCCGGTTGCCCCTCTTCCAGTCCAGCTCTCTGCTGTGGCCCGGGAAGGCAGTGGAGGATGGCCCAAGTGCTTGGGCCCTGCACCCGCATGGGAGGCCAGGAGGAAGCACCTGGCTCCTGGCTTCAAATAGGCGCAGCGCGCCGGCCACAATAGCCATCTGGGGGGGGTGAACCAACGGAAAAGGAAGACCTTTCTCTCTGTCTCTCACACTCTCTAACTCTGCCAGTTAAAAAAAAAAATCAGACCATTTTGCAGCAAAAAAAAAAAATTGGGGGGAATTTGTTTATTTGAAAAGAAAAAAGGGGGAGTTTTCTATCTGCTGGTTGATGACTCAGATGGCTGCAATGGCCAGAGCTACTTCTGGGTCTCCCACGTTGGGTGCAGGGACCCAAGCACTTGGGCCATCTTCCACTGCTTTCCCAGGCCACAGCAGAGAGCTGGATCGGAAGTGGAGCAGCTGGGACCCAAATTAGTGCCCATATGGGATGCTGGAGCTGCAGGCCATGGTTTTAACCTGCTTGAGCAAACATTTTTGAAATTTTACATCATTATTTTCATTTTATGCATTTTTTAGAAAAATATTTATTTGAAAGGCAGTTAGAGAGGGTGAGTGACATAGAGGTCTTTCATCCACTAGATCACTCCCCAAGTGCCTGCAACGGCCAGCGCTGGGCCAGGCCGAAGCCAGGAGCCTAGCACTCCATCCAGGTCTCACACGTGTGGTAGGGGCCCGAGCTCATGGGCCGTCTTCCACTGCTTTCCCAGGAACCTTAGCAGCAACCTGGATCAGGAGTGGAACGCTCGGGCTTGAACCGGCGTTGGGGTGTGGGTGTTGCAGGCAGCCACTTAACCACCCCCCCAAAGCAGCCCGCGCTTTCTGACAGGAGAGTAGGTGGCAAATCAGAAAGTGCTTTTAGTTTATTTATTATTTTTTTTTTTTAGATTTACTTGTTTGTTTATTTGAAAGGCAGAGCTATAGGGAGGGAGAGACAGAAAGATCTTCCACCTGCTAGTTCACTTCTCAAGTGACCACAACGGCTGGGGCTTATCCAGGCCGCAGCCAGGGGCCTGGAACTCCATCCAGGTCGCCCATATTGGTGACGGGGCCCAAGAACTTGAGCCATCCTCTGTTGCTTTCCCAAGGAAAGTGCGTTAGCTGGGAGCTGGATGGGAGGCGGAACAGCCTGGATTCAAACCGGCACTCCCAGCTGGGCTGCCGGCTGTGTGCAGAGACCTGCTGGTGGCCCGTGCTCGGTCCCTGCCAGGTCGCAGGTGCCTGGTCTCCTGGCCCTCTGCCTGGGCTAGCCTCAGCACTCACTTCCTCCAAACCTTGTCCAGGCGCTGAAGGAGAAGGAGCTGGGGAATGAGGCCTACAAGAAGAAAGACTTTGACGTGGCCTTGAAGCACTACGACAAAGCCAAGGAGCTGGACCCTACGAACATGACCTACATCACCAACCAAGCAGGTGAGCCCGGCGCCAGGCAGAGGTGGGGCCTCTCGAGGGAAGGAGCGAGAACTGACCCCGCTTTCCTGCCTGGCAGCCGTGTACTTCGAAAAGGGGGACTACACCAGGTGCCGGGAGCTGTGCGAGAAGGCCATCGACGTGGGCAGGGAGAACCGCGAGGACTACCGGCAGATCGCCAAGTGCGTGAGAGAGGGGAGAAGGGTTGCCGTGGGACCTGGGGCCTGGACAGGCGGGCCTGGGAGCCCACCAGCAGCCACCGGCGCGCCCACGCCATGGTGCTGGCCTCGGCTCTGCTGCAGGGGCTGCCCTGTGCGTGCTCTGCCCTCGGCACACCGTTCCCCCCTCCCCCGTCCTCCTCAGAGCTTACGCCCGAATCGGCAATTCCTACTTCAAAGAGGAGAAGTACAAGGATGCCATCCACTTCTATAACAAGTCCCTGGCCGAGCACCGGACGCCCGACGTGCTCAAGAAGTGCCAGCAGGTGGGTGGGGAGGCGGGGCGGGCTTGGTGGCTGAATGTTGGCGCTTCTCTTCCTCGTGGTCGGCACTTCAGAACGTACCAGGTCTTGTCGAGTAGTAGCTCTGCTCGCCTTGTATGATTTTGTCTGTAACTTACGGTGGTGACACAGCAGTAATTGGCCACTGTGGCGTTCGTCTCCCCAGGATTTCCACCTGAGATGTGTTCAGGCTGGGGCCGGTGCGCCCCAGGGCTGGTTGATCATGACTCAGCATTCTTAGGTGGAGCGGCGTGTGCCGTGCTGGGGTCCGGAGTCACAGATGTGCGCCCGGGCCGCTCCGCGCTCATCTCTGCTGTGTGTCAGCACCACTCGCTGTGTCCCTCCCCCCTCCCCCACCCCAATCCTGAGGGATGTGTGGACGACTTTCCCGATGTGTATTTATTTGAAAGACAGGATAAGGTTCCTGTCCACTGGTTGGCTCGCTCCCCAAATGCACACAGCAGCCAAGGCAGGGCCGGTTCAGAGCAGGAGCCTCGCGGACGGCCGGATCCGGGTACTGGAGCCAGCGCTCACCCCAGGCCCTGCTCCAGGCTGCGAGGTCCCAGAGACCGGCCCCCAGTGAGGCGCGGCAGAATTCAGTGTTGCCCACAGAGCTTTCTGGAAACGGATCCCAGCGGATCCCACGTGGCCCGGTGGTTGGATGTTGTAGGGGTTTAGGTGACTCTTGGCAGGAATTTGTTTCCTCAGGCAGAGAAAATCCTGAAGGAGCAGGAGCGGCTGGCCTACATCAACCCTGACCTCGCTCTGGAGGAGAAGAACAAAGGCAACGAGTGTTTCCAGAAAGGTGGGCGTGGGCGGGCGGGGGCGCGGGCGGGGCGTGGCCATGGGGAGAGGGGGCTCAGGCCCTGTGTTCTGCGTCTGCAGGGGACTACCCCCAGGCCATGAAGCATTACACGGAGGCCATCAAACGGAACCCCCGCGATGCCAAACTCTACAGCAACCGAGCCGCCTGCTACACCAAGCTCCTGGAGTTCCAGCTCGCGCTCAAGGTGAGGCCGCGTGGGGGGGCGGGCGCCCTTGCGTGCCTGCAGCGGGGTTATGGCGGGCGGAGGAGCCCTGCCCGCCACCTTTGTCTCCATCGTCGGAACCGTTTTTCAGTGCACGCTGAGGCGTTAGGTCGGTCGTGCTGAGTTGCCCGCTCACCTGTTCTCAGGGATGTGACTCGGCCCCTCCCCGTCCGCTCGCCACCCCCCGCTGTTGCTGGCAGTTGAGGACTCCAGGAAGCTCCTGTGAGGACGCTCAGCTGGCCTGGGTCCCTCTCGCGGAGGGGGGTCTCCACGGCCCACGCGCACAGCAGCCTGTGTGTCCGAATCCCCCGCCTGAGGCCACGTGACTGCCGTCGTGGTTAGTGCGGCTGTGGACGTGGCTGTCAGAACCTCCTCCGATCCCTGCTCTCAGTTCCTGGCAGCCTAGGCCGGCAGGCAGAGCCGACAGGCAAGCGTGCGGGGTATCTGTTTTGTTTGAGAGCCCACGGTGTTCCCCGCAGTGGCCGCCCCTGCTCAGTGCACCGCCCAGTGTCTGACCTGGTCGCGGGCAGGCCGCCGTCCCCCGCTCCCGGCTCGGTCGCTGTGGGGTCTTCCGTGGTGTGAGACGCTGAGGCACTGTGCCACTGGCTGCTCGGGCAGACACGTGGCCAGTGCGGCAGGAAGGTGACCCCGCGCCATCTGTCCGGAGCCCTCAGTGCCTGGCTCCTGTTCCTAAAGAGGGACAGGGAGGAGGGACGGCTCTCCATTTACTGATTGACTGCCCACATGGCAAATGGCTGCCACAGCTGGGGCCCGGGCAGGGCGGAGCCGGGAGCCCGGAGCTCTGTCCTGGTCTCCCCGTGTGGCGGCTGGGGTCCACTGCTGCCGGCGTGGACCGGGGTGCGCCGCCCGCTGAGCACAAGGCCAGCTCCCAGGTTTCACTCGCCTGTTGATTCAAAGTGGCTTGAAAAGCGCAGCCGGGAGGGAGCTCACTGTCAGCTGCCTGCAGCCGCCAGGCCTGGGTGAGGAGGAGCTGGGAGCCTTCACTCCGTGTCGTCCATGTGGGCGGCCGGGCCCTGAGCGCAGGGCACTTCCGCAGGAGCTGCATCCGACACGGAGCCGGAGCTCGACTTGGGTGCTGCACCCGGCCCACCCGGGCCCCGCCACCACTGCCAGTGTTGGTGTCCTGAGTCGGCGTCTGCCGCTGGGACTGTACAGAGACGGGCGGTCGCAGCCACACCTCTGCCCCACGTCGCTGTCGTGGGCTGCTCGGGTCCTCCCAGAAGTCTCCCGCCTTGGTGTTACCCGACACTGCCTCCTGCGCAGTCCAGGCTCTGTCCTGGGTGGGGTGTCCGTGCTCTGGTGGGGTCCATGGCGGTGCTGGGCCCAGGGCCCGGCCGTCTCCTGCTCCCGAGTAAGCGGCTGCCAGTGCCAGCAGCGCCAGGAGCGCCGGGAGCGCCGGCGGCCCTGCAGGGAGGAGCCTGACCCCTGTGCCTGCTCTCTCCTAGGACTGCGAGGAGTGTATCCAGCTGGAGCCCACCTTCAGTAAGTGCCTCTGGCCGGGGTGGAGGGAGGGCAGGGCCCACGGCGGCTGCCGGCGCCTCACCCGCCCTGTCGTCCAGTCAAGGGTTACACGCGGAAGGCGGCCGCGCTGGAAGCCATGAAGGACTACACGAAGGCCATGGACGTGTACCAGAAGGCGCTGGACCTGGACTCCAGCTGCAAGGTGGGGCTGCCCGGGCTCCCTGTGCTCCCTCCCCTCCGCCAGGGCCGGCTCGTCTGTTCTCTCCTCAAGTCTTGGCCGTGCTCCTGCGCATGCGTCTGTCACCCGCCCCGCCCGTGGTGCTGACCCCTCCCCCGTGTCCCCTGGAGTGCAGGAGGCAGCAGACGGCTACCAGCGCTGCATGATGGCCCAGTACAACCGGCACGACAGCCCCGAGGACGTGAAGCGCCGGGCCATGGCCGACCCCGAGGTGCAGCAGATCATGAGCGACCCCGCCATGCGGCTCATCCTGGAGCAGATGCAGAAGGACCCCCAGGCCCTGAGCGAGTGCGTGCAGCCGGGCGGCGGAGGGCGGGCAGCGGGCTCCCAGGCCTGCGCGCTGTAGCACTCGTTTACAAATTCATTTATTTATCTCAAAGGCAGTTACAGAGGAAGGGAGGGAGGTCTTCATCCACTGGTTCACTCCCCAAATGGCCACAGCGGTCGGAGCTGGGCTGATCCGAAGGCAGGAGCCAGGTGCTTCTCCTGGTCTCCCATGGGGTGCAGGGCCCAAGCACCTAGGCCATCCTCCACTGCACTCCCGGGCCACAGCAGAGAGCTGGCCTGGAAGAGGGGCAACCGGGACAGAATCCGGCGCCCCGACCGGGACTAGAACCTGGTATGCCGGCGCCGCAAGGTGGAGGATTAGCCTAGTGAGCCACGGCGCCGGCCACAAGCAGCAGGTTAGGGCGCTGGCACCCCGTGTGGGCATGCTGGTCAGCTGTGGCTACCCCGCCCAGCTCCCTGCGCTGACTCAGTGGCCGTGGATGATGGCCCCAGTGCGTGGGCCTCTGCTGCCCACCTGGGAGGCCGGGAGGAGTGCAGGGCACCTGCTTCCACCCGGCCCATCCCCGCCATGGCAGCCGTTTGGGGAGTGGACCAGAGATGGGCGGGCACTTTGTCTCCTGTCCCCCTCTCCGTCTGCCTTTCAAGGGGTGGGTGCGGGCGCTGGCGGCCCACGCGGTGGCTCAGGCACCTGGGAGCGGCCTGTGCTGGGAGCACGCTGTGTGCAGGCCCACGCAGGCCCCTCCTGCCCCTCGTGGGGCCTGCTGGGGCGCAGTCTCACGTCGGCAATCTCTCCACAGACACCTGAAGAACCCCGTGATAGCACAGAAGATCCAGAAGCTGATGGACGTGGGGCTCATCGCCATCCGGTGATGCCGCGTGCGGCCCCTTCCCTGGCGCCTCCTGTGGAAGAGCTGGGACCGCACAGCGGCAGGCGGGGGGGAGGGGAGGAGGAGCGCGGCCGTGGATTGTACAGCCGCGTGACGAGAGCAGCGCGCCTCCGGCCCGCCCAGCACGCGCATGGCCTCCGCTGCTGCCCTCCGCCTCGGCGCTCCCTCCCCGCTCCCCCGCAGTGGGTTATTTTTTATTTGGGGCAGCGGGCATGTATGGGGAGGGGGGGTGTTCTTCCCAACCTTGGGTCCCAGCTGTCCACGTTGTTAACTCCACGAGCCCTCCAATAAAGCAAGCCAGTCGGGCGTGGCTGTACGTTACTGTGGCCTCGGGTGATTTTTCCCCAGACTGTCCTGCAGGAGTTGCACCTGGACGGGGCGAGGTGAACCTCGGGTGGGCGCCTGTGCCCACCTGGCCGTGGCTTTGCCTTCCCGTCCGCGTGCTGCGTCCGTGTTGGCTTGTGGGCCGTGGCTTTGCCCAGGTCACCACAAGGTGGTGCTGTTACTCAGTGCCTTTAGGGAGCTGGCGCTTCCTCCTGCCCAGTGTGGCACCGCCGAGAGGTTCAGGCCGACCTTGGGTGGTCCCCCCGCCGTTCTCCACATCCTAGTTGAGTCTCAGAAGGGGCCAGCGTTGTGGCATGGGGGTAACGCCACAGCCTGCGGCGCCAGCGTCCCGCATGGACCCTGGGTCGAGTCCCGCGGATGGCCTGGGGCAGCAGCAGCCGGGCTGGGCGCCTGCGCCCCTGCGCTCATGGGAGACCCAGAAGCTCCTGGCTTTGGTGTGGCCTGGGCCCGGTTGTTGCAGCCCAGGGAGGGAACCGTGGGTGGAAGAGCTCTGCTTTTCAAATGAATGAGTCTTGAAGAAGGTCTCCAGCCCCAGATCCAGAGAACACAGGAACCCGCGAGGACTCGTGGCGTGGGAGACGGGCCCACCTCCTGTCGCTGCTCTCTGGATTTTAGGGAGCGTCAGTTTTGTCCTTTTTTTTTTTTTTGAAAGGCAGACAAATCTTCATGTGTTGGTTCATTCCCCAAATGACTACAATGGCCAGGGTGGATCTGTGCTGAAGCCAAGGAGTTCGGGACAGAGTTCCGGGCCTCCCACACGGAGACCACGCCTCCCCATCACTGCTGCTCTGGGCGCCGCAGCCCCGGGGCCAGGGTCGAGTTCTCAAGCCCCCTCCCTGCCCATCGCAGGGCCTCGGCCACAGGCTTTCAGGTTTCTCCATGCTTGCAACAGCTGCTCCAGGGCGCTCCTGCGCAGGCGGACACTTCCTCATTCGCCCTGCTTTCTGCCTGGGAAGACGCTGAGGTCAGCAGCAGGCTGAACTTCTGCCTGGCGTTTGCATAAGCCTAGGCCCTGCCCCCCCCCCCCACCAGGGGAATCCCCAGGCCCCTTCCCAGCCTGGCCCCCAGCTCACAGCAGCCTCACCTGGCCTTGGCCCAGCTGGGTCCCTGTGGGCTCTGCTGCCGACTCTGCATTTGTGCCTGCGGGGGAGGCCGCGTTCCCGAGTTCTCGCTCGGGCTGCCTGGGCCAGGCCTTGCTCAGACGAAGCTCGCGGCCCAGCGCAGGTGGCCACGCGAGAGCCCAGAGCAGGGACCTGCGCGAGCCTCTGTTGCTAGGGAGGTATGTTTGAAGCTGAGAGGCCTCAGTGCAGACCACGGTGGTTTGAGTGGTCAGAGGTCAGCTAGCTGCGGTTGACGTGCCACGCAGACCCTGTGGGACAGGGGAGCTTGCACCTGTTCGCCCCAAGGCCCTTCCCGAGGGTCTCTGGTAGGAGAGGGACAGCTGGGGGCTTGGGCCCGCTGGATCCTCAAAGTTGCTAAGGTGTCACACATGCTCACAGCCCGGTGAGGTCTCAGGGCCGAGACCCCAGCCCTCGGGAGCTGGGAGGTGCTTCCCCCAAGGGTGGGTCTCGCCTTGAACGCGAACTGGGGGCTTCTGTAGGCGGGGCTGAGCTTCCCTCCAAGGCGGTGGGGGCGTTTTGTGGGGGGGGGGCCGTGGGCCCCCACTCTCCTCGGCTTCCTGTGCTCTCCAGGGCCAGAGGCTGGGGCCCCTGGAGTCTGTGCTTCCTGAACCGCCCCGGGGAGGAGCCAACCCAAACCACCAGTCATAAGGCAACCCTTCAAAGAGAAAGCAGAGGGAAGGCCCGGGTGCCGGCCGCTGGCACTGGCCCCCACTGCCCAGCAGACAAGGTAAGCTCTGGCCAGCAGCTAGGCGCCCAGGGCCCTTTTCCCAACCTTGGGTCCCTGGGCGCGGCAGCCGGCCCTCACCTCTGCCCCGGAGAGCTCCGTCAGGTTCGAGATGTTTGGCTCTGAGCCGTGGGCCAGGACCGGGAGTGCTCCCCGAGCGGGGTTCACGTCCACGTGGGCAGCCCTGGGGCTGGGGCCGGGTCAGCACCCAGCAGGCTGATCCCGATGGCCCCTTCTCCCCAGGCCTTTCTTCTAAGTTGGGAGTGGGTCGGTCAAGGTGGTCTCCACCATTCGTGCTGGGGAGGGGCTGAGGCTGCCTGCTGGGTCCTGCGCCTGCCCCCCCCCCCCCCCGCAGCCGGTCTGGGCCCCCCCACCTGCCCGGGCTCCCAGGGCCCCGCCCACCTCGTCTCCCTCCTCCTCCCCGTGTGCAGGAGCAGCCGCAGCCATGGCGGGGATGCAGACGGCCTCCGGGGACTACATCGACTCGTCCTGGGAGCTGCGGGTGTTTGTGGGCGAGGAGGACCCCGAGGCCGAGGCCGTCACCCTCCGCGTCACCGGGGAGTCGCACATTGGCGGGGTGCTGCTGAAGATTGTGGAGCAGATCAGTGAGTGCCCGCCGCCCCCCAGCCCCGAGTCCCAGGGACTCAGGCACCCGCCTAATCTCTCGGCTCCAAGACACTTCCTCAACTTCCCCTGCTTCCCCCTGGCTCCACCGCAGCGGGGTCTGCCGCGGCCCTCGAGCCTGGTCCATCCGTCACTCCCAGGGCACCAGGGGGAGGCCTGCGGCTCGGGGGGACCCAGGCGCCGGAAGCGCTCGGCAGGCTGGCCCAGCCTTGGTGCACGGGCCCTGCCCCCACAGGAAGTTACACAGCGGCCTGTGGTATCTGTCAGAGGGAGAGACCCAGGCCCTGGGCCAGGGACGGGAAGGCTGGCATCACCGTCCCGGCAGGGTGGCGGGAAGCAGATAGCCAGGGCCGGAAGGCCGGGATCCTGGGTGCTGGGAGGCCTCTCGGGCAGCCTGGGAGTGGGCCCGGGGCGGCCCGGCCACAAGGCAGAAGCCGAAGGGGCGCCCAGAGCGGCTGTGTGAAAGCGGAAGCCCGAGGCAGGGGTCCCTCGGGACACTAGGTCTGTGGCACGCGGGCCTGCTCCGGGCAGCGCAGAGGCCTGAAGGTGGCGTGAGACAGACAGACAGACCCGCGGCTCCACCATGTGGGTGGGGGCCGGTCATTCCGCGTGGCGCTCCTGCCCCCCACGCCCAGTCATCCCCGAGTGCGTCAGACTCCCGGGGTCACGCGGGGCTTCCCACCAGTCCTCTGCCTCCTGGGCTGGCCACAGGGCCTGGAGCCGCAAGAGGGGGCTGCACCCAGCAAAGCCACTGAATCTGTGGGGGCAGCAGGGGTGGGGACACCTGGGACTTGGGGGCTCTGAATTAGGGCCTCTGTGCCGGGGAGCGCACCTGCAGTTTGACAAGACGCAGGGACCGGGCTCCCCATGTAGGGGACTGTGCCGCAGCTGGGGGGTGTTGCCAAGAGGAGGTACGGGGGTGGTAAGGAGGGTCCCGGCCGCCTATGCCCACCTTGCCTGTGCTGGGGGACCTCCAAGGCTGCAGACAGGCCCAGGAAAGTCAGGCGTGGGGCTGATGAGGATGGACACAGGGCAAAGGTCAAGGTGGGGTGCAGGAGGCCCAGACCAGGGACAGACGGACAAGACACAGGCCCCAGAGCAGCTCTGGCCCCCTGGGTCTCCGTGCTGAGCGGAGGGCGGCCACGAGGCCGTGCGTCCCCAGGAATTCACTCATTCCCACTGAAGGCTCCTTGTGCCGGAGGGGACTCGGGAGGTTCCGGGAGGGGTGGGTGCTGGGTGCAGTGGTTACGACTCTGCCTAGGGCGCCCACATCCCTTAGCCGAGTGCCTGGTCAGGGTCCCGGCTCTGCTTCCAATCCAGCTTCCCGCTAATGGGCACCCTGGGGGCGGCGGGGGACGGCTCGCGTGCTTGGACCTACTTGGGCCCCTGCCACCCATGTGGGAGACGCAGATGGAGCGCCTGACTCCTGGTTTCAGTCTGGCCCAGCCCCAGCCATTTCCGGCTTGTGGGGAGTGACCCGGCGTGTGGGAGACCCCCTACTTTCTCTGTCTTTCTGCCTTTCAAAGTTCATGGAAAATGGAATTAGAAGATTAGATTACTTTGTGAAAAAAAATTTGAAATCCACACATGGCTTCATAGTACACATTTTCCATGAACTTTTTGAAAACGCCTCGTACGGTCGCCTGGTAGTGAGGTGCTGACAGGGCACGCAGCAGGCACCGGCTGGGCCGGACGAGTCTCCCACCTCATGCACGGGACAGGTGAGGCCAGAGAGGTCAAGTGCATTGCCCAAGGTCACACGGCCAATGACCTACAAGTGTTGACAAGCCCTAGGGTAAGCAGGAGCCAAGCCAGGGTCCTCACGTCCTGGAGCCCCTGGGTGGGCTGAGCAGGTGGCCCTGGGCGGGAACCGAGGGGACCACCCCCCTCGCCGCAGGGACCCGGAGCCGTGCTGGGTGCTGGGGACAGCAGAGGCCCCCGCACCCAGCCCTCATCGTGGCCCACAGATCGCAAGCAGGACTGGTCGGACCACGCGCTCTGGTGGGAGCAGAAGAGACAGTGGCTGCTGCAGACCCACTGGACGCTGGACAAGTACGGGGTCCTGGCCGACGCCCGCCTCTTCTTCGGGCCCCAGCACCGGCCGGTCCTCCTGCGGCTGCCCAACCGGCGCGCCCTGCGCCTCCGCACCAGCTTCTCGCAGCCCCTCTTCCAGGCCGTGGCTGCCATCTGCCGCCTGCTCAGTGAGTGCCCGGGCGGGGGGTGGGCGGGGAACGGGGAGGCCGGGGGAGGCGCCCTCCCGGCTGAGGCCCCAGCCCCCCCCCCCCCCCCCCCAGGTATCCGGCACCCGGAGGAGCTGTCCCTGTTGCGAGCCCCGGAGCGCAAGGAGAAGAAGAAGAAGGAGAAGGAGCCGGAGGAGGAGGTGCACGACCTCACCCGGGTCGTCCTGGCCGGCGGTGAGCGAGGCGGGCAGGGCTGGGGGGGGGGGTCGAGGCGGGTGAGGGCGGCCGGCTGACCCCTCCCTCCCCCGCCTGTCCTCCAGGGGTGGCGCCCGCGCGGTTCCGGGGGATGCCCGCGCACTTCTCCGACAGCGCGCAGACCGAGGCCTGCTACCACATGCTGAGCCGGCCCCAGCCGCCGCCGGACCCGCTGCTGCTGCAGCGCCTGCCGCGGCCCGGCTCCCTGGCCGACAAGACCCAGCTCCACAGCAGGTGCGCCAGCCCGGCGGGGCGTCCCCGGGGTCTGGGGCGGGGCTTCGTCCCAGGCCCCGCCCCGCCCTCCGCCGCACCTGGCCCCCGGGCCCTGACCCTGGCGCCCCGTCCGCGTGCCCCCAGGTGGCTGGACTCCTCGCGATGTCTCATGCAGCAGGGGATCAAGGCCGGGGACACGCTCTGGCTGCGCTTCAAGTACTACAGCTTCTTCGACCTGGACCCCAAGGTGGGCTGTGTGGCCTGGGCCCGTTTGTCCTTCCATGCAAACCAGTGGTGGGCCGGCGGGAGTCTGCCTTCCCAGGAGCCGCCGGCCAGATGCGTGTGGACGGCCTGGTGCTGGGGGTGGGGTGGGGGGCAGCACTTAGACCTGCAGGCATACGTGCGTGTAAGCTTTGCAGGGGCCGTGCCGTGTCCGTCCACTGCCTCCCCGCCTGAGTGCTCCACGCTCCACGGCTGCCCCGCAAGCCACGCCCCCTCCGAGTGAGCCCCGCCCTCTGCCTAAGCACAGTTGTCCGCGGAGCCCCTGCTCCCGTTCCTGCCGCTGCATCCCAGCTTCCTGAGGGCCCCCCCCCACTCCCGCTAGCTCCCTGGCCAAACCTGTTCCCGCCTCTTCTGTCCCCACCCACGCGCCGGAAGTGCACCTGCCGAGGTGACCCCGCCCTGCGCGTCCCCATAGCTTCCCCCAGCCTCAGAGCCCGCATGCACAACCCACCCTCGCCCAGCTTCGTGGTTTGCTCGAGGGAGCACCTCTCCTGAGGCTCTGCCCCCTCCCAGTGCGCATCACAGCCGTGCCCCTGCTCTCTCCACTGGCCTCCAGGCCCAGGCCTCCAAGGCCCACACACCTCTCGTGCCTGGTGGGGAGCTCTCTCCAAAATGCTCACTGAGTCTTACTTGAAAGAGAGATCTGCCATCCACTGGTTCACTCCCCTAAGTGCCGGGATCAGCCAGGGCTGGGCCGGGCAGGAGCCAGGAGCCAGGTGCCTCCTCCTGGTCTCCCATGCGGGTGCAGGGCCCAAGCTCTCGGGCCGTCCTCCACTGCACTCCCGGGCCAAGGCAGAGAGCTGGGCTGGATCTGAGGGCTTTGATCTGGGATGCGGGGCTCCCTGCCCTGAGCACGAGGCCTTGGTGCCCTGGCCTGTCCGGGGGCCCCTCCCCCCATTTATGGGTTCACTGTGAAGGCCCCCTCCCATTCTGGATCCTTCCGTGTCGCTCCCACACACCCCTCTGTTGTCTTCCCTTGGACAAACTCCCAGCTGCCCGTTCGTGCTGTCTCCCCATCTGTGCTGGGCCAAGCCGGGGCCATGGCCAGGGTCACCAGGACCTCCCTCGCCGGCCCCTCCCAGCCTTGGCAAGAACGTGGAGGAAGCGTGTCTGCACCCGTGGCTCCTGCGCCTGCCTGTGGCGCCCCTTCCGTGGCCACAGCCCTGCCGCCCTGGCCTGGGGCACCTCCCTGTCCCGCCTGCTCCCCTCCTCCAGGCTGGCCTCCTCTCTGCTCCTTCCTCCTCCCGCGTCACTGCCCCTCCCTGGCGCTCTGGCTCCCCCCGCCACTTCCTCCCCACCCCCACCCCCGCCATGGACTGAGGACTTTATCATCCCTTCCCATGGGCCCTTGGTTCTGCGGTTTCACTTTTTGTGGCTGTGTATGTAGGGGTTGGAGCACCGTGGCACAGGGACCACCGAGTCGCACTTGCCCGTGACTCCCCCCGAGCGTGAGCCCCGCCCCAGCCCGTACCGCCCCCCCCCCGCCAGCTCTGGGGCTCACACCCTCGGCGCCCACGCACGTGACCTGCGCCCAGCGCTGGCGTCACTGTGCTGGCGCTGTTCCCACACTGACAGCTTTCTTGAGAAATCTCTCAGCTGCCGGCCACACCCATCAGCGCCACGCGCACCCTGAATTGTGCAAGCGTCACCATGAAGCCCGGGACATTCTCCTCACCAGAGGGAAACCCCACGCCTGGCAGTGGTCATTCCCCACCCTCTCAGCTCCAGGCAACCCTCCGGTGGCTTCCGTCTCCGTGGCTGTGTGCCTGTCCTGGGCATCTTATTTAACCAGAATTGTACAGCCTGTGGCTTTTTCTGACTGGTTTCTGTCACTTAGCACAACGATTGCTTTGTTTTTCTTTTAAAAAACAGAAGATATCTTTTAATTTAATGGCTAGAGTGGGGCCGGCGCTGTGGCACAGCAGGTAAAGCTGCCGCCTGCAGTGCCGGCATCCCATATAGCTGTCGGATCGAGTCCCGGCTGCTCCACATCCGACCCAGCTCTCTGCTCTGGCCTGGGAAAGCAGTGGAGGACGGCCCAAGTCCTTGGGCCCCTGCACCCATGTGGGGGACGTGGAGGAAGCTCCCAGCTCCTGGCTTCAGATTGGCGCAGCTCCAGCTGTTGCAGCCAACTAGAGAGTAAACCAGTGGATGGAAGACTCTCTCCATCTCTGTCTCTGTCTCTGTCTCTCTCCCCCTCCCCTTCTGCTTCTTTGTAACTCTACCTTTCAAATAAATAAATCTTTAAAAAAATTTAATAGGCAGAGCTACAGAGAGAGAGAGAGAGACAGAGAGAGACAGAGAGACCTTCCATCCACTGTTCACGCCCCGTATGGCCTCCACAGCCAGATGTGGGCCAGGCTGAGGACAAGGCCAGGGACTCCATCCTGGGCTCCTGCATGGGTGGCAGGGGCGTAACGTCGTCCACTGCCTTCCCACGGGCAAGAGCAGGGGCCAGAGAGAAATAGTGTGCGGGACTCGGCCGGTCCCTGGGAAGGGAGGCTGGCCCCACGGGCGGCTCCGCCCACCCGCCCACTCCCTGAGAAGCGCGCTGGACGCTGGACGCTGTCGCAGGTCGGTCCTGCCTGCCCCTCCCTGCCCATCTCCGGTGCTCTCGGCCTGAGGGGACCTTGCGCCTCCCCCTGGGACCCCTCAGCTGTGCCGGCGCTGATCTGTTGGTGACGAGCCTTTCCCCTGTGGGCGGGGTGAGCCTTCGGTTCCGAGAGAGGTTCTTCTAACGGGGGCGTCTCCTTTCGCGGCCGCTTTGTTTGCTGAGTGCTTCGATCGTGTGCACCGCCCCCGAGAGTCTGCTGTCACTCTCCGTGTCCTGTGCGACGCCTGTCTCTTCCTGACTGCTTTTATGTTTTATGTTATGTTTTTATGTTTATGTAAGATTTATTTATTTGAAAGAGTTACACAGAGAGAGGAGAGGCAGAGAGAGAGAGAGAGACGTCTTCCATCTGCTGGTTCACTCCACAAATGGCTGCAGTGGCCAGAGCTGTGCTGATTTGAAGCCAGAAGCTTCTTCCGGGTCTCCCACGTGGGTGCAGGGCCCCAAGGACTTGGGCCTACTGCTGCTGTTTTCCCAGGCCACAGCAGGGAGCTGGATCGGAAGTGGAGCAGCCGGGACTCGAGCTGGTGCCCCTATGGGATGCCCGCACTGCAGGCGGCGACTTTACCCCTACACCACAGCACTGGCCCCTATGTTTTTCTTTTGATTACTGGTTTTAAATAATTTGATTACCGGCCGGCGCCGCGTCTCACTAGGCTAATCCTCCGCCTAGCGGCGCCGGCACACCGGGTTCTAGTCCCGGTCGGGGCGCCGGATTCTGTCCCGGTTGCCCCCCTTCCAGGCCAGCTCTCTGCTGTGGCCTGGGAGTGAGTGGAGGATGGCCCAAGTGCTTGGGCCCTGCACCCCATGGGAGACCAGGAGAAGTACCTGGCTCCTGCCATCGGATCAGCGCGGTGCGCCGGCCGCAGCGTGCCGGCCGCGGCGGCCATTGGAGGGTGAACCAACGGCAAAGGAAGACCTTTCTCTCTGTCTGTCTCTCTCACTGTCCACTCTGCCTGTCAAAAAAAAAAAAAAAAAAAAAAAGAAAGGCATTTGAAAGGCAGAGGCAAGGAGGGGAGATATTCATCCACTGGTTCACTCCCCAAATGGCTGCGTGGCCAGGGCTGGTGCAGGCCAAAGCCAACCCAGAACTCCACTCTGGTCTCCCAGGTGGGTGCAGGGGCCCGAGCCCTGGGGCCACCTCCCGCTGCCTTTCCAGGCGCATTAGCAGGGAGCTGGATCAGAAGGAAGAGCTGGCCCTGGACCCAGTGTCCACTCTGGACTGCTGGCTTCGCAGGTGGCGGCTTAGCTCAGCGCCACGACGCCAGCCCCTGCACTTGAGCTGTGTCACGGCCAGGGGCACAATGAGCTCGCGCTCCGGGGAAGAGTGTTCTTCCCTTCACACACAGTGCACTGAGTCCGATTGCTACCCCATTCCCAAAGTCGCAGCTGAACAGCCAGTCACAGGCCTCCTGGCTGGGGGCGCAGGTGGAGAAGACCCGAGAGACATGCAGCCAGGCACTAACCCCCCCTCCCCCACCCGGAATCGGACGTGCCCAGTTCTGTCTTTCAGACTCACCAATCCTGTACCAGGATGTGGGTGTCTTAACCAGTGTCTTTTTTTTTTAATATTTAAATTTGTATTGATTTATTTGATTTTTGGTTTTTAACTGGCATGTTAACTGTAGGCCACCCGCTGCCCCAGTCTGCCGGGTCTTCCTGATTTGAGGACATGTTAAGAGGCACAGGGAGACTGGGCCTTCCGAGGCTCATTGTGAACCCTGATGAGGCAGGACCAGGTGTCTCGCGTCTCGGGGTCACTCACCCCCTCCCCCCACCAGGGCTCCCTGAGCTCGCCGTCGTCGGATGCTCTGCGTGCCATTAGCCGCATTCCCTGTGGGCTCCTCACGTGCCTCCTAGGGTGCGGGTCAGCAGGAGCAGCCAGCACGGCAGCCCTCACTCCCTTCCGTGTGGGAGTTGGGCGCCCCCAGCGGTGGCCTAACCCCCGGCCCCAGCCGCCACCCGCGCTCCCCGGGCCTTAGGCGGTTCCCTGCAGGCACCCACTGAGCGGGGCTGGGCCGGAGACGGGCTGTTGGGGCCCTGCTCCGGGCACCTGCATTCCAGACTCCAGAGGGCCTGGGGTCGGTCCTGCCCCTGCTCCCGCTGCTGCCTGCCTCTCGGGAAACCCGGATGGAGTCCCTGGCTCCTGGTTTTGGCCTGGCCCAGCCCCAGCTGGGTGGATCTGCAGATGGGAGATCTCTTCCTCTCTCTCTCCTTCTCTGCCCTTCAAACAAATAGATATATGAATCAAATAAATACATTACTGGGGATAGCATTAAATATATATATAAAAATATATAAATATAAATACATATATATATATACACACACCTGTGAGAGTTCCAGAACTTTGTGCAGGGCCTGGCCTCCTGCCCTGTCCTGTGGACCCTCCAGTTGGAGGTCAGGTGGGGGCCTGGGCCTCCGGGCCCGGTGGCAGCCAGCGCCTGGTTGTTCCTCTCTCTCCGAGTCCAAGAGCCGCCGGCTCTCGGCTGTTCTCCTGTTTTTAAATTTCTTGAGTCGGTGCTTGCTCCTCAGTGCCAGGCGCCCTTCTGTTCCTGGAGCCGCCGATCCCCACGTTGGCTCTGGGCGCCAGCGCCGTCCCTGTCCCTGCCTCCTCGCGGCCCCGGCTGCGCTGAGTGACCGCTGCCCGCTCCGACGCCCTGGCTCGGTCGGCTTCCCGTGCTTTCCTCGCTGGCCGCCTGTGCGCACTGCCCGGGCCCACCAGCAGTGGCCCCCTGCACCTGCTCAGAGGCCCCGCCCTGCCCCCAGCCGCAGGCTCCGCCCTGCGCAGGGCACCGATCCCCTGCCCTTCAGACCATGGCACGGCTGCTGTCACTTCGGAGCTGCCCCAGGCCCCGCGGTCCCCTTCCCGACCTCCTGCCGCATCCTGACGCGGAGGCTGAGAGCCCAGCGCCCGGCCTTGGGAGACCTGGCCGGGGCCAGCGCCCGGCCTTGGCGCGCTGCTCTGCAGGATTCGCCTTGCAGCTGCCCGAGCTGCCGAGGACAAGTCTGCTGTCGCTTTTATTTTCCAGTGACAGTTGTATTTTTTTCTTGGAAAGGGAGGGAGGTGCCAGAAACTTCTAGAATCCTTGCCTTAGCCCCTGGTCCTCCAGAGCCGCTCGGTAATCTGCCCTGTGTGGTCCCTTCTGCATTCCTTGCCCTTCGTGCTGGCCGCGTCCTGGCCAAGCGCCCTGCAGTCGCTGGCTCATTGCCTCTCCCACTCCTCGTGTCCCTCGACCTGATCGGCTTCCTGAAGGAGCAACATGGACATTCGTGACTCATTTCTCACCTCTTTGTCTTGTCCTGTTTTCTGTCAAGTTCCTTGATGTAGCTTCCAAAATATTTATTGAAGTTTTAATTTCTGCAACTGTGTTTTTTAAGGTAAATCACCCACTTTGTTGTTGTTGTTCTTGTTGTTTAACAAATTTATTTTATTTATTTGAAAGAGTTATAGGGAGCATAGAGACAGAGAGAGAGGTCTTCCATCCACTGGTTCACTCCCCGGATGGCCGCGATGGCCGGAGCTGAACCGATCCTATCTGAAGCCAGGAGCTTCTTCCGGGTCTCCCACATGGGTGCAGGGGCCCAAGCACTTGGGTCATCGTCCACTGCTTTCCCAGGCCACAGCAGAGAGCTGGACCGGAAGTGGAGCAGCAGACACTCGAACCGGCACCCATATGGGATACCGGCACTGCAGGCGGCAGCTTTACCCCCTCCACCACAGCCCCGGCTCCCAGCCTGAACTCCTGTGCGCCCGGCCTCTGGCCCTGTTAGATTCACCCTGGTCGCGTAAACTTGCAGTGAATTTTCTCGCTTGGGCCAGCATCTCGTGACGTCGCTGTGCCACCACTGCTTTTCCATTCTACTGCCGCCGGGCATGGGCTCTGGCCACGGAGGTGCCGCCACACCGCAGGTCCCCTGGGGAGCGCGCAGACGCCTCCTGTGGCGTGGATTCCAAGAGCGGCGGGCGCCAGGCTGGGCCGGCGCTGTGTAGCTGCAGGGGCCATGTTTCCCCGCCCCTGGACCTGTGCCAGAGTCGCCCGGCTCCGCCCGCATCCTGTCTCCGGGTGGCCGTTCGCATGGGTGTGGGACGGTGCCGCCTGGAACCTGTTTGTTGCCTGAGCCGCTTGATTGAAGCGTAGCCCGCCGACCCCAGGAGTCACTAAGTCTGATTTGTAGTGAGCGCGCACAGCCGTGAAGCATCCCCATGATCTGCTTCTAGAACTTTCCCAGCGCCCAGAAATCCCCGTGCCCGTTGCAGTCGTGTCTCCCTGCACACCGGCCTGGACACACGGATCTGTCTGTCACGTGGCTCTAAGTTGCATTGCCACGGTGGCTGACGCAGTGGCGCCCTTTTTCGTTCGGCTCTCAGCCATTTGGAGGTGCTCATTTTGTAAAGTTTCTGTGCAGGCTCTCAGCCGTTTGTATGGTGAGCTGGTTTTCTTCTTATTGATTTATAGATGCTCTTTGTATATTCTGGGCATGAGCATTTTGTCCAATGGATATGTCGAGGGTTTATTTGCTTTGCTTTGCCTTTTCACTCTCTTAATGGTTTCTTTGGCAAACAGCTGCTCTTAATTTTGTTAAAGACAACTATGTTTTCTTTTTTCAAAAGGTTTATTTATTTATTTGAAAAGCAGAGTTACAGAGAGAGAGAGAGAGAGAGAGAGGTCTTCCACCCACTGTTTCACTCCCCAATTGGCTGCAATGGCCAGAGCCGCGCTGATCCGAAGCCAGGAGCCAGGAGCGTCCTCCGGTGCAGGAGCCCCAGGACGTGGGCATCTTCCACTGCTTTCCCAGGCCGTAGCAGAGAGCTGGATCGGAAGTGGAGCAGCTGGGTCTCAAACTGGTGCCCTTATGGGATGCCGGCACTGCAGGTGGCGGCTTTACTCGCTACACTGAAGTGCCGGCGCCCCCGCCCCTTTAACAAAGATTTCCTGGGGCCGGCGTGGTGGCGCAGTGGGTAAAGCTGCCTCTGCTGCTGCACTGGCTTCCCACATGGGTGCTGCTGGCGACCCGGCTGCTCCACTTCCGATCCAGCTCCCTCCTGGGGCCCCTGGGAAACCCGGGGAGGATGCCTCAAGTCCTCAGGCCCCTGCCCCCGCGCGGAGACCTGGCGGAGCTCCTGGCTCCTGGTCTTGTCCTGGCTGTTGCAGCCACCTGGGGAGTAAAGCAGCAGGTGGAAGACCAGCCTCTCTCTCTGTCTCCCTTTCTTTCTCTCTCTGTAACTCTGCCTTTCAAATAAATAAATAAATACATCTGTTAAAAGTGCATTTATTTATTTATTTGAAAGTCAGTTACAGAGAGAGATCTTCCATTGGCTGGTTTACTCCCCAAATGGTCACACCAGCCAGTGCCGGGCCAGGCTGAAGCCAGGAGCTAGGACTACATCCAGGTCTCCCCGATGGACGGCAGGGACCCCAGAACTTCGGCTTCCTCCACTGCCTTCCCAGGCACACCAGGGGGAGCTGTTTTGGAAGCAGAGCAGCCGGGATTCAAACCAGCAACGTGTAGCAGGTCACAGCCTAACCAGCTGTACCACAGTGCTAGCCCCGTGTTTTCTTTTGTGATGAAAACATTTTGGGGCCGGCGCTGTGGCGTAGCGGGTAAAGCTGCCATCTGCAGTGCCGGCATCCCATATGGGAGCTGGTTCGAGTCCCGGCTGCTCCACTTCTATCCAGCTGTCTGCTCTGGCCTGGGAAAGCAGTAGAAGATGCCCAAGTCCTTGGACCCCTGCACCCACTTGGGAGACCCGGAAGAAGCTCCTGGTTCCTGGCTTCGGATCAGCACAGCTCCAGCCGTTGCAGCCAATTGGGGAGTGAGCCAGTGGATGGAAGACCTTCTCTCTGTCTCCGCCTCTCTCTGTCTGTAACTCTACCTGTCAAATAAATAAATAAAATCTTTAAAAAAAAAATGTTGTGTCCGGGGCAGGCGTTTGCTGTAGATGCCACTTGGGACAGCACTGGGTTTAGGTCCCAGCTCCACTTCTGACTTGGCTTCCTGCTGCCGTGGCCCCTGGAGCAGCGCTGATGGCCTGAAGCCCTGGCTCCGCCGCCCGCCTGGGAGACCCATCTGGAGTTCTGGGCTCCTGGCTTATCTGCCCGACCTGGCTGTTGTTGACATTTGGGGAGTGAACCAGTGGGTGCAAGCTCGCTCGCTCGCTCGCTCTGCTTCTCTGCCCTTCAAATACATTAAAAACAAAACGTGTTGTGTCCTGTAAAAAAAAATCTTTTCTGCCCCACAATCACCAAAGTAGCATTCTCAATAAATAAAAAAATTTAAAATATTTTATTTATTTATTTGAAGGCAGAGTTACAGAGAGGCAGAGAGAGAGAGAGGAGATGGGGGGAGGGAGAGAGAGAGAGAGAGAGAGAGAGGTCTTCCATCCGATGGTTCACTCCCCAATTGTCCACAATGGCCAGAGCGGCACTGATCCGAAGCCAGGAGCCAGGAGCTTCTTCCTGGTCTCCCACGTGGGTGCAGGGGCCCAAGGACTTTTGCCATCTTCCACTGCTTTCCCAGGCCACAGCAGAGAGCTGGATCAGAAGGGGGACAGCCGGGACTAGAACCGGCGCTCATATCAGATGCCAGCGCTGCAGGTGGAGGATTAACCTACTGCTCCACGGTGCCAGCCCCTAAATTAATTAATTAATTTTTAAAAAAGGTAGCATTCTGTTTTTCTGTAAAGGCTATTAAAGATTTCGGTGTTTATCTTTAAAGATTTATCTAGGTATTTGAAAGGCAGAAAGAGAGACAGGGAGAGATTTCTTCCACCTGCTGGTTCACTCCCCAAATGGCCGCAGCAGCCAGGGCTGGGCCAGGCTGGAGCAGGAGCCGGCAGCTTGTTCCAGGTCTCCCACGCGGGTGCAGGGGCCCAGCACGTGGGTCGTCTCCACTGCTTTCCCGGGCCATGGCAGGGAGCTGGACTGGAAGCCCAGCAGCCGGGACTCGAATGGGACCGGTGCCCTTACGAGATGCCAGCGCCACAGGCGGCAAGTTTACCTGCTACGCCGCATGCCAGTCCCCCGCTTCCTCTTAACTCACCATTTTTAGCTCGGTGCCCCACACCGGCCCTGGCTCTGGTCCCCGTTTGTCCGGGTGTCTGCTGAGCTCACTCCCTCACCTGCTGTGGCGCCCTCTCTCTACCTTTCTAGGCTCCTTTTTGATGCCTTTGCTTTGAGTTCTGGTCCGGCCCCCGAGAGGTCCCAGCTCTTCTGAGGGCAGCCAGGACCCCTCTGAGCCTTTGCCCTTCCTGTCCCCTCTCTCTGGAATCTTCTTCCTTCATGCCACTCATCTCTGCGCAGCATGTCACCTCCTCAGGGAAGCCTTCCCGGATCGCTTCCCCACGTTCCGTTCTCTCATCAACCATCACACTTGTGCTGCCCTTGATGGAGGGCGTGGGCGAGCTGTCTCGTGGGAGCGATGTCGTGGACAGTTCTGTCCCCCGCGTGGCTCACCCTGCCTTGGTCTCCCTCGAGAACTGGCAGGTGCCACACGTGGGCTCAGCCACGCCGGGGGAACAGCGCCACCTGTCTGAGCAGCAGGGGCCGGCAGGCTGGGGAGGCGGGGCCTGGGGGACCGCTGCACCTGACCAGCCTCGTGCCCACGCAGACAGACCCGGTGCGGCTGACCCAGCTGTACGAGCAGGCCCGCTGGGACCTGCTGCTGGAGGAGATCGACTGTACGGAGGAGGAGATGATGGTGTTCGCGGCTCTGCAGGTGCCCGGGGTCCCCGGGGAGGGGGGGGCCCTCCTGCGGGACGGGGCGGGGGGCGGCTGGCTCAGCCCTCCCTGGCCGCACCCCCAGTACCACATCAACAAGCTGTCCCAGAGCGGGGAGGCGGGTGAAGCCAGCGGCGCGGACCCGGGGCTGGATGACCTGGACGCGGCCCTGAGCAACCTGGAGGTGAAGCTGGAGGGGTCAGCGCCCGCGGATGTGCTGGTGAGGAGGCGCCGGGGCCGGGCGTGGGCCGGGCGTGGGCCGGGGTCTCGGGGCTCCCCCTGACTCCTCGGCGCCCACAGGACAGCCTCACGGCCATCCCGGAACTCAAGGACCACCTCCGCATCTTCCGGTGAGTGTGCGCCCCGGGCTGGAGGCGGTGGGGGAGCCTGGTCTGGAGCGGGGGTGGGGGCGGCCTGGCACAGACCTCGCCCCGCCCCCGCCCCCGCCCCGCAGACCCCGCAAGCTCACGCTGAAGGGCTACCGCCAGCACTGGGTGGTGTTCAAGGAGACCACGCTCTCCTACTACAAGAGCCAGGACGAGGCCCCGGGAGAGCCCGTTCAGCAGCTCAACCTCAAGGGTGAGTGCCCGAGGCCCACCCGCGGCTGCTCCCACTCTGCCTGGCTCCTCCTGGGGCCAGGGCACCCCTCCGGGCAGGTCCCCCGTACCCACTCGCAGCGCACCCCTCTGCTCCCTGCAGGCTGTGAGGTGGTCCCCGATGTCAACGTCTCTGGCCAGAAGTTCTGCATCAAACTCCTGGTGCCCTCACCCGAGGGCATGAGCGAGATCTACCTGCGATGCCAGGACGTGAGCGGGGCGGGGCGGGGCCGGGACCAGGGGCGGGGCCTGGGAGGGGTGGGCAGGGCAGGAGCAAGGTGGGGCCAGGGCAGGGCGTGGTCTGAGTGGGGCGGGGCTTGGGAGGGGTGGGCGGGGGCGTGGTCTGAGCGGGGCGGGGTGGGGCCTGGGAGGGGTGGGCAGGGCAGGAGCAAGGTGGGGCCAAGGCGGGGCGTGGTCTGAGCTGGGGTGAGTGGGGCGGGGCGGGGCTGAGCTGGCTGGCCCCTCACTCCCACCCCGTCCCCCGCCCAGGAGCAGCAGTATGCCCGCTGGATGGCCGGCTGCCGGCTGGCGTCTAAGGGCCGCACCATGGCGGACAGCAGCTACGCCAGCGAGGTGCAGGCCATTCTGGCCTTCCTCAGCCTGCAGCGTTCGGGCGGCGGGGGCTCCGGCAACCACCCCCAGGGCCCTGACGCCTCGGCTGAGGGCCTCAACCCCTACGGCCTCGTCGCCCCTCGCTTCCAGCGCAAGTTCAAAGCCAAGCAGGTGCCGGAGGGAGTAGGGGACGGGAATATCCACCGCGGTTACCTGGCCTCCCCTGGGGAAGCCAGGTCCCCACCCACTGGGGAGGGCCGCGGTGCCGGTCCCCCAGGGCGTGGCCCTCCGCAGGCTCAGCTAACTGGTTCCATGCCAAGGGGCGAGCGGGGGTCTCTGGAACTTTGCGGGGAGGCGGGGGAGGGCCAGGCAGCCCCTCACCAGCCCGGCCCTGCAGCTCACCCCGCGGATCCTGGAAGCCCACCAGAACGTGGCCCAGCTCTCGCTGACCGAGGCCCAGCTGCGCTTCATCCAAGCCTGGCAGTCGCTACCCGACTTCGGCATCTCCTACGTCACCGTCAGGTGGGCTCCCAGGCCCCGCCCCGCCCACGGAGCCTGGTCTCCACCCCCACCTGCCTCCTGGCCCGCTTGTGCCCACAGCCCCCGAGTGGGTCCCGGGCAGGCCACCCTGTGTCTCCCTCCATTCCACCGGCCCGCAGTAAACACAAGAGACAGGGCTCGGGCCAGGGAGGTGCGAGACCAGCTCCTGTCCCAGCTCTGCCCGACGGCCCCGCCCTGGGCCCCGGTGGGCTGGTCTGGGAGCCAAGGCGATGTGGAGCCCCCCAAGCCTGCAAAGGCGGGGAGGCACTGGCTGATGACTTGTGACACCGAGCAGCTCCGTGACTTAAAGGCCGGATCTGCTAACCGCTCTCAGCACAGCACGTCAGTCACCTCCCGAGCTCCGTGACTCGCTCAGAGACACAGGCAGCCCTGGCTCACTGTGCCAGGCTCCGGGGCCCTGCAGGGTGGAACCCTTGCTCACCGCCCCCCCCCCCCCCGCCAGGTTCAAGGGCAGCAGGAAAGACGAGATCCTGGGCATCGCCAACAACCGACTGATCCGAATCGACCTGGCTGTGGGCGACGTGGTGAAGACCTGGCGTTTCAGCAACATGCGCCAGTGGAATGTCAACTGGGACATCCGGCAGGTGCGGGCGCAGTGAGGGTGGGCGGGGCCGGGCAGGGGCGGGGCCAGGCAGGGCGGGGCGGGGCCAGGCAGGGGCGGGGCCAGGCAGGGCGGGGCGGGGGCCGGGCAGGGGCGGGGCCAGGCGGGGCCGGGCGGGCGCCCCCGCGAGCCCTCTGACGGCGCCCCCTGCAGGTGGCCATCGAGTTTGACGAGCACATCAACGTGGCCTTCAGCTGCGTGTCGGCCAGCTGCCGCATCGTGCACGAGTACATCGGCGGCTACATTTTCCTGTCCACCCGGGAGCGGGCCCGAGGGGAGGAGCTGGACGAGGATCTCTTTCTGCAGCTCACGGGGGGCCACGAGGCCTTTTGAGGGCTGTGTGCCAGCCCTGGCCCTGCTCACCACCTGCCACGGCCACGCCCCAGCCCACGCCCGCTGGGACTCACTGCCCCACGCCCTCTGCAGGCACGCACGAGCTGGACACATTCACCGGCTGCCGCTGGCTTTGTGCAGGCCGGGGCCCTGGTGGGGCCTGACCCCCGCCATCACCCAGGCTAGGGAAGGTGGGCCCTGGGCGCACATGGCGGCCCCTGCCTTATTCTGAGCGCACAAGATCAGCTCCCCGACCCCTGTGCAGCCCCGGGCCCGCGCGGAGGACCCATGGATGTAGCAAAAGGATGAAGAATTATGGCTTCCCACTGGTGTTTCTTTCGTGTTACCTTTTTAAAATTTTGTTTTTATAAATGAATATTTTTATTGTTGGCTCATCCTGCTTCGTCTGGGGCTGTGCTCAGGGCTCTGACCCGCCATCTGCTTGTCCTCAGCCAAGGAGAGGGGCTTTCCTGGGAGAGACGTGAGTTAGTTAGACACAGGGAGAGCTGAGGCCGGGGCCAGGGTTCCGGGACAGGAGCAGGGAGCCACGGTGCTCACGGGTGGGGCGGAGCTGTAGTGCCTCCTTGAAGTACTTGGGCGGCAGGAAGCCGTGGGCGTTCCCCGGGGTCAGGATCACTCCGTTGGCCGAGCGGAAGAAGCGGATCCCATCTGCGAGGGAACCACAGCTAGGACTCCGGCCCTCCCGAAGGCCGGGGCGGTCACTCTCCGCGTCCAGACTCACCTGCCAGAGCTAGCGGCCCGTCGATGAACACGGCCACTTCGCAGTGGGGCCGCATGCCTGCGGAGACCACCGGAGCTGCAGCCCAGGGGCCAGGACCCCGGGCTGGGGCTGGGAGGGGCGTCTCACGCAGGGCATGGGGCGGCATTGGACGAGGGAGCCCGTGACCCTTGGAGGGACCTGGGGGGACACAGCAGGTGCGATCTGCCGGGGCACTGACCACTGATGACGCCGGGGTCCCCCGGCAGTCCCGGGGCCAGGTGGATGTGCGTCCTTCCTCGGCAGGACAGGCCCTGGAGCAGGATGGACGGCCAGTGCTTCCGGAAAGTACCATGGACCAGCGTCTGCGGCAGGGCCTGTGGTGTCTCCAGAGGCCTCAGCTCCAACTCCGGCACCTGCGACGGGCAGCAGTCAGTCCCCCGGCACGAGCAGGGGTCCCCTCTGGCTCTCCCACTCGTCCCCTGTGCCCCACCTGCAGGGAGTGGCCCTGATTGGCCCGGATGAGAGGGCCGGTGCTGGGGTCCCCCGGCTGCAGGGCAAAGCGCTGCTTCTCACTGGCGTCCACCACGCGCTGCACGTCTTCTGCTGAGAAGCCGCGGAACTGTGGCAGCTGCAGGAGGGCGCCCAGCGGCACGAAGCCATCTGCAGGCAGACAGGGGAAACAGAGCCCGGGCCCGGGCCCCCGCTGTGTGGGCTCCCCTTTCTGGGCCTCAGCTTCCCCAAATGACAAGGGACGAGGATCTGCCGGGTGGGGGGGTGTCAGGGGCAGGAAAAAGCGCTTAGCATAGTCCCCTGGCCCAGACAGGACACCGAATGACCCCCAAGTTCCCACCCCTGGGATGCGCTTAGTGGGCTACCTGGCTGGAGGCGGCATCTCCAGGCTCCACCGCCCCGTGGACCTGACACAGGCCTCAGGGCCTTGCTCTTCTCTGTGCCTTCCTCACAGAGGAAGCGGGAGCCACGGACAAGGGGTCACAGGCTCAGATCGTCCCGACTGCTCCTCACCCAGCCTCCACGTCCCTCACTTACCAGGCCCCATGGGAAGCCCCAGCTTCAAGGCACCGTGGCGCAGGGCATAGGACAGAGCCTTGGACAGCTGCACATCTCGGTCCTAAGAGAGCCCAGAGGTGGCCGCTGGCCTCCATGGAGACCTTGCCCTGCTGCCCACCCTGAACCCGGAATGACCGGTCCCTGCAGGGGCAGGGCAGAGTGGGCAGAGCCCCTGTGATCTCCAGGAATTCTAAGACCCATCAGCCCACCCCCGGTCAGGAAGCCAGGGCTCTGAAAGTCCCCTCCGCTGTCCCGCGAGGGCGGGGTGGCAAGGAGCGCACCTGTTCCCGGGGTCTGTGAGCCCTTCTACCCTTGGGCGCTGTTGCCTCCTGCCTCCTTCCTCCAGAGTTCATGGCCAGACCTGTGGGTAGCAGGGGGATGTGGGGGCCGCTTCCAGCACCCTCCCAGGTCCCCACGTGCCCGGAGTCACAAAGCCTCAGGATGTCAGGGCTGGGAGGCGAATACACGCGCGTCCCACCCCGAATCTCTGGTGCAAGGACAGAAACGAAGGCCCAGCAGGCAACACTTGCCCAAGGTCACACTGGCAGTCACGCAGGCCAGCGAGGCCAAGCCCAGCGCTCGACTGGCGGGTGCGCCCCGCAAGGCGGGCCTGGAGCGCAGAGGCCGGGCAGGGCCCACAGGGCGGGCGGAAGCGCGGAGGACCAGGGGCCGGGGCCGGGATGGCTTTAAGCGACGGGAGGCGGGGCTCTCCGGCCCGCCAATGAGAAGCCGCGGGCGAAGGGGCGGGCACTTCCGCTTCAGGGAAGGGGCGGGGCCTGCGGGCGCAGCCGGCCGGTGAGTTCCGAGTGCCGGCTTTGGAGGCTGGAGATCCCGGATCCGGGAGGGGATCCCGCTCGTCCCGGGTTGGAGGCAGGACCATGGGGTTTGCGGAACATGGGCGTTTGGGGGGGCCCGGGATGTCCAGGTGGTAGGGATGCCCGGGAGTCTCCAGGGATTTCTGCCAGCGGGAGTCCCAGGCACTCTGCGGACTGTCCGTGGAGTGGTCAGTGGGGTGCAGGAGGGTTGGGGCACCCTCAGGAGGTCTGTGAAAAGGGCGCCGCGGCCACGGGTCCCCTCACCCCCACGGGCCTGGTTGTGTCCTCCAGAGCCGCCCTGTCCAGACCATGGACGCCGAGGTGTCGCTGCTCCTTCAGTGCCCTGCGGGGGGCCTGCCCCAGGAGCAGGTGCGGGTCGAGCTGAGTCCAGCCCACGACCGCCGCCCACTGCCAGGAGGGGACAAGGCCATCACTGCCATCTGGGAGAGCCGGCTCCAGACCCAGCCCTGGCTCTTTGACGCCCCCAAGTTCCGCCTGCACACGGCCACACTGACCGCCCCCATGGGCTCTCGGGAGCCAGAGCTGCTCCTGCGCCTGGGCCTTACATCCTACCGAGACTTCCTGGGCACCAACTGGGCCAGCTCGGCCGCCTGGCTGCAGCAGCAGGGGGCCGCCGACTGGGGCGACAGGCAGGCCTATCTGGCGGACCCCCTGGGAGTGGGTGCCGCTCTGGCCACTGCTGACGACTTCCTGGTCTTCCTGCGCCGCTCTCAGCAAGTGGCTGAGGCTCCTGGGCTGGTGGACGTGCCCGGGGGGCACCCTGAGCCTCAGGTGAGACTCCAGGCTGGGCGCGAAGACCCGGAGAGCTCGGGCAGCTGGGGCTCTAAGCTCTCCCGGCTTCGGCTTCCTCATCCTGAATGGGAAAACTGGCCCGGTGTTCTGCTGGAAGCGCACAGAGCTTGCCGCGGCGGGCAGGGTGCCACTCAGCCTGTCCTGCCCCTCGCTCAGCCCCGCAGCCTCCCCTGCTGCCGAGCCCTGCCCTCCCTCCCCTGCTCCAGACCCGTGGGGAGCTAGGAACCGTGGGGGTGGAGAGGTGGGTAGAGGAAGGAGATGCTGTCCCCCAGCCCCAGCCCCTGGCTGGGCCTCCGGCTGCGCATGTGGGGTAAGAGGGTCGCCAAGGAGCTTGCACCGTGCCCACCCCAGGCCCTCGGGGCCAGCAAGTGGGGGGGGGGGCAGGAGCTGAGCCTGATCTCTCCCAGGCCCTGTGCCCTGGTGACAGCCCCCAGCACAAGGACCTGCCCGGGGAGCTGGTGGTCCGTGAGCTCTTCTCCAGTGTCCTGCAGGAGATCTGTGACGAGGTGAGTGCGGAATGGTCCAGACGGCCTGGTGGGCACCGGGGGAGGCGATTTCTACAGGTCTGTGTTTGCAGGAGGGCCTGCAGGCATTCTGGCATGGAGGCGAGCCCTGAGTGCGAATTTTGCCCTCAGCTCCTGTGCCCTGGGGCTTCCGGGGATGCACTTCTTGCTACTCCCGGAGTTTGCTGAAGTGGGAGTGCCAGCTAAGGAACTGACTTCCCACAGGGCGGCTTGTTCCCTCTGTCTCTCGGTTTTCCCGTCTGTAAAATGAACACACCCAGGAGCTGATGTTCTGGGAAGCCACAAAGTGACTGCCAGGGGTGGAGATGTGGGCGGCGCACTGACAGGCGGGCCCCCACCCCACCCAGGTGAACTTGCCGCTGTCCACCCTGAGCCAGCCCCTGCTGTTGGGCATCGCCCGCAACGAGACCAGCGCCGGCCGTGCCAGTGCTGAGTTCCATGTCCAGTGAGTTCTGGGTTTGGGGGGAGGTGGGTGGTGAGGGGCAGGGCCGGAGCTCCACCAGGACTGGGAACCCCCCAAGCCACCCCCCTGTCCTTGCCCAGATGCAGCCTGACCTCTGAGCAGGTCAGGGAGTACTACCTGAGCGGCGGACCCGAGGCCCACGAATCCACAGGGATCATCTTTGTGGAGACACAGGTGTGGCCTGGGGTCGGGACCCGCAGGGGCTGCGGGGGCAGAGGGCAGCGGGGCCAGGGCGGGCGCCGGGTGTCTGAGTCCCGCTGTGTCCCCGTGTCCCCGCAGCGCGTGTGGAGGCTGCAGGAGACGGAGATGTGGGCCGAGCTCTGCCCCTCTGCCAAGGGCGCCATCCTTCTCTACAACCGCCTGCAGGGGAGTCCCGCCTAGGCCCTCGCTGGACCCCCACAGCTCTGCAGACAATAAAGGCCTTTTTCTTGAACTCCGTTAGCATCTGCTGTGTCCCTGACTCAGAGGGGGCTGCAGGGAGAGCCCCAGGCGGCTGACATGACAGGACAAGGGACTTGCCGCAACACGCTCGCACGCGCGCTCCCGGGCGCCAGTGGAGTGGCAGCAGCTCCGTGGACTCTGCCTCGCTGCAGCGCGGGACCACGGCCCAGTCCGCAGAAGCGAGGGGCAGCGGAATCCCCAGTGAGGGCTGGCTCTGCCCGCTCTGCCCTCCGGCCCGGCGCCGGCGGCTGTCAGCACCTCCACACGCCTCGCTTCGGTGGGTTGGCCCAAGGAGTCAAGGGCCAATAGGCACGGGGGGCGTGGTCTTCGGGGCCTTCCTGCGCGGTGGGCGTGGCCCGGCCGTTTCAGCCAATAAAGGTGCAGGGCGGTGCCTGACGGGGAGCAGGAAATGGCGGCGGCCGCGGAGTCCGTGAGTGCGGCGGGGGCGGGGCTTGACTGCGGCCCCTCCTTCGCCAGCTCCCTAATTTCCTGGGTGGGGAGGGGTCTCGGCGCGCTGGGCGGGCTGTGCAGACGCTGAGGCCGAGCGGGGAGGGCCCCGGACGCCGGGGTCAGGACCCTGGACTCGGGGATCGGATCCTAGGCCAGGAGGCAGCCCTCCCCGCGGCTGTCTTGCTCCGTAAAGAACGGGGCCGGGCTCCTTCCTGCGCCTTGGCCCGGACCGCTTGGAGGCTGGCCCGCCTGGCCCCCATGCACTCCCCTTGGTGGGCTCCTCTCCCCAGCTGCCCGCCCGTCGTCATGCCGCCCTTGTGGTCCCTGCTGCCCCCGCGCCTATGTCGCCGGTGGCCCCGCAGCCCTCCCTGCCGGCTCTTCGGAGCGGCCGCCGCGCAGCGGTGAGTGGGGCGCCGGCCCGGCTGGCTGTTCGGTGGGTGTGCGTTGAGGGTCTGCGCCTCAGGGCTCGGCCCAGGTAACCCTCACCTTCAGAGCCGAGGACACTGGACGGGAGATGAGGAGCCTGCCCCTAAGGCCCCGAGTGAAGTGGCTGACCGGACCCTGAGCCCAAGCCAAACCCAGTGCTCTTTCCACAGTGGCTGTCAGGCTTCATTCGGGACCACTGGGGGTGTGGGGGAGGCCGGGTATGAGCGTGCAGCTTCCTGGGCCCCGGATCAGGTGGGACAAGATTTCCACGCACGGGGGAGAAAGGGCTGACCCGCAGCAGCGAGAGGCACCCTCCAGGAGAGGGGTGATCTGGAGGTCGGTCCGTCTTGGGACCTCCTCCACCTCCCGGTGGCTGAGTGCGGGGTGTGGCCCAGGAGGAGGGAGGGGAGTCCTGCAGGTTCGGGCCTCTCTCCGTAGATCCAGCCCCAGGAATTACTATGAACTGTTGGGGGTGCATCCTGGTGCCAGCGCTGCAGAAGTGAAACGCGCCTTCTTCGCCAAGTCCAAAGAGGTACCGGTGCCCCGACGGCCGGGCAGGAGGTCTGAGCCGGGTGGGGATGCCCTGGAGAGACCCGTGTCGTCCCTTCAGCCTGCATGGGTGCTGGGAAAGTGCTCCAGGGGCAGGGGTCTGGCCACCTGGGAAAGCTAAGGGGGCAGGAGCCAGGGGTCCAGTCTGATGGGTCGGGCTTGGGTTTCTTAGCCTGCCTGTCCGCTCTTCAGAAACCTGGGCCGGACCTGTGGTGAGCGCCGGGGGCTGGCAGCTGGGAAGGACTTGAGGGGAGGGGCCAGGAGGCTGTGTTTGCTGACCCTGTGGGCTTTCTGGAGGGGTGGACAGGCCTGAGATTGGGCGTCACGGCCCACACAGGGCCTCCGGGAGTGATGTGATCCCTCGTGGGTGGACGTGACCGGGGTGGGCCCAGGGAAGGGAGGTAAGGGGAGTCCCCCTGTATCCCAGCTGCACCCGGATAGAGACCCTGGAAACCCAGCGCTGCACGGCCGCTTTGTGGAGCTGAGTGAGGCGTACCGCGTGCTCAGCCGTGAGCAGAGCCGCCGCAGCTATGACCACCAGCTCCGCTCAGCTAGCCCCCCAAAGTCTGCAGGGACCACAGCCCATGCCAATCCTGCCCGCCAGACACACAGGTACCGGAGTCCTGCCCTGCGGGCTTCCACGCTCAGGCCTTCTGGGGAGACTCATTGCATCCTGTCCCTTCCTCGCCTCCCAGCAGCTCCTGGGAACCCCCCAATGCGCAGTACTGGGCCCAGTTTCACCGCGTGAGGCCGCAGGGACCGGGGGCCAGACAGCAGCACCAGCACAACCAGCGGGTACTGGGGTACTGCCTCCTGCTCATGCTGGCCGGCATGGGCCTGCACTACGCCGCCTTCAGGTGCGTCCCCGGCCTCCCGGGCGTTGGGCAGAGGGCGGGGGAAGCCCAGTGTGGCCGCCGGCCAACGCACCCCACAGCCCCCAGCCTCGTGTCTCCCAACGGAAGACTTGCAGGAACTCGGGCTCTGGGCCTACTCCTTGCTAAGAGTCACCTCTGTCACTTTCCACTCCTTCATAATTTGAATGTGAATCCGTGGTGTTGGCTGCCAAGGAGGGCTGGGGCCAACCAAAACCGTGCACAGGAGGTAAATGCATTGTCACCGGGCCCCTCAGCCGCCGTCCCACGCAATGACCTGGATTTCCTACAGCAAAGACACCCAGGGGCCAGTGCCCCATTCAGCGACAGACCCTCATGTCCATGGCTGTTGTCACCTTGTGACACCTTGTGAGCAGGACAGCCAGGGGCCTTGGGGTGCCATTGATGCTGGCCACGCCCTGGCCACTCTGCACCCCGCTGCTCACCTGTGACGGGCAGGGTCAGGTGAGGCCCCACAGGTGGAAAGCTATGAGTGTCTAGAGTGAGGTGGGGGGACAGGACCTGGGGGACAGCAGGGCTGACTGTAGCCCACCGCCCGCAGGAAGCTGGAGCAGGTGCACCGTGGCTTCATGGATGAAAAGGACCGGATCATCACGGCCATCTACAACGACACCCGGGCCAGGGCCAGGTCTGTCTCTGCTTTCCTCTGCCCGACCCCTGTCCTGGCGCCACCCTCCAGGACCCCTGCCCGGACGTTCAGGTGCTCTCTCCTCCAGGGCAAACAGGGCCAGGCTCCAGCAGGAGCGACTACAGAGGCAGCAGCCAGCGCCCCCCGGATCTCCCCAGGACCCCAGGATCGTGCCGGGGGCCCCCAGCCCTTGAGGGGCTCACCTGGATGGGGCCTGCAGTGTGCTCGCAGGGCTCCACGCTCCCCCACAACGCGTGCAATAAAGTGATTCTCAGAGCTGGAGTCCAGACCCCTCCTTCGCGTCCAGTGCCCCCTGCCCGGCCTCTCCCAGGGGCAGCGCCCCGCCCTCCGGGATCTGGCAGTGGTGACCCGAGAGCCCGGCCCCCTGGGCGGCGCGTCCCCTTTCCCCTGCAGCGCCGGGAGGGGGTGTGTGGAGGGGGCGGGCCCCGCCAGCGGCCTCCCCCCCACCCCCGCCCCGCCCCCGCCCCACGGCCCGGTGGGGAGCGCGTGTCTGGGTCACATGAGCCGCCCGCCCGCCAGCCCGGGCCCGGCCCCCCGCCACCCCCGCCGTCCCCGCCGCCGCCGCCCGCCACCGCCGCCACCACCACCGGCTGCCCGCCCGCCCGGCTCCTCCGGCCGCCGCCGCCGCGCTACGCTGCGCTGCCTGCGCCCAGGGCTCGGGAGGGGGCCGCGGAGGAGCCGCCCCCCACGCCCGGCCCCCGCTCGCCGCGCCCGGGCCCGCGCCATGGGGCTCTGGCTGCCGCCGCCCCCTGCGCCACCGGGTTAGGGCAATGCGGGCGACCCCGGCGCGCGGCCCCCGCGGGCACCATGAGCCCCCTGCTCCTCCGCCTGCTGCTCGCCGCGCTCCTGCAGCTGGCCCCCGCCCAGGTACGTGCGTCCTCCACATCCCGCCCGCCGCCGTGCCCTCTCAAGGTTGGCGGAAGTGGGGAGGCGCCGAGCGGCCTCCGCCAGGGGATCCACAGGGTCCAGCCTCGAACTCCAGCATCGCGGGGCCCGGCTCGGGCATCCCCCCAGGAGGTGCCCCTGCCCGCCGGCCTGCTAGCCCGCCAGCCCGCCCAGGGGCCACTGCCCCGCCCCGCCCGATCCCCTGGGCGCCAAGGAGAGCGGGAGCTGCCTCAGTGCCTGCCGGACCTGGTTCGGTGCCCTCTGTGCCGCTCCTGACCTGCAGCCACCAGCACCTGCCTGGCAGAGGCTCGAAGAGTTGACTCTGCCGGGAGACCGCAGCTGGCAGAACTGGGCCGGGCAGGTCCCAGGTGGCCGGGAGAGGACCGCTAACGCCAGAGTGAAGCCCAGGATTACAGCAGTCTGAAGCCTCCTGCGCCAGCGCAGGGCGAGCCCCTCCCAAGTGCACCCTGGGTCCAGCTCTCTTCTCTCCCACAGGCCCCTGTCCCCCAGCCTGATGCCCCTGGCCACCAGAAGAAAGGTAAGGTTGCACTGCCTTTGCGCTAGCCGGCACAAGAGGGCCTGCCCCAGCCCCAGGCTCCAGGCTCGTCTAACCACGGCTCCCCTAGACGGCGCACACTTTTACTCTGCCCATCTCACAGAGAGGAGACTGAGGCGGTGGATTAAACAGGACAAGAAAGGACAGGTTGGGAGGGCAGGGAGGTGGCCAGTGGGGAGGGTGGCCGTGACACGTGACACAGGCCCTGGGGAACGGCTGCAGGAAACCCAGTGGGGACTTAACCTTTACCGTCTGCCTCTAGTGGTGTCATGGATAGATGTGTACGCCCGCGCCACCTGCCAGCCACGGGAGGTGGTGGTGCCCTTGACCGTGGAGCTCATAGGCACTGTGGCCAAGCAGCTGGTGCCCAGCTGTGTGACCGTGCAGCGCTGCGGTGGCTGCTGCCCTGACGATGGCCTGGAGTGTGTGCCCACGGGGCAGCACCAGGTCCGGATGCAGGTATGGCCAGGTGGGACAAGTGGCTGTGGTACAGGCTGGCACTCCTGCGGGGCAGGGCCCTGGGCACCCCTTCTCTCTCTCACGCTCTCTCCGCCCCCACTTTTGTCTTGCGCACAGATCCTCATGGTCCGGTACCCGAGCAGTCAGCTGGGGGAGATGTCCCTGGAGGAACACAGTCAGTGTGAATGCAGGTGCCAGCCAGGCCCAGCTTCGAGGCTGGGAGTCCAGGCGGGGAGGGGGGTGTGCTGGTCACACCAGAGCGGGGATCAGGCTGCCAGCAGAGCCAGAGGTAGGCCTGGGACGTGCTGCAAGTGAGGCGCACGCAGGCACCTGTGTCGTGGCAATGCGCGTTAAGCCACCGCACCCGCATGAGCACCGGTTCAAGTCCGGCTGCTCCACTTCCAATCCAGCTCCCTGCTAATGTGCTGGGGAGGCAGCAGAAGCTGGCTTGAGTGCTTGGGCCCCTGCCGTCCCCCGGGAGACCCCGATGGAGTTCCATGCTCCTGACTTCCAGCTGGCTCAACCCTGGCTGTTGTAGCCACTAGCAGAGCGAACCAGTGGATGGAAGATGTCTCTGTAACTCCGCCTTTCAATCAATCAGTCTTTGAAAAAAAAAGAGGGGGTGCACAGGTTTCCTGATCCTCCTCCCCTTTGTCTCTGTCTCTCTTACTACTTTTCAGACCAAAAAAGAGAGAGAGTGCTGTGAAGGCCGACAGGTGAGTGCTCGCGTGGGCGGGCCAGGGGTGTGGGAGTGAGGGGGGAGGCAGCTGCGGTTCCTTCCCGGCTCTCTCCTCCCACCTGTCCCCCCCACCCCCCCACCCCCAGCTCCCGGGAAGACTCTTCCTTCCCGCCCCAGACATGTCGCTTCTCCTCCTAGGGCTGCCACTCCCCACCACCGTCCCCAGCCCCGCTCCGTTCGGGGCTGGGACTCCGCCCCCGGGGCACCCTCCCCAGCTGACGTCACTCATCCCACTCCAGCCCCAGGCCCCTCTGCCCACGCTGCGCCCAGCGCCGCCAGCGCCCTGACCCCCAGACCTGCCGCTGCCACTGCCGACGCCGCAGCTTCCTCCGTTGCCAAGGGCGGGGCTTAGAGCTCAACCCAGACACCTGCAGGTGAGGGGTCTGTGGGGTGGCGGTTGCCTGGGAAGGCATCGAGGCCCTGGCTTGGAGCAGGTCCAGGGTGAGCCTGCCAGTGGGAGGAGAGCCAGCAAAGGGGAAGCTCTTGAATGTGTTGAACAAATATTTACTAAGTGTCTGCTGGCACGGGCCTTGGCATAAACAAGGCTCCCGTTCCAGTTCGGGTGTTGGGCACGAGGAGGAGTAATGCCAGCAGAGGATGTGCAGGGCTGGGGTGGGGGCACCTGCCTGGAGCCTTCCAACCTGGGAAGCCCTGGGCCTTCCCAGCGGCCGCCTCTGGGAGGCACTGGCTCCTGCAGGAACCCTTGTGTACCCCTGCATCCCCGTGGGCAGCAGCATGCGGGCCGGGAGCGGACGGGGCTCCCGGAGGGTAACAGCCGTGTGTGGAGAGGAGCTGGGCTGAGCTCCCCTCTCCGCCCGCCCTCCCGCAGGTGCCGGAAGCTGCGAAGGTGACACACTGCTTTCCAGACCACACGCCGGTGGGGAAGGGAGCGGAACCTGGGGGAACACGGCCAGCCCAGGTGCCGACCTCAGCCTGGGCCGACGCTGCTCCAGGCCCTGGGCCACTCCCGCCCGCCATGTCGCCCTGAGGCTGCCATCTGGGGCAGGGTGCACAGGGCTGGGCAAAGGGACTTGGAGAGCGGCGGTTACCAGCCGCGGGAGCATGGGGTACTGCCTCAGGTTTTAGCCACCCTGTGCAAGTGAGCCTCTTGCAAGCGGCTCCTCCCTCCCCTCCCAAGGACCCCAGACATCTGCCAACAATGGGATTTGGGCTGTGGCCTGAAAACTGTGACCCTCCCCCCCAACCCCGATAAAAGACGTAAGGAGCTGTTCCTGCCTGTGTCACTGTGTCAGCGTCCAGACAGCTTCTGAGACCAGAGCTCATGGGGCCGGAAGCCCGGATTCGGCGCGTTCAGGTTACTGAGAGAGAACCCGGTCTGCGCAGAGTCCCGCCCCCTGCTCTCACCAGGGTTCAGTGAGCAGGAGAGGGGACCCGGCCCTGAAGCCACACGCCTGCCCTGTCCCCAGCTCGGTCTTGGCTTGAGGGCCCAGCCCCCCTGGCTGCAGCCCACACGGTGTTTTTCCACCTTCACCTTGGCGCCCCACACCCTCGGCCGCTGCTGCCTGAGACCCGGGCTCAGTCCAAGCTCCGTGGCCATGCTTCCCCTACGGCCTGGGTGCCCAGGGCTGAGTGCAAGGCAGCAGACCAAGGCCAGCAGTGGCCGCCAATGCTTCGTCCTGTGGAGGCAGGACATCCGGGGGCAGAAGGAACAAAGCAGCCCCCCGAAGGAGGTTTCTCTGAGGGGCGGGGGAGGGTACGGCCATGACCTTGGTGCCTCAGGTCGCCTTCCCAGCCAGGGGGTCCCAGACAGACGAGGGTCTGGGCCTAACACTGCTTCCAGCAGCCGTGGGCTCCCTCCCGAACCATCAGCCTGCAGGCCGACACTGCCCGCCACGGGGACTAGGCCTGGAGGCCTGGCCACAGCCCAGCGTCCCCTCCACCCACCCGGCTCAGCCGCCTCAACTGCAGGTTCACTAAGTTCACGGGAGGCAGGGGCGGCCTGGGGACTGGGGCGGAGCAGGCGCCCTGCGGGCGGGCTGCTGTCAGGCCCTACTACAGAATCCTGTCGGACCGAAATTCTGCTCAAGGTCACGCGGCCTGTCCACGCGTGGAAACCCGGCATTCAATCCCAGCGAAGTCCAGGCGCTTCCCACAGCAGCTAGCGCGAAGAGGCCGGGCTGGCCGGGGCTGTGCGAGAAGCCGGGGCGACGCACAGCGGCAACTCACGCCCGCCTGGCCTCGCTGTCACGCCGGCCGGAAGTGCCTTCGGCCCTTCGGGCGCTCACTCGCCTCTACCTAGACCGACCACGGCTCCGCCGGAAGTGACGCGCCGGTCGCGCGGCGGGGCGGGGGCGGGGCTAGGGCGAAGCCACGCCCGCGGGCGGCTGCGGCGGGTTTCGCCGGGTCCAATGAGGGAGGGCGGCGTGGCCCGGCCTGGGAGTGACGAGGCCGCGCCTGCGCAGAGGCGGCAGCACGACCGGGGTTGACTCCGGGGGCGCGGCGAGGAGGTGAGCGGGGGCCACAGCCCGGGCCGGGGGAGCTGGGGTGCAAGAGGGCAGGCTGGACCAGGTCGGGCAGCAGCGGGCCGGGGCGCCGAGTGTCAACGAGGGAGAGGCGACGAGGGGGTAGGGGGTTGGGGTTGGAGCTGTCGGAGATGCCGCAGGGGGAGGGTCCTCACGCCGCACGGGGCGGAGCCCTGGTACTCGGGGCGGGAAGTGGGACGGAGACGGGCGGGGCCGCCCCGCGGGCGCCAGTGAAAGGCGGGGCTCGGCGGCTGGGGGCGGGGCCAGGGGGCGGGGCCCCGCTCGTGGAGGAGGGACTGGAACCGGCGGGAGGTGGAGCCTCGGGTTTGGAGACTCAGGGGCCCGGAGCCCGGGCCCTGGGGGCGGGGCTTCAGCCGGTGAGTGGCGTGGCTAGGGTTCCGGAAAAGGGGTCTAGTTCTGGTGAGGGCGGGGTAGTAGGGCCGGGGGCGGAACTGTGCGCTCTAAGGGGCGGAGCCAAGGAGCCGAGTGAAGGGCTGGGCGCGAGTAATGGCCCGGGGCGTCCACGCGGGGGCGGTCTCCGTGGGGGCCGTGCGTGGGGCCGCGGGCGGCCGCGAACGCCCCCAGGAGAAGCGGTGTGGGTGGAGCGGGCCCGGCGGCCGGCAGACACGGGGCCGGTCTGGGTGCCCCGCAGACCCCCGAGGGCTCAGAGCTGGGGCGGCGCCCCGGCCGGTGGCACAGGGGCGGCCTGGGGGGTACCGCAGGAGGAGCGGGGCTCCCCGGAGCCACCCAGTGGCGACGTGTGGGTGCCTCGGGGCCGACCCCCTGCAGCGACCTCTGAAGTGTGGGTGTGCTGGGCCGGGGGCAGCTGGGTGTGGCGAGAGTGGGGCCGCCCGGCCGAGGGGGCTGCTGTGCAGCCGGACAGGGTCTGGACCTTGCGTAAAGGGACTGGAGGGAACTGAAGAGCGGAGATGGGGGCCGGGAGGGAGGGGAGGGCTGGGGGCGATCGAAGGGGCGGGGCCCCGGCTGCTGTGGCCTCCCCTGACCCCCTCCCCCCGCTGCTGGGGTCCTCGGCCAAGCCCCCTTCTCACTGGACTGGTAAGTGTGGTCTCGGAGCCTGGGGGAGAGGGCGGTGACCCGGGCAGGGCAGGCCAGGTGCCGTGGGGGTGGGCGGTGTGTAACCCTCTCGGCCGGGGTCTGTGCCCACAGAGACATGAGGCTCAGCTGGGTCCTGACGGTGCTGTCCATCTGCCTGAGCGCCCTGGCAACGGCCACGGGGGCCGAGGGCAAGCGGAAGCTGCAGATCGGGGTCAAGAAGCGAGTGGACCACTGTCCCATCAGATCGCGCAAAGGGGACGTGCTGCACATGCACTACACGGTGGGTGCGGGCAGGGCCTGGGGGGCCGGCTTCCTGACCAGCCAGCCGGTGGCCTCGTCCGGCCAGGTGCCTTGTCCTGCCCACGGCTCTGTCCCCTTCAAGGACTAGGGTGGCCGGCACCGGGTGAGGGGTCAGAAGTGGCCGCCTCTCCTCACCGGCTTTCCCGCGGCCTGCAGGGGAAGCTGGAGGACGGGACGGAGTTTGACAGCAGCCTGCCCCAGAAGCAGCCCTTCGTCTTCTCCCTGGGCACTGGCCAGGTCATCAAAGGCTGGGACCAGGGGCTGCTGGGGTGAGTACCGCGGGGAGGGGAGCCGTGGGAGGCACGTCCCAGGGCCAGGGCCCCGGGCCGAGCTGCTGGGCGCTGAGCGTGCGTCATCCTGCAGGATGTGTGAGGGGGAAAAGCGGAAGCTGGTGATCCCGTCCGAGCTGGGTAAGAGGTCCCTGGGGAGCCGGGGGTCTCGGGGGTCTCAGGAGGGTGCAGCCCGCCTCGCCCCCCCTCGCCTGCACCCCGTGCGTTCATTCCAGTCCGCGCCTCTTCCAAGTCTGGCTGTGCCCAGCAGTCCAAGCAGGGCCAGACCCTTTGGCCACGCCGCTGCAGTGCCCACCTCTGCCCCCCGCCCTGGGCATCTCCACGTCTGGCCTGAGCTGGGAGGGGCCTGGCCTAGCTCACTGTTTCTCTGTGCTCTTCTGCAGGGTATGGCGAGCGGGGCGCTCCTCCCAAGATCCCAGGTAAGCGCGTTTCTCCCCTCTCCCGTGCGGCTTCCCGCTCCCACGCCCGCGATCTCACGCCAACCCTGCTCCCCCCACAGGTGGTGCAACCCTGGTGTTCGAGGTGGAGCTACTCAAGATTGAGCGCCGGGCCGAGCTGTAGCCGGCGGGGCGGGGCGGGGCGGGGCGGCCCCCCAGGGACCAGACTGTTCAGAAAAAGAGAAACACCTTCTGGCCTCAGGAGCGAGCTGTCTGTGTGTGCTTGGGGCCCCAGGGGTCTCGGGAGGCCGCACCTCAGCTTTCTGACTTGGGGTCCCGGCTCCTTGCCCAGAGGGAAAGGGAGTCTTCCTCCTCCAGCCACAGCTCCCCAGCGGCCCGGGCCTGGTCTGGGAGCCAGCCCTGGGCTATCGCCATGGGTACGTGGCCCTCAGGAAGGCCTGGGGTCACCTGGGGAGAAGCCACCCCCCACAGAGACAGCGAGCCTGTTGCACCAAAGGCTTACCCTAGCTTTATTAAAGGGCCCGCGCCGCAGCGTCGATATAAAAACACAAAAAGTCCCGTCAGCATAATAACAATAAAAAACCCCAAAAATGGAAAACCGAGGGGTTGGGAGGAGGCCCCTGGGCCAGGGGCACGGGGAGCCCTGCTCATGGCGCCAGGCCTGGCCGCAGGGTCCCGGTATTGCTGTTGCTACGAGGTCGGGGGCAGCGATTGTCGTGGGAGCCACCGTTCGCCCGGGTCGGGGAGCGTCACTTCTTCTGGGGTGTGCTCAGCTTCTGCATGCCCCGGATCTTGTCCAGCAGGCCAGAGATGAAGGCCTGGACAGGAGGAGGACGTTAGGCCTGGACGGAGGCCAGGGCTGCCCTGCCCTCCCACCCGGGAACGCACTCACCTCGGTGGGTTTGTAACAGTCAACCAGCAGCTCCTGGTGGGGAGGGAGGGAGGACGGGTGAGCGGTGAGCGCGCGGGACCGGGGCCAGGCCCACTTCCCGGGACCCAGGTCACAGCCGCAGACCAGAGAAGGCCCAAGGGGCAGTGCCCCGCAGCCCTGCAGCGGCCCCCCGCCCCCTCACCTTGACCCTGGCCGCTCGGGTCTCGTCACTCTCCATGTCCAGGAGCTCGTCCACGTCGATCTCCAGCTCTGGGATCTCCTCCTCCTGGGGGGGCGGGGGGGCAGGGCGTGAGAGGGGCTCTGGGCCTCGGCTGGGCAGGCAGCGGCAGCTGCTCCGCGAAGGAAAACAGATCAGCCCTGTGCCAAGGCAAACTGCCCAACGGGGGGGGGAGCTTCCTGTCCCTGCCAGTGGGCACCCGGGGTGCCAGGCAAGGCCAGACCGCCAAGGCTGGGGCCCCGGGAAGCCGGCCGATGTGTCTCCCCGACATCCGGAGGCCCCCGGCTCACCAGAGCACCGGTGGGACCAGCTGTCCCAGTTCATCACAGCCCGGTCCCCTCCCCCAAACACCTGTCACAGCTTCCTGGGGGTGAGGAGGAAGTGAGGGGTGAGGGGTCAGCGGGAAGGACCCAGGCCGGCCAGGAGGGAACAAAGAGCCCATGCTTCGGTGAGGGAGGGGGCGCCCACCACCCCTCCCCCCCAGGAAGCAGCTCGCCCAGTTCGAGGCAGCTGCGGTGCACGCCTGGGCTGGGGTAGGCAGCACTGGGCGAACCCACTCCTCCACCCTGCCCCCCGGGGCCTGAGTCACCGTCTGAGCAAACCGGGAGTCACGGGGTGGAGAACCGGGGCCCCCGAGGGTGGGCTAGCCTGCCCAGAGGCGAAGATGGCTTTCCAGGCTAGCCCATTACAGCCGCCCTCGGGGGTCAGCCGCTGCCTTCTGCCCAGGGCCCAGGCTGTCTCCGGGGTGTCCCGCGGACACCAAGTCTGACCTGGGGAGTGGCGCGCGGGGCCGGGGCTGCGGCAAGCGGAGATGAGCGCGACTTAGGTCGGCAGCGGGGCGCACCCGAGGGGGCGGGGCCGGCGGGGCGCACCTGGCAGTCGTAGAGCCGCGTGAGCTGCTCCAGGATCCACTCCTCCAGGTTGAGGCGCTTGCGGAGCTCCTTGCGGTCGTACTTCACGGTGACCTTTCCTTGGCGCCGCACGGGGCCCTCGTCGTCCGCGCCGCCCGGGCCCTCGCCGGCGGCCCCAGGGGGGCTCTGGAAGTAGACGCGGGGCCCTGGGCCGCCGCTGCCCGGTCCGGGGGCCGGAGCCGCCACCGCCGCGCCCCCCGCGGGGCCGCTGTCCGCCATGGCGGCGGCCGGGGCCACGTGCGCGCGCGCCGGGCCCCTCCCTGCGCCGCCGCCTCCGGGACGCCCGCCGGCTGGCTCCGGGCCACTGGCTCGGGTTAGCTCGCGGGCTCGGCTCCGCGCGGCTCCGCGGCTCGGGCGGCGGCGGGGGCGCCCGGGGGCAGCTGCAGCATGCGGAGCCCCCGGGCCTGGCCTGGCCGCGCGCCCCGCCCCCTCCCCGCCGATCCGCCCGCCCTTTGTCCCCCGCGGCCGCCGCCCGAGCCGCCGCCGCCGAAGCCGCTTTCTCTGTCTCGCGCTCTTCCTCCGCCCCTCGACCACACCCCCTTAAAGGGCCAGCCCCGCTGCGAGCCCCTCGCCGCACCCCGCCCCCGGGCGGCAGCCGGGGGAGGGTCTGCTGGGCAGGGGTAGGGGCCTGCTTGTCCGCGCCCCCTCATGTGACCGTCCGGCCCCCACGCCAGGCGTTCTAGACGCCCGGAGCCAGGCTTTGCACGCTAGTCCTGCTTGGGCCGCCTGCTTGTGTCCTCATGGAAGCAGAACGGGGCCATCTGGGGCGGAGGGGGAGCGGGCACTGTCCGTGGGACTCCGGCAGAGCCCCAAGGCCTGGGTCCCCCGGCCTCGGTCAGCGAGAGGCGAGCGGGCTTCTCTGCCCGGGCCGACACGTGGACCGGGCTTCCGGGGATGGAGAAGTGGAAGGGGCGGCCCGGAGCTGCGCGGGTCGCCCCGACGCCCCGCCCGGTGGGCGGCCACGCCCCCCACGGAAGAGGCCCAGGTGGAGAGCCGAGCCGGCCGGCGGGGCCTGAGGTGCCGGACCCGAGGCGGCCACCGCCCACCGGCCCAAGATGGCGGCGACCCGCGGAACTGTGGGAAATGTAGTTCGCGGGTGCGGCCCCGTGTGGCGCCCCTCCCCCGCGGCCGCCGAGCGGCGCAGCGCGGACTTGTCCGGGGCGCCCCCCTTGGGCCGGACCGGACCGGACCGGACCGGGCGTACCCGCCTCCCGCCCCGCCCAGACCCGCAGCCGGTGTGTGCACAAGAAGGAGGGCACTCGGGCGCGAGGAATTGGGGCTGGCGGAAGCAGGGTGACCACGAGCGCCGGCCCCTGCACCCCCACCCAGGCGCTTCCCTGTGAGGTCTCCGGGCAGCTCCTCCGACCTTCACGGGCCACCGGCAGCCCGGGCGGGCCTTTGCCTTAGCCGGCTGGCTTTGTTGCCTCTCTGGCACGTGCCTCCCACCTGCAGGCTGGGACCCGTGCAGCCCCCGCTCCGACCCTGTGGGCTGCTGGTGTGCAGCCGGGAGTCTGCCCCCCACTTCAGCCCCACGGGTGTTCGCGTTAGGCAGGCGACCACGTGAGACCCAACACGAACAAATGACGGAGACAATGAACGGCTTCCGCCCTGCCTGTCTCGGCAGAGGGTCCTGGGGAGGCTTCGACCGGAAAATGCAGGGAGCTGGATCGCTAGCCACCAAGGCTGCGCCCCGGAGCTGGGTGAAGGGGAGCTGGGATTCCCAACACGGGGGACGCAGGCCGAGTGGCTGGACCCCGGGACGCCTGGACACCCCAGGACTGCCACACAGCCTCTCCTCCACCCCAAACAAGGGGTCAGAGGCTGAGCAACGCTGTGTTCTGCTGGCCCCTCACGAGCGCCCCTCTCTGGACGCTGGACAGAGAAGCCCTGGGCAGCAGGTGGGACTCGGAGGGGGGCTGGGATTGGTGCCGGGTCACCCACGCCCAGGCACAGGCCTCTGCACCTCTCCTTTCCCTGCAGCAGGGGAGAAGCGAGGAGGAGACCCAGGTGGTAGGGGAGGGAAGGGTGAGCAATACCTCTGTCCACAGCCCCCTCTCGGATTTGGGGTCCCTCAGCCAGCCTGGGGGGCCAGGGAAGGAGCCACGCCCCCCACCGGGGCCACTTGCCCGGCCTGGACGCCTGCTCCAAGTCTGAGGGGGCGGAAGGAGCACTTTGTCCAGGTCCAGATTCTCTGCCCGCCCACCTCGCCCCATGGGGCAGGGCAGCTCCTTCTGAACCCCAGCACCGATTGCGTCAGGTGCTCTTGGATCAGAGGGGGGGGCACTTAAGCGGCCCCTTCGGAGCCGTGGCTGCTGCACGAGGCCCCTTCCAGCCCCAGCTCTCCCAGAATGCAGAGCCCCCGTCCGTCTTCCTCCCAAGGCTGGTCAACCCACATGTCAGGGGCCCCTTTGGGGGTCCCCTGGGCTGGGCTCTTCCCAACTCACTGCCTCCCGCGGGGCTCCCAGGCCACACCCGGCTCCCTAGGGCCCACTGCTCTGGGCAGCCCCTGCCCACAGCCAGCCGGCTTGAGAGCAGGCGGGGGGGGGGGGGGATGCTGGCCTGCCCCACCTAGAGCCTTAGCCTTGGAGTGGAAGAACTGGGTTCAAATCCTGGCTCTGCCCAGTGGGCTGAGAGGCTGAGACTCTGCCCAGGAACCGGGGCCCCAGAGTGGAGGGACAGCAGCCCCTTGGCCTGTGCGGCTGCTCCACATCTTCTCCCACCCCCTGCAGGGTCCCAGCCCCCTCCCAGCACAGGACAGCTGGGGCTGCTTGCAGTGCCTGCCTCCCGGCGCAGAGGCCCTGGGGAGGGCTGCACCCTTCCGCCATGACTGTCTGCCGAGAAACCCCATTACCATTCCCAAGGCTGGAAGCTGGCGTCAGAGGAAGGAGCCCTCTAATGGGGGCCTTCCTTGGCCTCAGGAGACAGGGGGTGGGGCGGGGAGAGGAGACTCAGGCCCAGGAAAGAGCCCCCCCTCCCCAAGGACCAGCTGCTCAGTGCTCTCCTAAGCAGCCCTGCGCGGTGCCCCTCCGTCCTGCCGCCCGATGCCCTCACCACCTGGCATCCGCGGAGACAGCCAGCCCCCCAACGTGGAGGAGGCTCCGCCCACCTGCTTATCTTGTCCTAGCTCTGAGAAGGGAGCCGAGTCACAGAGATTAGGTTCTGCGCCAGCAAGAGCAGGACTTGCACCCAGGCCCGGGGTGGGGTGGGGGGGAGCAGAGGCCGAGCTGCACCCCAGGGAGGGCTGGTGGTGTCTGGGTGTCGGGGTGGCTCTGCAGCCCCTGGGAGAGAGGCAATGGTCGTGAGTCCTGTCCCCCTTTCTTTGTCTTCCCAAGGGCAGGGAGTGGCTGTGAGAAGTCTGAGGCTGGACACCCCCCAGGAAGCTGTGTGACCTTGGGCAAGCCTCTTGCCCTCTCTGGGTCCCAGGTAGAGACGAGAATTGCAGCCTACAGAGCCAAAGCCAGAGCCTGGGAGGTTCACTGGGTTGGCGGCCAACACAGTGGGGATTTGGAGGGAGGCCAGTGCCCGGCGGGGCTCCTCTTGGGGGTCCGAGAGCCTGGGGCAAAGGGGCCTGCAGGCCTGTCCTCCTCAGCTGACCCCTCCTCCCCCAGAGCGGCTCCTTCTCTTTCTGGGTTTCTAGGTGACTTGGCTGGCCCCTCTGGATGAGTTCTACTTTAAACCTGCTGCTGCCACAGCCTCTGTATTGGGGGGGCTCCCACAGGGGCCCCCAGGCAGGTGCCCCCCCGGCTGAGCCCTGCGGGAGGGGCTGCAGCCCTGCCCCTCCTCCCATGCCTGGGACACAGATTTCAGGGCACCTACCCAGGGCCAGGCACTGCAGAGCGCCCCCTCCCCAACTCCCTCCTCTGGGCACACCCCCGAGGCTCGCACCCCTCTGGGTGAACAGCCCTTTGCGGTTCTGACAGAGGCCAGCAGTGCCACGCCGGTCTAGGGGTCTACGGCGCAAGCAAGGGGCTGTGCCAGGGTTCACTCTGGAGGCCAGGATGCCCAGGTCCTCAGAGGAGGCAGGTGCCTGGCTCCTAGGGATGGGGGTGGGGGAGGGCCGCCTGCCCGCGGGAGGCCCATTAGCCTGCTAAGTGCTCCCAGGGAGGGGCGCAGCGCTGCTGCCAGAGGGGGTGAGGCGAAGTGAGGGCACCGAGAGGGGGTGGGCTTTCTCTGCACTCAGCTAAGAGCAGCAGGGGCGGGGCTCTGCCTCCCCTGGCCCAAGGGCCGCCCCCCACTAGACCCTTGCTTGGTATCTCAGAAACCTCAGCGGCCCCTCTCCCATCCCTCCAGCTGCGCCCCGACAGCCTAAGGAATCACTCCCTGCTGAGCCACCCCAGCGAAGCCCCGCACTGCTCCCCGCGGCCCTCCGCCTCAATGCCCACTCCGGCTGCAGTCACCGCCCCGGCCGCCAGGGGGAGCCGGCGCGGGAGGGGGCGGGCCCGACGCCGAGGGAGGGGGCGGTGCCGCCCGGGCCCCGCCCCCGCCCCGCCCCGCCCGGGCCCCGCCGAGTCTCTGGTCGGTCCCGGACAGACTGGCGGGCGGGCGGGCGGACGCTGACGCCGCGGGGCTGGAGCGGGCCGCGCGGGAGCGCGCGGGCGAAGCAGCGGCGCCGTCGGTCCCCGTCGGGGCTCCGTGCGTCCCCGGCCCGCCCCTGGCCCGGCCATGGCGGGCGCCAGGCCCGGCGTCCACGCGCTGCAGCTGGAGCCGCCCACCGTGGTGGAGACCCTGCGGCGCGGGAGTAAGTTCATCAAATGGGACGAGGTAAGAGCGGCGGCCCCCCTGCTCCGCCCAGATCCGGGGACTCCTCCACTCGAGCTTGGCCGGGCGCCCCCCGGCCCAGCCTGGCTGCGCTCCAGGAACCAAGCCCCGAGTTGTCCCCGTGGTGAGACTTTGCCCCCCAAGACACCCCGTCTCTCAGCTCCGGATAATTTGGCCTCCGCTCCTCGCGCCGAGACTTTGAACCCCAATAAATGCAGCCCCCCCACGCGCTGGTCTCACTCCTGTCACATTAATTCTGGTTCCCCGCCTCGGCATGGCCCCCACACCCCTGCCCGGCACGGGGCTCCCTGGCTGGAGGACCCCGACCTCCACTCTGGCTGGGGGCATCCTCGTCTCTGGTGGGCGCCGCTGGGCCCCCGCTGGCCCATTCAAACCTTCCCCACCCTCCTGGGCTGGTGCCCGGGCCCGGCGCCCCGCGTCACCCCCCAAGTTCACCCACCCCGGGAACTTTGCTCCCCCTCCTTAGCCTCGGGACTTTGAACCCCAACGAGCCCTCTCCCCTTGTCTGCCTCCGCCGCTCCCCGGACGCCCAAGCTCCCACCTGCGCTGCCGCCCGCGGCCTGAGCCCCACCCACGGTCTCGCCGCCCCTCTCTGGCCCCCAGGGCCTCCACCCCGCCGGCCGGCTCCTCGCCGCTCCTTCCCAGTCAGGCCATAGGCCTGGAAGACTCGGCTCCTTTCCGGCTGGGTGGGGCGGGTAGGCGTGGGAGCTGGGGGGAGGGGCTGGGGGCGTGGCCCGGGCGGCAGGTGTGCCGGCCCGGGTGCCCCGGCGCCCCGTGGGGGGCCCGGGGAGACCCCTCCCCTAAGGCGGGCCAGAAGGGAGAAGTTTCTCCTTTGCCTTCCAGTCTGATAAACCCAAATAAGGAAGTGGAGGCCCGGAGAGGACCCTGGGGGTGGGGTAGGGGTGCTGCCAAGGGCTTGGGGCTGCCGGGCTGGGGCCTGGGCTGCCTTGGAAGGCAAGACCCTCGGGAAAGGGCTGGGGAGGGGCCTGGGGGTGCCCACAGAACCCCCCCCCCAGTACTGGGGGCTTCAGCTGTAGGGCAGCCTTGGGGATCCCAGCAGGACTGGCGCTGGGTGTCAGCACCCTGAGCTGGGGAGGCCCATGTACCCCAAAAGTTCCAGGGGCCTCCTGTGCCTTCTGTCCCCAGATCCACCCCCACCCCTGATCCCCGGTCTCTGTAAGCAAGGTTGGGCGGGGCTGGCGCTGTCCCGTTCTGCGGATGAGGAGACTGAGGTGGGGAACGCAGGGTCCTGCTCCTCTGCCTCTGGGTCCCTGCCTTGGGCCTGCAGCAAGACGGGCGGCCTGGTCTCGCGGCCTGTACAGTGGGGACGCACTGGCACGGAGCTGCGAGGGCGGAGGGCGGCCGTGGTGATGCCGGCATCGCCCACCAGACAGCGGCCCGCTGGGGGTGGCCCCTGGGGTGCGCGGGAGCTGAGGCGGGAGAGGTCTCCCAGCTCCCAGCTCTCGGAGTCACGCGGTGACCGTGGAGTATGCCGGGGACTGGGCCCCCAGAAAGTGGGGCCGAGACCCTTCTGCCCCTGGGACGACCCGAGCCGGAGCTCCCTGCCTGGTTCCGAGGCGGGGCGAGCGTCCCCCAGGGACTCGCGCTTCTGGAAGGTGGAGCCTCGGGGAGCCTGGGCAGCACAGGGTCCCATGGGACTCGGCAGCTGGCGGGGTCAGGCTTTGCAGCCTCTGTCCCGTCAATATTCCATGGTGGGCTGCTGGAGTGGGGGCTCCAACCGTCACAGGGCCCCGGGACCTTTGGGGTCCGCGGAGCCCAGGGCGGGGGCTAGGGAGGTGGGCTGGATTTCCGGGATTAAGAGGGAGAGGCCGGCGTCGCAGCTCACTAGGCTAATCCTCCACCTAGCGGTGCCGGCACACCGGGTTCTAGTCCCGGTCGGGGTGCCGGATTCTGTCCCGGTTGCCCCTCTTCCAGGCCAGCTCTCTGCTGTGGCCCGGGAGTGCAGTGGAGGATGGCCCAAGTGCTTGGGCCCTGCACCCCATGGGAGACCAGGATAAGTACCTGGCTCCTGCCATTGGATCAGCGCGGTGCGCCGGCCGCAGCGGCCATTGGAGGGTGAACCAACGGCAAAGGAAGACCTTTCTCTCTGTCTCTCTCTCTCACTATCCACTCTGCCTGTCAAAAAAAAAAAAAAAAAAAAAAGAGGAAGGGAGATAGGGCAGTGAGTGACCCAGGTGGCCATACCTTAGGGTGGTGCTGGGGCCAGAACACAGGCCGCACCCAGGATCTTGGTTTTGTCCTGAGGGCCTTGGGCAGCCTGGGGGGGGGGTGTGTGGCTGCAGCAGGCGTTGTCTCGGCCACTACTGGACACCGTGGCGTGGCGGCTGGAGGGGTCAGCAGCCCTCACTCCCTGACCCTGGCTGTCCTGTGCTGTCCCCAGGAGGCCTCCAGTCGGAACCTGGTGACCCTGCGCGTGGACCCCAATGGCTTCTTCTTGTACTGGACGGGACCCAACATGGTGAGGGCTGGCGCTGGCGCGGCTCACTTAGGCCCAGGGCCCCTGCCCCAGACCTGCGCCCTGCCTGAACCTCTACCCCCACTGCTGGGGGTGGGGCCCGGCGGCTGGCTCTGACCTCTCCCACGGCTCCCCAGACAGGAAGTGCTAAGGGTGGGGGCTGAGGCTGGGGCCACAGCCAGGAGGTGGCCACTCCCTGCTGGGTGTGGAGCCTGGGGGGCTCCTAGCTCCTGCCTGCAGCCTCGCAGACGCACCGTGGCCTCTGGTTCCCCAGGAAGTGGACACACTGGACATCAGTTCCATCAGGGACACGCGGATAGGCCGTTACGCCCGCCTGCCCAAGGTGAGTGAGGGCCCGGGACGGAGCACGAGAACCGGGCTGGGGGCGCCTGCTCACCCGCGGCCCTCCTCCACTCAGGACCCCAAGATCCGGGAGGTGCTGGGCTTCGGGGGCCCCGATGCCCGGCTGGAGGAGAAGCTGATGACGGTGGTGGCCGGGCCGGACCCGGTGAACACCACGTTCTTGAACTTCATGGCCGTGCAGGAAGACACTGCCAAGGTGAGCTGGGGCTGGGGGCGCCCCCAGGGTCTCTGCCCCCCTGGCTGAGTTGCTGCTCTCTGACTTGCTGGGTGCGGGCCGTGGCTGGGCTGGCCCCCGGCCCCCACTCACCACGGCCCCCCACCCCACCCTGCCCCGTGCGTGCTGCCCCCAGGTGTGGTCCGAGGAGCTGTTCAAGCTGGCCATGAACATCCTGGCTCAGAACGCCTCCCGGAACACCTTCCTGCGCAAAGCGTGAGCCTGGGCCGCTGGGGGGAGGGGTCTAGGTGGGCATCCCCGGGTGTGACCTTGCCACCGCCACCCCCAACCCAGGTACACGAAGCTGAAGCTGCAGGTGAACCAGGATGGACGGATCCCAGTCAAGAAGTGAGCACCCCCTCCCCCCCACAGCCTCTCCTGCCCCACCCCGGCGGCACTGACCCTGACCCCCCCTACAGCATCCTGAAGATGTTCTCCGCAGACAAGAAGCGGGTGGAGACCGCGCTGGAGTCCTGTGGCCTCAATTTCAACCGGGTGTGTGGGGTGCAGGGTGCCCCCCGCCCCAGCCCAGGGCTGGCTGTCGTCCCTGGGGTCTCACCACACACCCCTCGGCCCCCAGAGTGAGTCCATCCGGCCTGATGAGTTTTCCTTGGAGATCTTCGAACGGTTCCTGAACAAGCTGTGCCTGCGGCCGGACATCGACAAGATTCTGCTGGAGATGTGAGTGGGGCTGGGCCCTGCCCCCGGCTCCCGGCGCCCCCGGCCGGCCTCTGCTGAGTGCACCTTCAGCCCCGGGCGCGGGAGGGTGCTGCCCGTGCCAGAGCAGCAGGGGCCGGGCGGGGGCGTGGCCGCGGCTCCTGTTCCGGACAGCTTTGGGCTGGCCTCCTCTGGTGCTGTCCTCAGTCAGTCCACTCTGGACGAGGGCCCAGGGCTCCGCTGCGTCGCACCTGCCTGAGGTCCAGCACGCAGTGCGGGAGGACTGGAGGCGACCCGAGGCCTGGGACGGTGGCTGAGTGCCAACTCGTCTGGCGCCCCGACGGCACCCAGCGGTCAGGAGAGCTGCTGGGGCACCCGAGGCCCCGTGTCCCAGCCAGCGGACGCTGGGGGCAGCTGCAGCCCTCTGTCTCCCAGGGCCGGGGCTGGCGAGGCTGCAGCCTGACCCGGCACCCCCCGTCCCCTCCTCCCCCAGCGGCGCCAAGGGCAAGCCGTACCTGACGCTGGAGCAGCTCATGGACTTCATCAACCAGAAGCAGCGGGACCCGCGGCTCAACGAAGTGCTGTACCCGCCCCTGCGGCCCTCCCAGGCCCGCCTGCTCATCGAGAAGTACGAGCCCAACCAGCAGTTTCTGGAGCGAGGTGAGGGGGGCACAGGTGCCCTGGGAGAAGGTGGGGGGGGTGCTCCCGGGAGTGAGGTGAGGGGGGCACAGGTGCCCTGGGAGAAGGTGAGTGGGGGGGTGCAGGTGCTCCCGGGAGTGAGGTGAGGGGGGGGTGCAGGTGCTCCCGGGAGTGAGGTGGGGGGGGGCACAGGTGCCCTGGGAGAAGGTGGGGGGGGCAGGTGCTCCCGGGAGTGAGGTGAGGGGGGCACAGGTGCCCTGGGAGAAGGTGAGTGGGGGGGTGCAGGTGCTCCCGGGAGTGAGGTGAGTAGGGGGGCAGGTGCTCCCGGGAGTGAGGTGAGAGGTGCAGGTACTCCCGGGAGTGAGGTGAGAGGGGCAGGTGCTCCCGGGAGTGAGGTGAGTGGGGGGGTGCAGGTGCTCCCAGGAGTGAGGTGAGAGGGGCAGGTGCTCCCGGGAGTGAGGTGAGAGGGGCAGGTGCTCCCGGGAGTGAGGTGAGTGGGGGGGTGCAGGTACTCCCGGGAGTGAGGTGAGTGGGGGGTGCAGGTGCTCCCAGCAGCGGGAGGGCCCCAGCTGACCCTCTGACCCCGGCTCCAGATCAGATGTCCATGGAGGGCTTCAGCCGCTACCTGGGCGGGGAGGAGAACGGGATCTTGCCCCTGGAAGCCCTGGACCTGAGTGTGGACATGACCCAGCCCCTGAGCTCCTACTTCATCAACTCCTCGCACAACACCTACCTCACGGGTGAGCCCACGCCCTCGCCCTCACCCCCTGCTGGGCGCACGCAGGGCCTTCGGCACAGCTGCCTGTTCAGTAGCCAGTGCGGGGGTGGGGGGTGGGGGGCTGCCTGCAGGCAGGGAGGGCGGGGCTGGGGCCTCCTGGGGTTAAGGACTGGCTGGGGACTGGCTAGAGCGGGGTGGTGGTGGGAGCAGAGGGCGTGGCGGGCGGGTGGCCGTGGTGACACCCCCTGGCCCCCAGCGGGGCAGCTGGCCGGGACGTCCTCGGTGGAGATGTACCGACAGGCCCTGCTGTGGGGCTGCCGCTGTGTGGAGCTGGACGTGTGGAAGGGGCGGCCGCCCGAGGAGGAGCCCTTCATCACCCACGGCTTCACCATGACCACCGAGGTGCCGCTGCGCGACGTGCTGGAGGCCATCGCCGAGACCGCCTTCAAGACCTCGCCCTACCCCGTCATCCTGTCCTTCGAGAACCACGTGGACTCGTGAGTGGGGGCCCCGAGCCGGCCCCCCCCCCGGCTCTTCCCCCACCGACCCGGGGCCGCTCACCTGTCCTGTGTGCAGCTGCCCCCAGGGACCTCTGACCTCTGACCTCGGCCTTGCAGGGCGAAGCAGCAGGCCAAGATGGCCGAGTACTGCCGCTCCATCTTTGGGGACGCCCTGCTCATCGACCCGCTGGACAAGTACCCGGTACGGGGCCTGGGGCCGAGGCGGCGCGGCGGGCAGGTGGGCGGCGCCCCGGCGGGCCCTGACCCTTCTGTGCCCCCCAGCTGGCCCCCGGCGTGCCCCTGCCCAGCCCCCAGGACCTGATGGGCCGCATCTTGGTAAAGAACAAGAAGCGGCACCGGCCCAGCCCTCGCGGCCCCGACAGCTCGGTGCGCAAGCGGCCACTGGAGCAGAGGAACTCGGCTCTGAGCGAGGGCTCAGCCGCCACCGAGCCCTCCTCGCCCCAGCTCGGTAGGCCCGGCCCCACCTCGCTACGCCCCTCAGCCGCCCACTCCCGGGGGGCCATCGCCCAACCCAGCTGGGGCTCTGAATTCTGACCTCTGACCTCAGCGAAGCACAGCCCCACGCTTTGGGTGTGACCCCGACCCCCGTGCTGGGACCTCCCTGACTGTCATGCACTTCGCTGGGTCTCATCTCAGCTGACCTTTGCCCTCCTCTGTGCGGGTGGGGGGTCCCTCTCTGACCCCTTGACCCCTTGCTTGGCTGGGTGTGCCTCTGATGGAGCCCGGGCCGCCGACCTCCCAGGCCATCCTGCACCCGGCCGTTAAGGCTGTTGTACCCAGCTCCTGACTTCTCACCCCTCCCCTGCTGTATGTGACTCAGACCTTCACCTTTGACCCATGACCCTGAACTACCGTGGGTTGATACCCCTGGCCTCTCCTGTCCCCAGCTACACTGCCCTGTGCAGAGTCCCCACCCCCACCCCGATGTCCCCACCATGTGCACTGGGCACACCTCGGGCATCTGCGTGTGGCCCTTGTCCTCTGCAGGGTCCCCCAGCTCTGACAGCTGCCCTGGCCTGAGCAATGGGGAGGAGGCAGGACTGGAGCAGCCCAGCCTGGAGCCTCGGAAGTCCCTGGGTGAGGAGGGCCCGAGCCGGGGCCCTTATGCTGACCGTGAGGAGGAGGAGGAGGAGGAGGAAGACGAGGAACAGGCAGACCCCAAAAAGCCGACCACGGACGAGGTCCGGTGTCCAGGCAGGGTGGCGGGGGAGGGGCTGAGAGCGCTATGGTCAGGCCCTCCTGGAGGGCGTGTGTGTTGGGGGAGGGAGTAGGGGAGGGAGGAGGCTCAGGTAAACAGGCATGGAAACGAGTGTCAATCAGGCTTTCCGTGTGGGTGGGGGCGGGGCTGAGCGCCAGGAGCTGCAGGTGCTGCGGCAGGGTCTGGTGTCACGGGGAGGGCAGAGGTGTGGGCAAGCCGTGAGCTCTGTCCGTCTCATGTCTGTCCACTGGCTGTCGTGAGCTCCGCCCGTCTCGTGTCTGTCCACTGGCTGTCGTGAGCTCCGTCCGTCTCGTGTCTGTCCACTCGCTGTCATGAGCTCCGCCCGTCTCGTGTCTGTCCACTGGCTGTCGTGAGCTCCGTCCGTCTCGTGTCTGTCCACTGGCTGTCGTGAGCTCCGTCCGTCTCGTGTCTGTCCACTGGCTGTCGTGAGCTCCGCCCGTCTCGTGTCTGTCCACTGGCTGTCGTGAGCTCCGCCCGTCTCGTGTCTGTCCACTGGCTGTCGTGAGCTCCGCCCGTCTCGTGTCTGTCCACTGGCTGTCGTGAGCTCCGCCCGTCTCGTGTCTGTCCACTGGCTGTCGTGAGCTCCGCCCGTCTCGTGTCTGTCCACTGGCTGTCGTGAGCTCCGCCCGTCTCGTGTCTGTCCACTGGCTGTCGTGAGCTCCGCCCGTCTCGTGTCTGTCCACTGGCTGTCGTGAGCTCCGCCCGTCTCGTGTCTGTCCACTGGCTGTCGTGAGCTCCGCCCGTCTCGTGTCTGTCCACTGGCTGTCGTGAGCTCTGACTTTGGGGGCCCAGAGGGGATGGATGGCGGGGCTGCCCAGAGTCGCCTTCACTGGACCAGAGTTGGAGGGGAGCAGCAGGGGGGTGATGGGCAGGAATGGCTGGGAGCGCGTGAGTGCCCGAAGCCCTGGGCGGCGGGGAGGGGCGGGCAGCGAGGGCCCGGGGAAGGGGTCAGCACCTCTCTGGGAGAGCAGGTGCGGGAGCTCCCGGCACCGCTGACACGGGGTTGGGGTCACAGGGCACGGCCAGCAGCGAGGTCAACGCGACGGAGGAGATGTCGACGCTGGTCAACTACATTGAGCCTGTCAAGTTCAAGTCCTTCGAGGCAGCGCGGAGTGAGTGCGGGGGTGGGGGGTGGGGTAGGAGGCCCGCGCCCCCGCCAGGCCTGACGCGGCCCCACCTCCCCCCGCAGAGAGGAACAAGTGCTTCGAGATGTCGTCCTTTGTGGAGACCAAGGCCATGGAGCAGCTCACCAAGAGCCCCATGGAGTTCGTGGAGTATCCTGCCCAGGGCTGCGGCGGGGCGGGGCGGGGCGGGGCTGCGGCGGGGCGGGGCGGGGCGGGGCCTGGGCAGGGCTGGGGAGCCTCCGGGGGTCGGCAGGCCCAGGGGTGCGGGCTCCAGGCAGGCGTGGCCCCTGACTGCCAACCTCAGATACAACAAGCAGCAGCTCAGCCGCATCTACCCCAAGGGCACACGCGTGGACTCCTCCAACTACATGCCCCAGCTCTTCTGGAACGTGGGCTGCCAGCTGGTCGCGCTCAACTTCCAGACCCTGGGTGAGCCCTGGCCCCCCTCGACCTTGACCCCCGATTCCGCGAGCCCCACCCGAGCGACCTCTGGCCCCGTCTAATCCCAGAAACCTGGAACCAGACCCAGACGCACGCAGACCCCGGCTGACCCCCGGACCCTGATGCCCTTTGACCCCACCCTGACCCTGTCCTGCGCCGTGGCCCCCAGACGTGCCAATGCAGCTGAATGCCGGCGTGTTTGAATACAACGGGCGCAGCGGGTACCTGCTCAAGCCTGAGTTCATGCGGCGGCCGGACAAGTCCTTCGATCCCTTCACCGAGGTCATCGTGGACGGCATCGTGGCGAACGCCTTGCGGGTCAAGGTGTGGCCCGGGAGGGCTCGGCCGGGGTGTCCCGGGGGGTGGGAGAGGAGGCGGGGCTCTCGGCAGCCGCCTCACTGTCCCGGGCCTGCCCCCAGGTGATCTCGGGACAGTTCCTGTCCGACAGGAAGGTGGGCATCTACGTGGAGGTGGACATGTTCGGTCTCCCCGTGGACACGCGCCGCAAGTACCGCACGCGGACCTCGCAGGGCAACTCGTTCAACCCCGTGTGGGACGAGGAGCCCTTCGACTTCCCCAAGGTGAGCTCTGAGCCCGGCCTCCCAGGGCCCGGCTTCCCCAGGGTGAGCTCTGAGCCCGGGCAGCTGACTCCTGCCTCCCGGGGCCTCGGCTGCCAATCCGAGCGAGGGGCCAGCCTCAGTTGTTGACCCCCAGCTCACTCTGCAGCTTCTGTGCGGGCCACGCCCTGGCTCTGCCTGTCCTTGGCTCGGGGTCCTGATGGCCCGTGGCCGTCCCCTGGACCAGGGCCACAGAGGCGTGGGCAGCCATCCGCTCAATGGCACAGGTGACCGATCGACAGCTCATCAGAGCGTTAGGTGCCGGTGGCTGTGGCGTGGTGGCCACGCAGCTGTGGGTTGGCCCCGTGGCTCAGCGCCCGTCTCGGCCCGCAGGTGGTGCTGCCCACACTGGCTTCGCTTCGCATTGCGGCCTTTGAGGAGGGCGGCAAATTCGTGGGGCACCGGATCCTGCCCGTGTCTGCCATCCGCTCAGGTGAGGCCCCCGTGGGCCCTGGGCAGCAGGCGGGGTGGAGTTGGGGGTGGGCGGGGCCTGACGTCAGTGCCTCGGCCCCCCCAGGGTACCACTACGTCTGCTTGCGGAACGAGGCCAACCAGCCGCTGTGCCTGCCGGCCCTGCTCATCTACACGGAGGCCTCCGACTACATCCCCGACGACCACCAGGGTGAGCGGGCTTAGCCGGGGAGGGGGCGGGGCAAGGCCTGCACCTGCTGGGCCTGGGAGGCCGTGGGCCAGGGCGCCTGTCTGAGCCCCCTCTTGCGCCTGCCCCAGACTACGCAGAAGCACTCATCAACCCCATCAAGCACGTTAGCCTGATGGACCAGCGGGCCAAGCAGCTGGCCGCCCTCATTGGCGAGAGCGAGGTGAGCCCTGCGGCCAGGGGCCGTGGCTTCCGTGGGCGTGGGCGTGGGGAAGGCAGAGAAAGACCCGCAGCCTCCCTGCTCTCCAGCGCCCGCACCGGTGTGGAGCTGCGGGCCCAGGCGCCCAGGCTCGGCTCCGTGTCTTCCCGCAGTCCTGCTGCAGGCCCCCTCCCCCTGCCCAGAGAGCCTGCCGCCCTCCCTGGCTTCTTCTGTCTCACCCAAGGCCGAACATGCGTGCCAGGCCCGGCCTGAGCACTCTGTGCCTCCCTGCCCCCAGCCTGGCTCTGCCATCCCCAGTGTAGACCCAGGGGCGCCGGGTTCACCCGCACATCCAGGCCCAGTCCCCCTGGGGCCTGCGGCGGGAGGCCAGGCGGCTGCCATTAGGGGCTGAGCGGCCGCGTCCACTCTGTGGTCACTTCCTCCGCTGATTAAATCAGGAGCTAAGTGGCTGGCGCGGGATGGCGGACCATCACGGTCAGCCAGTGGACAGACAGGGAGGGGAGGGGCTCAGGGATGGAGCGGCTTTGGCTGGAAGGGCCTGGGAGCCCCCAGCTCCCACGTGGGCCTGGTGCACCTGTGCCTGCAGCACGCCCCGCCTGGGGAGGGGGCCCGAGAGGCTTCTCTGCTTCTTAGTTCTCAGCGCCCCCGGTTGCAGCCAGGTGCTGAGCTGGGTGCGGGAGCCCTGGGATGGGGGCCGCGGTGCTGGAGGCAGCGTCCTGCTCTGTCCCCTTAGGCTGGCCCGGACCCCAGCCCGGAGGCCCAGCCCCAGCAGCCCGGGGCCCAGCCGGCCCCAAACCCTACCCCCAGCCCCCTGGACACGTCCCCCCGGCGGCCGGCGGGCCCTGCCACCTCCCCCACCAACACGTCCCTCAGCAGCCCAGGTAAGGGGCCTTGGTCCCGCCCCCCGCGGGGGGGTGCAGCGGGGTGGGGGTGCCGTGCCACCTGTTCCACGCCCACTCCTGCTCCCCAGGCCAGCGGGATGACCTCATCGCCAGCATCCTCTCAGGTAGGGGCGGGGCCTTCCTGGAGGCGGGGCTCCTGGAGGCAGGCTCCGCCCACCTGCCGCCTGGCTCTGGCTTGCAGAAGTGACCCCCACGCCCCTGGAAGAGCTGCGGAGCCACAAGGCGCTGTCGAAGCTGCGGGGCCGGCAGGAGCGGGAGCTGCGGGAGCTGGCCAAGAAGCAGCAGCGCAAGGCGGCCGCGCTCACCCGCCGCCTGCTCGGCAGCCTGGCCCAGGCCGAGGGCAGCGGCCAGCCCCGGCCCGGCGGCCCGTGAGTGCTGTGGGCTGCGCGCCGGGCGTGGACAGCAGGGGGCGTGCGCACCTGGGTCTCCGCACCGGGCAGCGCCAAAGTGGCCCCCAGGGCTCCCCCTGGGACCCCGGGGGGAGGGGTCGTCCCTCGGGCTCCAGGCCTCGCCCACCAGGGCCCACCCTGTCCCCCAGCGTGGCCGCTCCTGGTTCCAGCGAACAGGCCTCCTGGCCTGCCTGGCCCGGCCGCCCCTCCATCTGCGAGATGCCCCCCAGCCCGCTTCCCTGCCCGCCCCTGCCCTCCTAGTCCCCGTCCCCGCCCACCCCTGCCCCCTTCCCTTCCCTGCCCGCCTCTGTCCTCCTAGTTCCCGTCCCCGCCCACCTCTGCCCTCCCCTGCCCCCTTCCCCGCCCACCCCTGCCCTCCTAGTCCCCTTCCCCACCCACCCCTGCCTGCCCCCACCCTCCCAGCCCCCTTCCCTTCCCCGCCCACCCCTGCCTTCCCAGCCCCCTTCCCCTCCCACCCCTGCCCTCTCAGCCTCCTTCCCTTCCCTGCCCCTGCCCTCCCCTGTCACCCAGCCCCCTTCCCCGCCCACCCCTGCCCGCCCCCACCCTCCCAGCCCCCTTCCCTTCCCCGCCCGCCCCTGCTCTCCCAGCCTCCTTCCCTTCCTGCCCCTGCCCTCCCCTGCTCTCCTAGTCCCCTTCCCCGCCCACCCCTGCCTGTCCCCACCCTCGCAGCCCCCTTCCCTTCCCTGCCTGCCCCTGCCCTCCTAGTCCCCATCCCCACCCACCCCTGCTCTCCCAGCCTCCTTCCCTGCCTGTCCCTGCCCTCCCCTGCCCTCCTAGTCCCCTTCCCTGCCCACCCCTGCCCCCCAGCCCCCTTTCCCACCAGCCCCTGCCCTCCTAGTCCCCTTCCCCGCCCACCCCTGCCCTCCTAGTCCCCTTCCCTGCCCACCCCTGCCCTCCTAGTCCCCTTCCCTGCCCTCCCCTGCCCCCATCCCCGCCCACCCCTGCCCCCAGCCCCCTTCCCCGCCAGCCCCTGCCCTCCTAGTACCCGTCCCTGCCCACCCCTGCCCTCCTAGTCCCCTTCCCTGCCCACCCCTGCCTTCCCAGCCCCTTCCCTGCCCACGCCCGCCCTCCCAGCCTCCTTCCCTGCCTGTCCCTGCCCTCCCCAGCCCCCCTTCCCCGCCCACCCCTGCCCGCCCCCACCCTCCCAGCCCCCTTCCCTTCCCTCCCCTCACCTGCCCCCCAGCCCCTTTCCCTGCCCTCCCCCACCCTCCCAGCCTCCTTCCCTGCCTGCCCCTGCCCTCCCCTATCCCCCCGCCCCTTCCCTGCCGTGGACCCTCACGCAGGCTGCTTCCCCCGCAGGGGCGCGGCTGCCGTGGTGGAGGACGGGAGGCGCCGGCAGGAGTTCCAGAACCAGCAGGTGCAGAGCCTGTTGGAGCTGCGGGAGGCTCAGGCCGACGTGGAAGCCGAGCGGAGGCTGGAGCACCTGAGACAGGTGAGCCGGGCCTGGGGCGCCGCCCACGCAGGGCCGCCTCCCGGGGGGCCGCGCCGTGGCCGCGGGGTCACCGGGGCTGCCCGTGTCCGCAGGTGCAGCAGCGGCTCCGGGAGATCGTGCTGGACGCGCACTCGGCGCAGCTCAAGCGGCTGAAGGAAGTGAATGACAGGTGCTGGAGGCCGTGGGGGGCTGGTGCCCGGGAGGGGGAGGCAGAGCCGCCGCCCCCGCCGACCCCTCGCCCCACGCGTGCTCCGCCAGGGAGAAGAAGGAGCTGCAGAAGATCCTGGACCGGAAGCGCCACAACAGCATCTCGGAGGCCAGGACCAGGGAGAAGCACAAGAAGGAGGTGTAAGGGGGCGGGGCGTGGGGCGGGGCGGGGCGTGGGGCGGGGCCGGCGCGGGGCGGGGCCGGCGCTGAGCCCCCTCCCCCGTCTGCCTGGCACAGGGAGCTCACCGAGATCAACCGGAGGCACATCACCGAGTCGGTCAACTCCATCCGGAGGGTGAGTGAGCCCCATCTCCCGGGGACCTGGCCTGGAGCCGTGCGGCCCTTGAGGGGCTTCTAGAACCTTCCGCCCTGGACCCGGCAGCCCCCTGGTGCCAGCGTCATGGCGGAAGCCACCTCCGCAGCAGCTCCCGCGTCCCCGGGGCCGTCATGTTGCAGTCCTTGCCCGCTGATCGCTTTTTAAGTTGTTTGTTTGAAAGGCAGAGGCAGATGAGAGAGAGAGAGAGAGAGAGAGAGAGAGAGAGGTCTTTCACCTGCTGGTTCACTCCCCAGATGCTGGGGCTCAAGTCTGGGTCCCACGCGGGGGCTAGGGGCAGCCACGCGGGGCTCCCAGGTGTGCAGGAGCCGGGGTCAGCGCCGGCCGGACCCGGGCCTGCCCCTGCGCGCTGACCCCCCCGCCCCCACAGCTGGAAGAGGCCCAGAAGCAGCGGCTCGAGCGCCTGGTGGCGGGGCAGCAGCAGGTCTTGAAGCAGCTGGCGGAGGAGGAGCCGGAGGTGAGGCCGGGGCGCGGGCACGGGCGCGGGCGCGGGCGGCGCGGCGGGCGCGGGCCCGGCCTCCTCCCACGGCCTCCTCTTCCCACAGCTGCTGGCCCAGTTGGCCCGGGAGTGCCAGGAGCGGCGGGCCCGGCTGCCCCAGGAGATCCGCTGCAGCCTGCTGGGCGGGACGCTGGAGGGGCTGGGGGACGGGCCCCTGGTGGCCTGCGCCAGCAACGGGCACGCGCCGGGCTCGGGCGGGCACGCGCCGGGCGCCGACCCCGAGAGCCAGGAGGAGAACACGCAGCTGTGAACTGGCCGAGCGAGGTGGCGCGGGGCCGGGGTGGGCGCCGGGCGCGGGCGGGAGGCCACCACACTAATGCGTCCTTTTTTTAAAAAACAAAAAAACACACAAAAACAAAAAACCTTTTTATCTTTAGAAATTTTATTTTTTTAAGCCCTGGGCAAGCATCCCACACTAACTCCCTTCCTTCCTGCTCAGGGGCTCCACTGGACTCCTCCCCCAGCCTCACCCTGGGAGGGGCCTGGTCCCGCAGGTGGGCGCTGGGGGGCTCCCGGGCTTTCTTTAGTCCCTGGGGACTCTTCGCGAATAAACGTGCATTTCAGGGACCCTTGTGCAGCGTGCTTGGGGCCCCAGCTCTGCCTCTGCGCTTTCTGGGGGCTGTGGGTGCTGGCGGGGTGCAGGTCAGCCCCGGGACGCTCCTCCTGGGCAGGGGCTCCTCCCGGGCAGGGGCTCGCTGGCCTCCCCCGTCCCCGCCTCCCTCCCCCAGGCCCTGGCCTCAGCTCAGGAAACCTTCCCCGCCCCCCCTTCCTGTGGCCTGGCGTGACCCAGGCACCCAGCTCCTTCCGCTGGGCAGCTCGGCCGCGCGGGGGCTGGCGGTGCGGGCCGGGCCGGGCCAGCTCAGAACCGGCCAAGGCAGGCGTGCGTACCCGGCAGGAGGGAGAGCTGTGCCTGTTTCACAGATGAGCGTACTGAGGCCCAGGGCGGAAGTCCGGCGTGCTGGCCAGCCCGGAGGCCGCCGGTGCGGGCAGGGCAGGCTGGCACCCGAGGCCGGCTCTCCGCTCCCGCTTCCTCCCGAGGAAGCCGCCTGCTAGCGGGCCTGCTCTCCGCCAATCGAGTGCTTGCTTTGCTGTTTTTAGTTTTGTTTTTTTTTTTTTTTTTTTTTTTGCAGCCTCGGGCAGATGGGGTGGGGAGGCCAGAGGAGCAGGGCCGAGGGGCCCAGGGTCACTCCCGGCCCTCCTCCTCCTGCGCGCCCGCCGCCGGCTCCGCGCCCCCACGGCCGACCCCGTCTCCCCGTCGGAGGCACCGCATGGGGGTCCACTCGCGGCCCGCGGGGCCGCGCCTCCTGCCGGGTCCCTGAGCGGCGCTGGCCCCCGGCCGGCCGCACAGTAGCCGCTCGCGGGGCCTGACCCAGCTAGGAACAGTGACCTCCCCGGGGAGCCCGCAGGGTTCCGGCCGCCGGCGGCCGCGGCGCCTGGTCGCCACCCTGGGGACGAGGCCCTGCGTCCGGCCGCGCGCCGCCTCGGCCCCTCGCCCAGCCTCCGTGACGGCGCGACCCTGGGCCTCGGGGCCCCAAACGACGGACAGAGGACACTCGGCGGCACAGAGGCTGGCTTTATTGGCGCCCTGGGGCGCGCGCGTCGGCCGCGCCGCCCCGCGGGGGAAGGTTCCGGCGGAGCAGCCGTTAGCCCCGGCTCGCCACCTGCGCCGGGCGGGGCCGCAGGGCCACTTCCGGAGGAACGCCGGGACTCCGACGGCTGCGGCACGCACCGGAAGGGGCTCGGGCGTCCAGACTGCGGGACTTCCGCCCACACCCGAGATGGCCGCCGCCGCCGACGGCAGCGGACTGGGTTTCGGGACTGTGGGGCCGAAGGTCACTGGGAAGGGGCGGAACCTCCTTTCCCCAAATTGCGATCCCACCAAGACTGGATGACGCGCGTCCAGCTGGAGCTTTCCCTCATCTGCATCGCTGTGCCCGCGCTCTTCGGGCGAGGCAGTCCCTTTGGGATGGGAAGAGGAAAGGGTTAAATGAGTCGCCTTTCCCCGGCGGTTCCGGTCAGGGTCCTCTCACTTCCGGAATCCCCGGGAGAACAATAAAGACCACAGTTCCCAGCATGCCCCGTACTGAGCGGTCCGGGAGGCACAGGATGCTGGGACCTTGGGAATGGGAACTGGCCGAACCGGCCGTATCGCACTGGAAGTGCCGCCTAGAATCCGTTAAGAGCCGGAGAACTAGCATCTATAAGACGAGACCGCAATTCAAAGTGAAAGTGGCGGCTCCGAAGCCGGAGCTAAAGAACCTAGGCACCCGGAAGGGGCTGGCCAGAAATACAGATACCAGCATGCCCCGCGCTCCAGAGAGCGTTGGTCCGGACTACAGGTCCCGGCATGCCCTGGGACTCCGGAAGGGGCCAGCTGCTGGGAGGCAGCCTGGAGCTGCCGCTTCTCTTAGGCTCGCGCTCACCTTGACGGAGCCCTCGAACTCGTCGCTCATCCTTCGGAGCTCGCGGCCGTAGCGCTGTGCAGCCCAGAGGTTGGGGGGCGCCGAGCGCGAGCGGCCCCGAAAGGGGCTGGGCTCCTCCTCGGCCCCTTCGCTGTCGTCCGCGTCCGCAGGGTACGAGCTGTGGCGGCTCCGGGTTTCCATAGCTCCGGCGCCTGCGGAGAGGGGTTTGGGGCGCGGCGGCGTGGGTCTCACCAACGCCGGCCGCACGCCCGGTCCCCTCCGCGGACGGGGACGGTTCAGTTCTCAGGAGTCCCCCCAGTCCTCACCGAGGCCCGATAGCGAGCGAGGCCTCGTGCACGAAATGAGCTTGCACCGTGCGCCGCATAGCGTCCGGCACAGCGGGAGTGGGTTCGGCGACGAGCGCGCCTTCGGCGGGGCCTCTGGTGCCCCGGAGCACCCCGTCCCGAGCCCTGCAGAGGGAGAGGCCGCGCCGAGCTGGGTGCGCGTGCGGGCGCCGGGGCACTTCGGGTTCTTCACCCGATCGCCCCAGGAGGTGGGCACCTTGGGGTGCCCTGGACGGGGCGCTAATCCTGGCCCTCAGCCGCTCGGTAGCGGGCGCAGCACGCACGGGCTCGGTGAGCGCCCGGGTCTGCCGCCGGCTCCGCCAGCCCTCCCCTCCCCCAGGCTTAGAAAGACCTAGAACCACTCCCGGAAGCAGAAGGCAGCGCTCCCAGCCAGGTGTGCCCCCGGGAAGGCCCGGGGCAGGGCTGGGGCGGAGCCTGGAGGTCAGCTTCCGGACCCTGCCCGACGGCGCCAGGCAGCCACCCAGAGGGTCTCCCCGCCGCTGGTCGGGGTCCCCTCACGGTTCCCGACGGCGTCTTCCGAGGGGTCGGGGGCGCCGAGTGAAGGGCCTGCTCTCCTCTGGGCAGTGGGGCAGCCCCGTCTCCCAGGACCACCGCGGGAACAGGGAGCCCGCGGCCGCCCTGCGCGGGAGTGAGCCAGTGCATCCAAGATTCCTTTGTCTTTCAAATAAAGTGAAAATCAAAACTAAACACTAGCGGGGATGTGGCCTGGGGCACAGAGGCGGTTTCCACCTGGGCTCCCCATCCTGGCCTGGGAGTCGGCAGAAGATGGTCCCAGCGCCCCGGGCCCCTGCCACGCACACACGGGAGGCCGGCGCCCGGGCCCCTGCCAGGCACACACTGGAGACCGGCGCCCGGGCCCCTGCCACGCACACACGGGAGGCCGGCGCCCCGGGCCCCTGCCACGCACACACGGGAGACCAGGCGCCCCGGGCCCCTGCCAGGCACACACGGGAGGCCGGCGCCCGGGCCCCTGCCACGCACACACTGGAGACCGGCGCCCGGGCCCCTGCCACGCACACACTGGAGACCCCGGGCCCCTGCCAGGCACACACGGGAGACCAGGCGCCCCGGGCCCCTGCCAGGCACACACGGGAGGCCGGCGCCCCGGGCCCCTGCCAGGCACATGAGAGACCCAAGTGGCGCTCCTGGCTCCTGGCTTCAGCCTGGCCCAGCCCTGGCTATTGAGGCCACCTTTCTAATGCTCCGCTTTTCAAATAAATAATACATTTAAAAAAGAAATACGGATGAGGCAGGAGAGGGCCTGAGTGCCCGGTGCAGGCCGTGCAGACAGCAGGGAGCGGGCTCAGGCTCAGCACTGCCCCGGCCCAGGAGTGACCACAGGCAGGTGCAAGGCTGTGTGTTAACTCCTTCGTCTCCATCACATTCAGGCAGAGAGGCTGAGTGACTCGCCAGGGTCACAAAGCTACTGGACCGCAGGGCCGGGCCCAAACCCCACCAGCTGGGCTCTGGGCCTCAGGCTCCATGGCCGCCCCGGGGGGCCCCGGCCCAGCCCAGCCTGCCCCTGATCCTAGGCAGCAGTAGCTTGTCACCAGTGCCAGGCTGTGGTCCAAATGACACCCGCTGGTGCAGACTGAATTCTGAGCTCCGGCAGAGGTTAGGTCCTCGCACCCCACGTCCAGTTCTGGGGCCTGCCCCCGTGAGGGAGACCGGGGTGAGTTTCTGGGGGCCTGGCCTCTGCCGAGCTGGCCCAGGCCCAGGCTGTTGTGGGCATTTGGGTAGTGAACCAGTGGATGAAAGATTGATCTATTTCTGTCTCTTTGGCTATCAAATACAATTGCACAAAATACAAATTCAGGAAAATTATAATAAATATTTTAAAGGGTTATTTACTTATTTGGAAGGCAGAGTGTCAGAGAGAGAGAAAGAGACGCAGGGCTGGGGTGGGGGGATGGGCGGCAGTTCGGAAAAAGGGATCCTCCACTCACTGGGTCACTCCCCGAATGCCTGCAACGGCAGGGCTGAGCCAGGCTGACGCCAGGGGCCAGGAGCTCCATCCAGGTCTCCCACGTGGGTGCAGGGGCCCGAGCACTCGGGCCGTCCTCTGCTGCCTTCCCAGGCGCATTAGCAGGGAGCTGGACCGGAAGCGGAGCAGCCGGGACTTGAACTAGCGCTCGCATGGGATGTGGGAGTCCTGATAGGTGGCCTCATCTGTCCCACAACGCCCGCCCACACAATCAGAAATCTGAAAGAGGAAACACGATGCCCTAAGACGGCGGGTGTCTGCTGTAAAGGACCAGAGAGCAGGCAGCCCTCGCTCACCCGCAGTTCCTGTCGTCTGTGGCCAGCCTCGGCCCACATGCCTCACAGAAAGGTCCAGGCGGGCCGGCGCTGTGGCGCAGTGGGGTAAGCCACCATCCGCGGTGCCGGCATCCCAGCCGGGCTCGAGTCTGATCTGGCTCCCTGCTAGTGCACCGGGACCCTGGTGGGAAACGGCCCAAGTCCTAGGCCTCCGCCCACATGGGAGACCCAGATGGCGTTCCAGGCTCCTGACCGGCCATCTGGGGAGTGAACCAGCGGATGGAAGATCTCTCTTTCTTTCTCCCTCTCTCTCTCTCTGTAACTCTGCCTTTCAAATATACAAATAAATCTTTAAGGCCGGCGCCACGGCTCACTGGGCTAATCCTCCACCTTGCGGCGCTGGCACACCGGGTTCTAGTCCCGGTCGGGGCGCCGGATTCTGTCCCGGTTGCCCCTCTTCCAGGCCAGCTCTCTGCTGTGGCCAGGGAGTGCAGTGGAGGATGGCCCAAGTCCTTGGGCCCTGCACCCCATGGGAGACCAGGAGAAGCACCTGGCTCCTGCCATCGGATCAGCGCGGTGCGCCGGCTGCAGCGGCGGCAATTGGAGGGTGAACCAACGGCAAAGGAAGACCTTTCTCTGTCTCTCTCTCTCACTGTCCACTCTGCCTGTCAAAAATAAAATAAAATAAAAAAAATCTGAAAAAAACAAAAAACAAAAAACAAATAAATCTTTAAAAAAGTAAAAAGGAAAGTCTGGAAACAATTCCTAGGTTTTAGACAACTTTTATTGTATTATAATTTGCATTATAATTTTCCTTTTCGTGGTTAGTTAGTAATGCCATGTGCCTAGTTTACAATTAAACTTTGTGGCAGGCATGCTTGTATAGGAAGCGACATCGGAGTTCAGTGCCGCCCACGCCTCACGGCACCCACAAGCCAGCACCCTCTTACTGGGTGGGTGCTCCTGGACACAGTTCAGGGCTTTTTTTTTTTTTTAACCAAAACAAACTATATTATTTATTTTCAGTTTCTCTTTTAAAAATATTTATTTTTATTTGATTTGAAAGGCAAAGAGACACAGAGGGAGAGACCCTCCGTCAGCTGGTTCCCTCCCTAAATGCCTACAACAGCCAGGGCCGGGCCTGCAGAGCCCAGGAGCCCACAGTGAGCTTGGGTCTCCCGCGTACCTGCGCCGCCCCCGGCCGCCTCCCTGGAGCGCAGCCAGGACTCCGCAGGTCCTCTGACGGGGCGCAGTGTCCCCGGGGCCGAGCCGGGACTCCGCAGGTCCTCTGACGGGGTGCAGTGTCCCCGGGGCCGAGCCGGGACTCCGCAGGTCCTCTGACGGGCCGCAGTGTCCCCGGGGTCGGCTTCACCACGGCGCCACATCCACCCCTATTCCACTTAATTTGAGAAGGGGGACAGATCTTCCCCTGGCTGGCTCATTCCCCAAAAGCCTGCAACAGCTGGCGCTGGGCCAGGCTGAAGCCAGGAATTCAATCCAGGTCTCCCAGGTGGGTGGCAGGGGCCCCGTACTGAGCCATCCCGGGTGCACCCCGGCGGAAGCTGGATGAGGAACCAAGCAGCTGGGACTCCACCCAGGCACCCCGATCTAGGCTGCGGGTGTCCCAGAGTGACTTCACCACCGCACCGAGCGCCTGTTCCCGGTGTAGGTTTGTGGACCACGTAATCTTGGTGACAGTCACTCGCTTTTGTGGTCTGGGCTTCAGGGAAGCCATAAACAACATGTAAATGAAGGCACCGTGCCGTGTGCACAGACACCTTCGGGACTCCGAAATCTGAGTTTCATGTAATTTTCGTGTGTTACAAAATACCGTAGCTTGGATTTTTGTCGGCCACTGGAAAGTGGGGAAACCACCCTCAGCTCACGGGGCTGCACACAAACAGGAGTTAACCTATGGCCACGGTAGGCCCCGCCCCGCCCTACGACCAGCCCTGTCCGGCCGCCTACCCAAACCTTCGCTAGCCCTGCCGCTGGACTTGACTGAGACGCACTCCAGAGGCCTTGGCGTGGCCTTCCGGGCCCTCGTGTTCGCGCCTGCCCTCTGCGGGGCCCTGGGAGCACCCAGGCGTGTAACACGCCTGCCGGGTAACGCGACAAGCACAGAGGCTTGTGACCCGGCCCTGCCTCCACGCCCACAGCTGCTAGCACTTTCCCTACTAACTGGGAACCCCGAGGCGATCACAGCCGTGGGCTCGCGCGGAACCACCCTGCACCCCACAGCCTGGCCCAGTGGCTTCCCCGCTGGCCTGTCCCCTCCTAGGCTGAGTGTGCTGGGCGGTGGGCAGGGGCCCAGGCACCTGTGTGGACCTGGTATGGGCGACCAGTTGCTTTGGGCCGGCTGTCTGCTGTCTGCCCTCCTCCCGCAGCCCTCCAGCCAGGCTCCTTATCACCATCACCGCCTGCAGGCCATTCTCGGCCCCCCCCCGCCCCCCCATCTGGCTGCTTCTGGGGCCTTCACACCCTGCCGGCCTCCTCTGGGCCGGGAGACGCCCTTCTCCTCCCTTCTCGGCTGCTCTCTCCCTGCTTGGCCGGGGCCTCCAGTGCTGGGGCTCCACCTGGGCCCAACCCTGGTCCCTGTGCTCCCTCCCCGCCCTGCGTGCCCACCTCTGTCAAGGCAGCTTCACGCTCTCGGGCCCAGTGCCTGGGCGCCGCCGTCCTAGGGGCCTCCCTCTCCCTCGCAGCAAGGCCCCGTGGGCTCTCCCTCCAGGGTACATCATTTTGTGTTCCTGCCCCTTTGCGGGGGGGGGGGGGGGGCGGTGACGCTGCTGATGGGGAGCGACTGCCAGGTGGGGGTGGAGACCAGGTGGGGGCTGTGAGCACCAGCTGGACGCCGTGCGGAGAGGAACAGAGGGCGGCCGAGCTCGGGCGGGCGAGTGGTGAGTGACCGGCCTGGCTGCTGTTCCCGGATCTCCGTGGGCCGCTCCAGGAGCCTCCTGAGCCGTGCTCCTGGCCTCCCAGGGCTCTCGTCTAGCCCCCCACCCCGGCCTGCTGCCTGCCACGCCACTCACCTGGGCTAGGCGAGCCTCCCCTTGGGTGTGAGCAGAGGCCAGGGAAAACACACCCGGGAGCTAGAAGGCCCATCCCAGGCCAGCAGAGCAGCCCGGGGCAGAGCCTCCTGGAGTGTGACCTTAGGCGAGTCACTTCCCCTTTCTGGGTCACTGTCCACCTCTCACTGCACTGTCCCCGCCCCACCATAACAATGACTTTTTTCCTGGCCATGTACGGTATACCGGATTGATAACCCAGTGTTTCCTCCATACACCTGCTCGGCAGCCCAGCACTCCTGCCATGGTGGTAACCGACCGGTCAGTGTTACAGAAGGGGAGACTGGCTCAGAGGGGGCCGGGCCTTGCCCAAAGCCCTCAGTGAGTCGCGGTCAGCATGTGGGCAGCCACTGCTGGGCTGGGGCGGCAGGGGGGCGGTTAAGGGGCACTGGCGCTCCGCAGTGGGACGGAACCTACCTCCATGGTGGCTGCTGCGGCTCGGCTGCCGCTGCTGGTGACTGGCGTCCCCCCGGGGGCCTGAGGGCCGGTCCCCTGTGGGGCTGGGGCCCAGGCCCCTCTCGGCAGAGCTGGAGTCTTCCTGCTCACTGGGCTCAAACTCTGGGATCTGGAACATGCTCTGGGCTGTGGGACAAGACAGCAGGGCGTCAGGACACAGGAGGGGCAGACGGTCGCTGTCGGGGACGGCGGCAGGTGCGCCTGGCTCCCCCTTCCACCCCGGCACCCCGAGGCCCCCTGGGTCTCCCCAGGCCCTTCTCTCTCTAGGCCTGGCCCGGCAGGGGCACCCGAATCTCGGCATAGAGTTCTGGTGCTGTAGGGGCAGCCCGGGGCCCTTACCCAGGCCCCAGCCCGACCCAAGCCGCCGGGGGGCGACGCCGCACAGGCCTCACCCCGCGCCCGGCCGAGGCCCCCGACCCGGCTCCGCCGCCTCCCTCCAGGACCGAGGGCGCCCAGCCTTCGTTGCCTGGGCAACGGGAACTGTCAGCGGCCCGGCCCAATCAGCTCTCGAAGTGGAAGCCGGGTTGGCCCGGAGGCGGGGCCGCCTCCACCCGCGACCTGCCCGGGCCGCCGCCTTCCTCCTCGGTCCCCCCGGGCCGCCCGAGGCTCCGCTCCTGACTTACTCACGCCCTGGGCGTGTGTGGGAGCAGGTGAGGGAGCCCCTGGGGTCCCCGCGTGGGACCCGGAGGCCCGCTTCCGCCGACGAGCCCCTCGGGGCCCCCCACTGCGGAGTCGGGGCGACGGCGGCGAGGCGCCTCTCCCCGGGAGCCAAGTACAAGACACTCGTAAACAGTGGTGATTACTGTAGGTGAAAGGACTTGGCAAAGCCGCCAGCGAAGCTCCGCGGTCGGATGCAGTTGTCGTTGCTATTGTTACTGTTCCGCCCGCACTGGGCGACCCGGGCGGGAAGTCCCGCTCCCTCCTCCTCCTCCTCCTCCTCCCCTGCGTGGAGGCCTCGGGCGGCCCGCCGGAGGGCCTGCTCCTCGCGCCGTCTCGGGATCACTCGAGATAAGGCAGGGCACCTCCTCCCCGGCAGGATGAGGGCCCGGGCGCGGGAGAAGGGACAGGGGCCCCGGTGAGGGCGAACCGTAGGCCTCGAGGGGCTCCGCGTCTGGCAGGCGGCGCGCGGGCGGCCGGCCAGGTGAGCGGGGGCCGCGCGGGCCAGGGCGAGGGGCGCGCCAGCGGCCCTGCGGGGCAGCTTCGGGGTCCCGCGGGTGGGGGGCCGGGGGCGGGGCCCGGAGGCCATCTTGGCTACGGGCGGAAGTTTCCCTCGGAGGCTGAGTGAGGGGGCGCCGTTGCCGCCTCCGGCCGGGCGGCGCAACACTGATTTGGGGATGGGGGCGAGAGGTGTAGGGGCTCGCGGCCCTCCACAGACAAGCCAGGTCTGGTGGCGCAGGGCGCAACCCGGCCGGGCGCCCCCCAGGTACGGCGCGGCCCCCGCCTCTCCTCCGCCCGCCGCTTCTTGTAACCCGGGGCGCCCGCCGGCGGCGCACCTCGCGCCGATTCTCCACTGAGTCTACGCCGGGCGCGGCGCGGGGCCGCAGAGCTGGGGCCGGCCCCTGCGCAACTGGCGTAGCGCACGGCGCCCGCGCAGGCGCAGGAGGGGGCGGAGCGGCGGGAGCCGGGGTGCCCGAGCCCGGGGTCCCGGCGACCGGAGCCGGCTCCCCCGAGCCGCGCACGGCCTGAGGACTTGGCATCGGCCTCTTCCCGCCTCCCGCGGCTGGGGAGTGGACGCGGTGGGAGGGGGCGGCGTCCGGAACCCGGAGGACACAGGCGGAGGCCCCGGCCCCATCTGGATAATTTTAGGGGCGAAAGCCCCTCCCCCCCAGCTTGGGGAGAGGGAGAGCGAGGCTTCGGTCGCCCCCTGCAGCGGCCGCTGCCCGGAGCCGATGGGCCTCGGCCGGCTCTCCCCCTCCTACCGGGACGGCAAGAGAGACCCAGGCCAGGGACGCCCCTGCACCCTGCACCCCGCATCCCCGGCTCTGGGGCCTGCCGAGGGAGGGAACACCCCCGACCCGGCCTGCCCTGGAGGGGAGAGAGATGGAGTGAGAGGCCCGTCAAGGGCGAGAGTCTCTCCTTGAGGAGGAAGGGCCTGCCACACTCCACTCCCGAGCCCTGCACCCCCGAATACCCGCGGCTCTGTATTTATTCGCCCGGCCCCCTGTCTCCTGGATTCAGGCCCCCTCCGTGCCATGGAGAGTAACCTGTCGGGCCTGGTGCCGGCCGCGGGACTGGTGCCTGCGCTTCCGCCGGCGGTGACCCTGGGACTGACGGCCGCCTACACCACCCTGTACGCCCTGCTCTTCTTCTCGGTCTATGCCCAGCTCTGGCTGGTGCTGCTCTACGGGCACAAGCGGCTCAGCTACCAGACGGTGTTCCTGGCGCTCTGTCTGCTCTGGGCGGCCTTGCGAACCACGCTCTTCTCCTTCTACTTCCGAGACACGCCCCGCGCCAACCGGCTGGGGCCTCTGCCCTTCTGGCTGCTCTACTGCTGCCCTGTCTGCCTGCAGTTCTTCACCCTGACGCTTATGAACCTCTACTTCGCGCAGGTAACGGGCCGGCGCGGGTGGGGGTGGCGCGCCCTGCGGCCCTGGGCTGACCGGCGTCTCTGCTGCAGGTGGTGTTCAAGGCCAAGGCGAAGCGGCGGCCGGAGATGAGCCGCGGCTTGTAAGTACTGGGCGTTGGTGGACTCTGGCCCCCAGGTGTAGGCCAGGGCGGCCCAGGGAGTGTGGGGGCGTGGACTGCGAGGGGAGGGTTTGTCTCCCTGTGGCCTGTGATGGGAGCAGCTGGAGCTCACCCAGAGCCTTAACGCGCACGTGGGCGTGGGCTGGGGGCTGGGAGGCGGCTGTCACCTCTGTTGGCAAGGGGCGGCCGTGTGCTCAAGGTCACAGAGGTGGCCAGAGCCGCGTCTCTCACCGCCCGCCTGGTGCTCGTCGGGCACCTCCGACCTCTGTGGGCCTCAGTTTCCCCACCTGCGCTTCAGGCGGCGCGCTCTGAGTGGGGGTCCCCCGGGGAGGCGGGGCGGCCTGGGCTGACTGTGCCGTGGCTGCAGGCTGGCCGTCCGAGGGGCCTTCGTGGGGGCCTCGCTCCTCTTCCTGCTGGTGAACGTGCTGTGTGCCGTGCTGTCCCGCCGGCGCCGGGCCCAGCCCTGGGCGCTGCTGCTGGTGCGCGTGCTGGTGAGCGACTCCCTCTTCGTCATCTGCGCCCTGTCTCTGGCCGCCTGCCTCTGCCTGGTCGCCCGGCGGGCCCCCTCCACCAGCATCTACCTGGAGGCAAAGGTGAGGCCCCCGCCGGCTCAGGCCCGCGTGTCCCTTGGGGGCTCTGGGCAGCAGGGGCACAGGAAGCCGGGTGCTGCCTCCGCCTGAGAGTCTCGTCACCCGTGCCAGGGGACCAGCGTGTGCCAGGCAGCTGCCATGGGTGGTGCCATGGTCCTGCTTTATGCCAGCCGGGCCTGCTACAACCTGGCGGCCCTGGCCTTGGCCCCCCGGAGCCGGCTGGATGCCTTCGATTACGACTGGTACAACGTGTCTGACCAGGTGGGTAGTCGGCACCCCTGGCCCCGTCCCGCCGCCCCTCTGGCTCGGTCGCTGACTGGCACAGCCCCTGCCCCCCACAGGCGGACCTGGTGAACGACCTGGGGAATAAGGGCTACCTGGTGTTCGGCCTCATCCTCTTCGTGTGGGAGCTGCTGCCCACCACCCTGCTGGTGGGCTTCTTCCGGGTGCACCGGCCCCCACAGGACCTGGTGAGGGCCCCTTCCCCCATGTGGGGGGCGAACGGCGAGGGCGGGGCCCCGGGCATCCTGGGCCAAGGCGGGGGCCCCCCAGGAGGAAGCCTCAGTGGGGCTCCCTCTCCGCAGAGCGCCAGCCGCATCCTCAACGGGCAGGGCTTCGGTTCCCGTTCCTACTTCTTCGACCGGGCTGGGCAGTGTGAGGATGAGGGCTGCTCGTGGGAACACAGCCAGGCCGAGAGCACCAGGTAGGAGTCCCGCGGCGCCCCGGGCTCCTCATGGCTTCAGGGGCCACCCAGAGCCTCTGTTCCCCTCCGTGCTCAGGGCAGGTGCAGGAGGCCTGGGCCCCAGGAGCGCTGTCGGGAGCCTCCCTGCCCCTCCCGCTGCTGGGCACGGCCCCGGGACTGACCCTGTTTCTCTGCCCGCAGCATGTCGGGCAGCCTAGGTTCTGGCAGCTGGTACGGTGCCATCGGGCGAGAGCCAGGCTGGTGCGGGGGCAGCCAGGCGAGGACCACTCCTCTGCTCTTCTCCCAGGTGCCGGGACCCGGCGGCCACCACCACAGCCTCTACTCCACCCCACAGACGTGACTCTCCCCCTCCCCCCCCGGGGTACCCGGCCCCCCCGCCCCCAGGCCCCTGTGCCAAGTTCACCTGCCGCTTCTTGCCCAGGATCCCAGGGCCGGGGCCGCCCACCCCTTCCGGCCGGCTCCTTGCTGCTCCCACCGTAGTGAGCTTGTGCCACCCCCCTAGGACGGGGGGCACAGCCCTGGCTGCCAGATGCCCTCAGTGCCCTGGCATGACTGGCACCTCCGCCTCCGTCCGGAGTCAGCTACCTCTCCTGTGCTGCCACTCAATAAAGTGTCTGTGCCCCCACCGGTTTCCGCTGTCGGTCCTCTGCCCAGGGTCCCCACACCTGATCCCTCGCTGTGGCCTGGCGGGCAGCAGGGGTGAAGCCTGCAGTCCCGGAGGGAAGGGGTGCCCGGAAAGACTTGCTTCTCGGAGCTCTCCTGGCCCACGGCTGCCCCGTCTCACTCCAGGGCCCCCTGCTGGACCCCCACTCGTGATTCCGGGGCCATTATACGTCATAGCCCCACGGATTGGGCGGCTTCCCTACCGCCACCCCCACGCTGGCCTGCGGGTGCCAGGGTTAGTCCAGGACCTGCAGAGGAGCCGTTGGCGTGGTGGCTGAGAACACGGGGGCACGGCACTGGCTGTGTCTGCCTGGGGGTCCTGGGGGCCCCCTTTCCGGCTGCCTCCCCTCCAGCCCTGGCAGATGTGTCTTGGGGCTGGCAGGCCTTTACCCGAGGGTCTGTCTCCCAGCCAACCCCTGCCGCCCGAGTTCCTGGGGCCTAGCGCTGAGCTAGCCTGCAGATCCTTCCCTCGGGACCACCCTCAGCAGCAGGCCCGTGTGGCCTCCAAGAGGGCGTCTAGGACTTCAGCTGGGAGGTGGACATTTTTAACTTTTAAAGAATTTATTGAGGGACCGGTGCTGTGGTGTAGTGGGTAAAGCCGCCGCCTGCAGTGCCGACATCCCATATGGGTACCGGTTCAAGTCCTGGCTGCTCCACTTCGATCCAGCTCTCTGCTGTGGCCGGGGAAAGCAGTAGAAGATGGCCCAAGTATTTGGGCCCCTGCACCCTTGTGGGAGACCTGTGAGAAGCTCCTGGCTCGGAATGGTCCAACTCCAGCCGTTGCAGCCATTTGAGGAGTGAACCAGGGGATGGTACACACCCTCCATCTTTCTCTCTCTCATTGAAAATTGAGCCCATGTCCATTCCTGTCATTGTACCAATGAAAGTTTTCTGAGACAAGATTTATTTTTTTTTAAATGGGGTTGGCGCTTGCTGCAGCGGAAAAAGCTGCCGCCTGCAGTGCCCACATCCCATATGGGCCCCGGTTTGAGTCCCAGCTGCTCCACTTCTGATCCAGCTCCCAGCTATGGCCCAGGAAAGCAGTAGAAGATGGCCCAAGTCCTTGGGCCCCTGCACCCTGTGGGAGACCTCAAAGAAGCTCCTGGCATCAGACTGGCCCAGCCTCAGCCATTACGGCCATCTGGGGAGTGAACCAGGGGATGGAAGACCTCTCTCTCCTCTGCCTCTCCTCCCTCTATGTAACTCAGATTTTCAAATAAACATTTTTTTAAAAAGCTTTTAAAAATGTATTTATTGGGGCTGCTGTTGTGGCGTGGCAGCTTGGGCTGGGCATCCCACATGGGCCCTGGTTCGTGTCCCGGCTGCTCCACTTCCGATCCTGCTCCCTGCTAATGTGTCTGGGGAAGATGGCCCAAGTGCTTGGGCCCCTGTACCCACACGGGAGACCCAGAAGAAGCTCTTGGCCCTGGCCTTTGTGGTCATTTAGGGAGTGAACCAATGGTTGAAAGATCTGTCCCTCTCTCTGTAAATCTGCCTTTTAAATAAATAAGTTTTATTTTAAAAGATTTATTTATGTGAGAGATAGAGTCACAGACAGCGGGAGACAGGGAGAGAAGTCTATCCGCTGGCTCACTCCCCACATGGCCGCAGTGGCCGGAGCTGCGCCGATCCAAAGCCAGGAGCCAGCAGCTTCCTCCAGGTCTCCCACGAGGGTGCAGGGGCTCAAAGACCTGGGCCATCCTCCACTGCCATCCCAGGCCATAGCACAGAGCTGGATTGGAAGTGGAGCAGCCGGGACTCAAACCGGCACCCATACGGGATGCCGGCACCTCAGGCGGGGGCTTAGCCTATAACGCCACAGTGCTGGTCCCTAAATAATTTTTTTTAATTATTTACTTCAGAGACAGAGGCGGGGTGAGATAGACACAGGGGAGCTCCTCGCCAGTGGTTCGCTTGCCAATGCCTGCAGCATCTGAGGCTGGGCCAGGCCAGAGCCAGGAGCTGGGCACCCAGTCTGGGTCTCCCGGCGGTAGCAGGGACCCAGCCACTTCAGCCATCACACTGCCTCCCAGGTGCACGTTAGCGGGAAGCTGGAGTGGGGAGTGGGGCCGAGACTCGAACCTGGCAGGATGTGGGTGTTTTAACCAGGAGGCCAAATGCCCGCCTTGACAATCAGTTTTGTTGAAATAAAAATTGCTAGGGCCGGCATGGTGGCATGGCAGGCTAAGCTGCTGCCTGCGACGCCGGCACTGGTTCAAGTCCTGGCTGCTGCACTTTCAGTCCAGCTCCTGAAGAGGATGGCCCAAGTGCCCGGGCCCCTGCACTCACGTGGGAAACCCAGAAGAAGCTTCTGGCTCCTTGTTTTGACCTGGTCCAGTCTGGGCTGTTGTGGCCACTTGGGGAGTGTCTCTCCGCCTTTCAAATAAATTCATTTTTTAAAAATCACTAACATTTAAGAGTACCTTATTGTGCATCCCAGGCTGTTTTGAGCATTTATAAGCCCTGAGCTCTTTAACGCTCAGCACCCGAAGTGATGTCGCCTTTCTCCTGGAGGCCGCCAAAGGAGACTGCAGAGGGCTTGGCACCTCTCCAGGCCCCTTACAGGTAGGCGGTGGTCAGCGGTGGAGCCCACCATGAGAGCGCCCCAGGACCCCGGGACCGAAAGAGGCAAGAGGAGGGTTTTTGGGGAGCCGGGAGGGGCGGGGCGGCTCAGGAGGGCCAAGGTTTGCGGTTCTGGTGGTGAGGAGGGAATGCTGGCACCAGTTCCCGCTCGAATCCGCAGGCAGCTCCAGCCCAGGCCCCTGGGGCGGACTCCCGGGCATGGAGGTGCTGGCGCCCGGTCCCCGGGCGGCCGATTCCGGGCGGCCTCGGCGAAGTCCCCCCACCCTGCTGTCCCGCGGGGGCCCCTCCCTCATGAGTGCTGGGCCCAAGTGCCAGGCGGTCCCCAGGGGCGGGGAGATGAGGGCCTTTCCCGATCCTGTAATGGCCTGGAAGATGCCAGGAGATGAACGCGGTGCCCGCCGGAGACGTGGGCTGCCCGGACCGGGGCGTGCCGCTCGCCCACTGGGGGTCCCGGCCGAGGCTAGGAGGTCGGACCCAGCGGCGAATCCTCTCCGGCTGCTCCACCACCTTCTGCTCCCCACCGGCTGGGACCGGGGAACCCGGCGGGCGCAGGTAAAAGAGCTTCGGGGTGCCGGCGCCGGCGGCGAGGGCGCGGCACGGAAGAAGGCGCGGCGCGGGAAGGGTTAAACGCGGGAGGAGGGGGCTTCGGCGCCGGGAGGGGGGGTCCCAGCCCCGGCGGCCGCCCGCTCCGCCCCTGCTGCCGCCGCCGCCTCCGCGGCCCAGCCGGCACCGGCGAGGCCGCGCGGGAGTCCGGGCCGCAGCCGCAGCGGGGCCGACAGTAAGTGCGGAGAGGACGCGGGGACCGGGGCGGCCTCCTGAGCGGGGGCGCCCACCTCGGGCTCGTGGGCGCCTCCTGGAGCGGGGTGACAGCGCGTCCCGCCGCCCGTCACGCTCCGAGGCGTCGGCGTGAGGACGCGGGGGAGGCGGTGGGAGAGAGAGAGGCGGGTGCGCGGTGTCGGCGGCAGGCGCGGCGCGCGGGCTCCGTGAGCGCACACGTGCGTGCCGGGTCCAGGATGCTTCTGCCTGGCCGGCGCGCCCGTGGAGCCGGTAGTGCCGCGAAGTGCCCCGCCGCAGTGTGCGGGAGTGCGCGGGGCTGCGTGCATGCAGTCCGGCCGGCGCGGCGCCTGCAGTCACAGGGTGGAGCGTGGGCGCGCAGCCCTTTGTGCCCGCGCGTGGCGAAGCGTGGCGGGGCCAGCGTGCGCGTGGGCGCCGCCTCCCGATCTCGCAAAGGCTGACAGCCGTCCCGGGGGCTGCTGCAGCGGCCCGGCCCTCCCGCTCCGCGCCCCGCTCCTCCTGGAAACCGAGTGCCCTTCCTCCCGCTCCCGGCTCTCCTCTGGGCTGCAGCCGGGACCTGCCCCTGGCTTCCTCGAAAGCCCAGCGGGGCGCAGGGGACGCGGGAGGCTCCGGGCGGAGAGGCAGACGCGGGAGGGAGACGCGGCCAAGATGCCGCAGCGGCGAGCGGGGGGATGGACCCGCCAGCCCCGGTCTCGCCCTGCGCTACCGACCTCTCCTCGAGTTTCCCTCGGCGCCCCTGTTGCCTCCTCCCGGAAGGCGGGTCCCGCACGCCCCCGCCAGGCCTCCCGCATTCCCTGGCTCTCCCTGCCTCTCCCTAGACAGGCTCGGCCACTATTTCCCCCTCCCGTCCGCCTTCCCCTCCCTACCCGGTGCCCTCCTCTCTTCTCCTACCTTGGAGTTCCCGGGCAGGTAAGGGGGAGGTCGGGGGAGGGGGCTGGGTGCGCCCCAGCCCAGCGTCCAGCCTCGGAGTTGTGGGCAGCAGGGCAAGGACCGAGGGTGGATGTGGGGTCTCGGGCCAGCTTACTGACCCCAGCACCCCTGGTTCTGCCCGCAGTGACCGCCACTCCGCAGGAGCCCCCTGGCCCGGCTCCCCAGGTGGGCAGTGGAGCCGGCCCTGCACCTGGGCGCGCCATGCGCAGCACCACGCTGCTGGCGTTGCTGGCGCTGGTCCTGCTGTACTTGGTGCTGGGCGCCCTGGTGTTCCGGGCGCTGGAGCAGCCCCACGAGCAGCAGGCCCAGAGGGAACTGGGTGAGCTCAGCGAGAAGTTCCTGAGGGCCCACCCGTGTGTGAGCCAGCAGCAGCTGGGGCTCTTCATCAAGGTGCGTGGGCGCCAGAGCCCCCCCCCCACTAACTGCAGGCCAGGGGGCCGTGGGCAGCATCCCCGAGGGGTGGTGGAGGGGGCGCAGACAGAGGCTGTCTGCTACTGTGTTTCTCGCCCTGGGGTCATTTGTTTTCCTTGTTGAGCCGGCCAGGGACTGTGTTCCCAGAGTGTCTCTTTCCGTGTGTGCTGGGGGCTGGATGAAGGGGAGAGGAAGGGAGGGAGGCGTGGCGGGAGCCTGGGGGATGCGTGACCTCTGCCCGCTCTGACTCACCTGCCCAGGTTTCCAGATAAAGTGCAGGCCGCCCAGCTGACCCGTGAGTGTCAGCTGAACAACCGGTGCCTTTTGATATACAAGCAGGTCCGGTGTAATCTTTCACTCTGTTAAAACCGGCATCCCTGCCCCCACTGGTTCCTTGGATCACAGATGCCTTGGAGAAGCCCAGCCACACTGAACGCTCCCCACGCCGAGCGTGTGCTGGGCTGGGGTGCGCCCCCTCTGCCAGTGTGGAGGCGCGGGGTGGGGGGTGAGGAGGAGGAGTCCCCTCCTCCCAGGTGGGCGAGCTGGGGGTGGGGGGAAATGCAGCCGGCTGCCTGAGCCACTTTCTGCCAGCCTCGGTCGAATGAGGACCAAAAGTGCGGGCCTCAGCCTTTTGGGGTACAGTCAGGTGAGCCCCTCTGTGGCTCTCTGCTTTCTGAGACGTTGCCATAAAAGACATGTGCAAGCTGTGCCTGTAATAAATGAATACTTGCGACCCCCCTCAAAGAGCACCCCTAGTCCCCTGTCCCCTGCCTGTCGTTCGTGGAGGGAGGGGCCTCCATTTTCCATGTGATTCCCAAGGGGACAGAGACTCGGGGTGGGGCCGGGACACAGGCGACCCGACGTTTCCAGAAAGCCCCACGGCTGTGGTTCGGAGAGGTCTGGGCAGAGAGTGGCTGACCACACCACAGGGCCCAGGGAGGAAGGGCGGCAACCTGACCTACTTTATCTTCAGAACCGGAGTGGGTTTTTCCCTGGATAAGAAAGAAGAGCACGGGGCAGGAACCCAGAAGGGTGGCAGACCTCTGCTTAATTTCTCTTCCATTCCCTGGGTTAGTCAGTCATGCAGCCAATGTGGGCCTACTGCGTGCTAGGTGTGCCGTGCCGCACTGTGTGGGACCCCAGGGAACAGGTGCAGGGAGGCCTTGCCCTCCAGGGGAGGGCGCAGCACATGGACGAATCACTGTAGTTCCTGTGTGGTGGAGAGGGAGCCTTGTTCCCTCCCTCTCTGTTCAGCACCCATTGCATGCTGGGCCTGGGCTGGGTGCTGGGGACATGGAGGGAGCTGCAGGGGCTTTTGGGAAGAGCTGCTGATGGAAGTGAGCCCAGGGTGGAGACGGGGGGGCCGGGGACTGCCAGGGAGAGAAACAGCACGGACAGAGGCGGCCGAGCCGGGGAGCTCCAGGGCTGTGCAGACTCCGAAGGTGGCAGATGTCCAGTCACTTGAAGCAAAAATTAGAACACACAGGATGACGAAGGGCTTTTTGCACCCTCAGGAGTGAATTTATTGGAAAAAGTGTTGCAAAAATAAAAATGAAATCGCTTTTCATCAGACACTTCACTTCTTGCTTTTATTAAAAAAAAAAAAAAAGCTCTGTACAGGAAGTGGAAACCTATCGGAAGATGTGGCAGGAAGGCTGCTGTGCCTTGCGTGGGCAAACTGGGGCCCCTGGGGGAGAAGACTGGGCAGCCGGAGGTTTGAGACCAGCCTGAAAAAGGGGCGTGTGCTGGGCTGGTGAGGTCAGCTCTGTGCCACAGACGGCAGCAGCCAGGGCGCTTGGCGCCGCCATCACGTTCCGGAAATTAATCTGGGTCTTGCTAATGAGGACTGCGGTCAGAGAGGGGAGAGGTGTTTCTCACCTTCTGCACTGGCTCTGCTGCTAGGGGGAGGGCCCTTGGGCAGGACCCCCTCCCTGCAAGCACTCTCTAAACACATCCCCCTGCCCGCCAGGACCCACAGGCTGTGCGAGATGAAAGAGAGAGGGACAGACACACAGCCTCTCACTCTGGTATTAATGTCCACTGAGCTTTGGCTGGGACCTCATCAGGCTAGGGTGTGCATGTGCGTGTGCGTGTGTGCGTGCGCATGCAGCTCTTCCTGGAGGAAGCTCCTGAACTTGGATGTCTCCAGCGAGAGACAGAGTCAGCATCATTAGGGGCAGTGGGAGGGCGGGGTCTGTGCAAAGCTGGAGACCACAGAGTATGCCCCACCATGGGAAGGTATTTAACAAGTTCAGCGCTTAACGCTGTTACAAGAGCTTTAACACTTCCCAACGTGTCTGTGAGGCACCTGCCACTAGAGAATGAAAAAAAAAAAAAAAAAACTTGCCCAGGGTCACACAGCACCAAGATCTGAACCCAGGCAGCTGGTCCTAGGGACCCTGCTCCTGGAAGCGTGGACGTCTGCTGGGCGGGGCCGGGGGGCCGTATGTGTTTATAGACCATGGTGGAGGTCCCCCGGGGCAGCCTGCAGGTGCGTCTGGCTGCCCAGTGTGCCATAAGGCACTCCTCCCGGAGAGGGCGGGGCTGGGAGTCACGGAGACTAGAAGGAAGCCTGAGGCTCTCCCTCTGCGCCTTGTCCCGCAGGAGGTGGCCGGCGCCCTGGGAGGGGGCGCGGACCCAGAGACCAACTCGTCCAGTAACAGCAGCCACTCGGCCTGGGACCTGGGCAGCGCCTTCTTTTTCTCAGGCACCATAATCACCACCATCGGTGTGGGAGAGGACGGGGCCTGGGGGCTGTGGGGGTGGCCGGGCAAGGGGCCCCCTGGGAGGGGAGGAGGGAGGAGGTGCAGGGAGAGATAGGGCGTGCCAGGCCCTCGAGCTCTTGCCCCACTTCCCTGCCCAGGTTACGGCAACGCAGCCCTCCGCACCGACGCTGGGCGCCTCTTCTGCATCTTCTATGCGCTGGTGGGGATCCCGCTGTTCGGGATCCTGCTGGCGGGGGTCGGGGACCGGCTGGGTTCCTCCCTGCGCCGTGGCATCGGTCACATCGAAGCGGTCTTCCTGGTGAGCCCTTGCCCTGGGCTCTATAAAACCCTTTACCGAGGGACCCGGAGCTCCCGGGAGCGGGGGTGGGGTGTGGGAGCGAGGGCGGGCAGCGGCTGCCCGGCCCCGCCTACCGCCCTCCCTGCAGAAGTGGCACGTGCCCCCGGAGCTGGTGCGAGTGCTGTCGGCGATGCTGTTTCTGCTCATCGGCTGCCTGCTCTTTGTCCTCACGCCCACCTTCGTGTTCTGCTACATGGAGGAGTGGAGCAAGCTGGAAGCCATCTACTTTGTCATAGTGACGCTCACCACTGTGGGCTTCGGCGACTATGTGGCCGGTGAGGCCGCCGTCCCCGGGCTCGCGCCTCCCCATCTACCTAGCTCCCGTCCCTCCAAATGCCATGGGCTGTCCATGCAGCCAGGCGGGTGCTCCAACCCCCACACCCATACGGATGCACCATCTCGCTCCTGCACGCCTGTGTCCCATGCATGCTTCCACGCGCTCTTACCTTGCACACTCTTCATGCACACTTCCCTTTCTCCAGCACGGACCCACTGTCCCCCCAACCGAAGAGCTGGGGAGAGGGGCAGGGGACCAGGGCGGCTCACACTCTTGTCGCCCGCGGTCAACTTCTTCCCGCCTTTCCTGGCGCGTCCCAGGCGCTGACCCCCGGCAGGACTCTCCAGCCTACCAGCCGCTGGTGTGGTTCTGGATCCTGCTCGGCCTGGCCTACTTCGCCTCGGTGCTCACCACCATCGGGAACTGGTTGCGAGTGGTGTCCCGGCGAACTCGGGCAGAGGTATGCGCCCCTCCCGGGGGGCGGGGGTGGTGGCGCCGCGCCTGCGCACTACTGCCTCGTGGCGCTCCCTGCGCCCCCCGCCCGAAGCGTGCTGACCATCCGTCTCCCTTGCACGCACCGTAGGGGCGTCTAGGGACAGCCCTGAGCCCCTGCGGGTGCTCTAACTGGCGAACGCAGACAGGTTTCCGGGTGACGTATTGCCCGTTAAGCGTGAATTTCAGGCCAACAGCTAGTTAATCTTTCCGTGTGCGTACGGCCCATGCAATAGCATGGGGCACCTTAGTATTACAAAAACGGTATTATTTATCCGAAATTCACATTGTACGGGGGACCTGCCCTTTGCCAGGCCCCGGGTGGGGTGCCCGAGGGAGAGCTGCGGTAAACGCCATGGCCTCCAGAGAGGCTGCCCCCAGGACCACGTGGCCAAGAGGCCCGATGGCCGGCCCGGGAAGGGGCGGGCCCGTTGGGGACCCGCGGTCCAGACCCCGCCGGGCTAGGACTGCTTCTCCTCCCCACGCAGATGGGCGGCCTCACGGCGCAGGCTGCCAGCTGGACCGGCACGGTGACGGCGCGGGTGACCCAGCGAGTCGGGCCCACCGCACCGCCGGAGAAGGAGCGGCCCCTGCTGCCCCCACCGCCCTGCCTCGCGCAGCCGGTCAGCAAGCCCCCGTCCCCCGCGCCCGCGCCCGCGCCCGCACGGGAGGAGAAGCCCGAGACGCCGTCCCCGCCCACGGCCTCCGCCCTGGACTACCCCAGCGAGAACCTGGCCTTCATCGACGAGTCCTCGGACACGCAGAGCGAGCGCGGCTTCGCGCAGCCCCGCGCGCCGCGGGGGCGCCGCCGCCCCAACCCCCCAAGGCGGCCTGCGCGGCCCCGGGGCCCCGGGCGTGCCCGGGACAATGGCGTGCAGGTGTAGGGGCGGGACCCCCGGCCCGGGCCTCTCCTCCGGCTCCGTTCCAGCCCCTTTCCCGGCATGCTTGGCTTCTTGGACCAAAGAGCCCGCTTCCGACGCCGCCGCCGCCGAAGCCTGGGGTGGCGGCCGCGGGGTGCCTGCCCGCCGCCCCTCGCCCCTGGCGCATTCCTCACTGCCACCCATTTCTGTGTCGCTGCCCGGACCGGGCCTGTCCCTCACAGCGCCTCACGACTGTGCCTCAAAGCCTGCAACCAATAAAGGGAACCGGTCTGCACCGCAGCGGGCGTGCGCGCTCGGGGGAGCGGGGTGCTTTCCTCGGGCCACCACAGGGGCACGTCCGGCCAGGACCCCTAGGCCGACGCCCTGAGTCTTTGCCTGGGGGCGCCCGGGGAGGGTCCGTCGGTTGGGTCAGCCCCGCAATGGGCTGTGCGTATCTCCCGCCTCCGCACAGACACCGAGGTGGGGGGCGAGGGGTGGAGAAGGGCACCGGCAGCCAGGGTGGGGGCTGCGGTTGGAACTCTGCCGGCGCGAGACCCCCATCACTCCCCACGTCCTGGAGCGTGACCCCGAGAGGCCTGAGGCGGCTGGGTCCGTTGGGGGCAGCACCATGGAGGAGAAGCCTTTCAAAGTGAGGCTTGCTTCCCGGGCCCCTGACCCCGTCGGCCCCCCACCCCGGCTGCTCCCAGCACCCCCTCCCGGGCCCCCCAGCGCGACGGAGCCCCGACCCAGACGCCCCGGGCTCCCCTCGCTGTGTGTGGTCCGCAGGTGTCGGTCAAGCCTCAGGAGCGCCGGAGCTCCGGCCGGGCGAGCCCTCAGGACGACATCCGGAACCTGTGGACCACGGCCACGCTGTCGCAGTCGCAGCTGAACCTGCCGCTGGCCGAGCTCTGCGAGAGCTTCGACGAGGGCGGAGCCGTGCGCCACGCGGCGGCCGCCTGGCTGGAGAGCCGGTGGGAGCTGGGCGAGCAGGGGGCCGCCCAGCCCGACGGGGCCAGCGTCGAGTCCGAGGCGCTGGAGCAGGAGCTGCGCCGCGAAAGCTCCCTGGAAAGCTGCTTGGAGGAGGGCGACGAGTCCAGGACCACGACGGGTCAGTGCGGCCTCGCCGGGTGGCGGGCCTGGCAGGAGCCCCCAATCCCGGGGGCGGGTGGGACGCGTGGGGCACCCAGGTTCTCGGGATTCCCGGCGCCGGCCTTGCCTCGGGCGGAGCGGCCGGACGTTCCTGGAGCGCCCCCTACCGGCGATCCTGCTCCGGACATCGGCCGGCGGCGGGCAGGGCGAGGGGGGACTTCATCCTTGGGTGAGGATTTGCCCCGTGGACGCGACTGCTGGGTGTGGGCTGCGGTTTTTAAGCATCTGCCACTGTTTGGGACTTGCATCCGCCTTCTCTGTGCCTTCCCCTCCAATTTATTTATTTTTTTAGTATTTCTTAACATTTATTTATGTATAGATGCCATATGCTTTCTTTTTTTGTAAAGATTTGTTTTTTTTTTTTTTTTAAATATATACATACAGAAGGAGGGACAGAGAGAGGAGAGAGATCTTCCGTCCTCCGGTTCACTCCCCAGATGGCTGGGATGGCTTCCTCTGGGTCTCCCACGTGGGTGCAGGGGCCCAAGCCCTCGGGCCATCTTCCTGTGTTTCCCCAGGCTCATTAGCGGGCAGCTGGATTGGAAGTGCAGCAGACCCTTGCCCATAAGGGATGCTGGCATTATAGGTGGCGGCTTAACCTGCTGTGCCACAACGCCAGCCCCTCCCCCTTTGACGTCAGAGATCAGACCGGTAACAGGTGTAGCCACCGGTAACAGGTGTAACCACCTCTGGAGAGGGGCTCCTGCTAAGCGCCAGTCACCCAGCTTCCCTCCATTACCCACAACCCTCTTCTCTCTCCTCCTAGAGTCTTCACTGGTGTCGGTTCCACGTGTCTCCAGGCACACCCCCCACCGAGCCTACTGGACAGAGCAGCAGAACAGGGTTGGAGGGAGTGGGAAGGGCGGGGTGGCCGCAGGAGTAGGGCAGCAGGGCAGTGGGCAGGGCTGGGTCCCTGGGCGTCTGAGCCTCCCCTCTGCCCCTCCAGCTGCCGCTGCCCCTGGTGGAACTCATGGAGAACGAAGCCCTGGAGATCCTCACCAAGGCCCTCCACAGTGAGCCCCCGACGCCACCAGCGCCCGCAAAAGGTTCTGGTGGATTCCGCGGGGTGTTGCAGGCTGTGCTCCAGGCCCCGGCAGACCCCCGAGCCCCACACAAGTTCAAAGTTGAGGGGCCGAGCTGGCGGGGACCCAACGGGGTGGGGGGAGGCGGGATGACAGCCACGGTGGCCTGGGGTCCCTCCCCGGGGGCGGGGCTAGGGAGAGTCAGTGGGGTACCTGGGCGAACTAGTCCCGCAGCTGCTAGGTGTGTCCAGCTGGCCAAGTGGCCAGCTGAGGGCTCAAGAGTGGGTGTCCCCAAACCTGCTGGCCCCCATCCCTCTCCCCCTTAACGCCCAGCGCCTTGGAGAGCCCAGGCGCCCCCAGACAGACCCAGGCCCCAGAGTCCTCGCGGTCCCGCCATGGGCGGCCGCGGGTGAGGAGTCCCGGCCGGGACTCACGGCCCCGGGCTGAGCCCCGCCCTCCTCCCAGGCTACCGGCGGGACATCGGCAGGGAGCACTTCCTGACCAAGGAGCTGAAGCGATACATCGAAGGGCTCAAGAGGCGCCGGAGCAAGAGGTTCCAGGTCTCGGTGAACTGAGACACACACCGCCCGGCTCAGGAGGGGCGGCCCGCCCTCGCCCTCCCCGGCCCCCAGCCCGACCCCGAGCCCGAATGTGTAGAACTCGAGCCCGAAAGCAATAAAAGAGTCTGCATGTGCGAGAAATGAAAGTCCCTGCAAGTGCGTGAGCCAGTGCGTGGCAGCCGCGGGAGGCGGACGCACGTGGCCCCGCCCCTCCCCGTGACCTTCACTCGGTCACCGCAGTGACCTTGAGCTGTCGCCGACCGCGTCCTATCGGCCCTGCTTTCCCGGGACTCGCAATCCGGGGCGCCCCGCGCGTCTGAGGTCTGCTTCTCCCGCCTTGGGCCACGCTGCTTGGTGGGGACACCGCGTCTGCGGCTCAAGCGCCCGTGGGTGTCGTCTTGGGGGAAGGGGAGAGACAGGGGCAGCGCCTCCCCCTTGCAGGGGGAGCTTAGGCCCCGCCCCTTATCCATATGCAGATATCCCGGGCTCCCGCTCGCCCCACCCTCTCATTTTCATACGCTTGCCCCGCCCCTGCGGCCACTGAGCGACCTCGCCCGCCCCTCTCGCGTACAGTGCGCCCCGCCCCCTCCGTGACGAAAGCGCGCTCCCGGCCCCACCCTCTCCGGGTTCTGCTCCCTGAGCCCCGCCGCGCCTCCGGCCCCGCCTTCCGACCGCCGCGTACGCAAGCGCGCGGCTGCGGGGCGTGACCTGCGCGAAAGCCCGCCCCCTGGCAGGGCAGGCTCCGCCCTGAGTCCGCCGGGCACGCAGGCGCCGCCCGCCCCGCTCGTCTGATTAGCATAGCGCGCCGGGCCCCGCCCCCTGCTTTGCATGCGCACGGCCGGCCCCGCCCCCGCTGTCAGCTGGAGGAAGCGGAGTAGGAAGCGGCCGCGATGTCCTTTTGTGTCCTACAAGCAGCCAGCGGCGCCGCCGAGTGAGGGGACGCGGCGCGGCGGGGCGGCGCGGCCCGCGGAGGCGACGGAGGAGGGGCCGCCGCAGCCCCCGGCTCACCCCGCCGCTCCGGCCGCTCGGCCCCCATGCCTGCCCGCCCGCCCTGCCGGAGCCCCAGGTCCGGGGGCGGAGGGGAGCGCTGCTGCGGGGGCGGGCGGGCGGGGCGCGGGGGCCATGTGCGAGCGGGGCGGGGAGGCGGCCGGGGGGCGGGCTCCTGGCCGGCCCGGGTCACGGCCGGGACTGGTCCGGTGCCAGACGGGGTCAGGGTCCGGGCGGGATCCGCGTCCGGGTCCTGGGGGGCCGGCCTGGGCCAGGGTCTGGCTCGTTGCTTGGGCTGCGGGTGCTGGCTCGGGCCGGGCCTGGGCCCCAGTCCAGCCCCGGGGCAGGTCCATTCCGGCACCGGAGCGGGCCGGGGAGGCAGATGGGGAGGGTTCTCGGTCTGGGAAGGGGCTCGGAGGACCACGTGGGGGCGCTCGAAGGGGCTCGGGCCACCCTCCGCTCTGGGTCAAAGGTCGCCGCACCGGCTGGGGCAGACTTCTTCCTCTTCGGTTCTCCCCGTTTACTTCCTGATAACCTGATAGAGGTCCCCCGCGGGCGGAGGGGGAGGGGAGGCGAGCAACTTGAGGCAACTTCCCAGAGGTGTGCGCGGGGTGGGGGGCTGGCGCCCCGCGAGGCGGCCGCGCGTGCCCGGCCGGGGATCTGGGACTGGGCGTGCTGGGACAGGAGGGTCCGGGTGTCAGGTGTGAGGCTCTGTGGGACCCTGAGGGCCTGGGGAGAGGGGGTGGGCGCCGGCGTGTGGCTCTCACCTGCAGTGGGAGTTTGTTCCGCGGGCAGCGTGCCTGCAGGAGGGGAGGGAGAGCCCGAGCGGGTCTGGGGTTTGGGGAAGGCCGGGTATGAGTGTGAAAGTCCCTGGTATGGGCACGTTGGGGCCACTGGGGACCCAGGTGGGTGGGAGGGTGTGGCCCCGAGTGTGAGCAGGACACCTGCCCGTGGGCCTGTGCGCCTGCGAATGCTCCTTTGAATGAAGGGGCCCAGATGACGGCCGAGCACGAGGTCCCCTGGACATCAGGGTGCCTGGTGGTTCCCCTGGGGGCTGAGGCTGTCCTGCTCCCTGCCTGGGGGGGGAGCAGGGGGTGTCCAGGCTCCTCCCAGCCTCCCAGGAGTGAGTCCTGCTGTCAGTTACTGGCCCTGGGGGCACTGGAGTCTCTGTTCCCATGGCAACACCTGGGGGCACCCTCACTTCATGGGCAGCCCTGCCTTGGACTCTGTCCCCCACCTCTCCCGCCGTGGGGCCTGGGAGCCTGGCCTCGGGCCCAGGGTTGGGCAGCCTGTCCTCAGCGCCCACCCCCACCCCGGTTCTGGCGCCTTCCACGGCCTGACAAGTGTTTCCCTGCAGGTGACCAGCGCCATGTCCAGCCAGGTGGTGGGCATTGAGCCTCTCTACATCAAGGCAGAGCCAGCCAGCCCCGACAGTCCAAAGGGTTCCTCGGAGACTGAGCCCGAGCCCCCCGTGACCCTGGCCCCTGGGCCAGCCCCTGCCCGCTGCCTCCCAGGCCACAAGGAGGAGGAGGATGGGGAGGGGGCTGGGCCTGGCGAGCAGGGTGGGGGCAAGCTGGTGCTCAGCTCCCTCCCCAAGCGCCTGTGCCTGGTGTGCGGGGATGTGGCCTCCGGCTACCACTACGGCGTGGCGTCCTGCGAGGCCTGCAAAGCCTTCTTCAAGAGGACCATCCAGGGTGAGCCCCCACCCCCCCATTTGCCCTTTGCCCTGTTCCCTGTGGGTGTCATGGGGCCCCTGGCTGCAGCTTCCAGGTGAGGTAGCCCCCCTAAAAGTGAAGTGCAGGTGGATTGGGGTGGGGCGGGAGACAAGACGCGGGGGGCCCCTCATCTTCGCCGGGGGTTCCCCAGATCCAAGGCGGCCCCTGCATGTCCCCAAACGTTGTTCTTGCTCCTGGTGGCCGCGGACTCTGCCCAGAGAGGGTCATGTCCCCCCGTTTTGCATTTCCCCAAAGCAGTCCCAAGCCCAGGCAGGCTCTTGGAAAGACCGCTAGGCATCTGTGGCTTGGAGGTCGTTGATTTTTATCCTCACGTCCGAGTTCAGGGGAGTGAGCGAGGCGCGGACGTCAGTGGCTTGTTGTTTTTGTTTTTATATAACTATGGTGACTCTGGAGATAACGTAAAACACAACAAACAACTGCGGGCTGCTGCACGTTCTCATGACGTCACCGCACACACACACACACACACCCCCGCCTCCTGGTGTCAGCCGGTGTCGCGCCTGAGGTTCAGGCGGGCTTTTGTGTCTTTTTCACATCTCACAGGTAGAAAAGAGCAGAACCGGGACTTTTTTTCCTAAGATTTAGCAAGTAGAGAGAAAGAGATCTTTCATCTGCTGGTTCACACCCCTGTCCCCAAGTGTCCCCAGTAGCCAGGGCTGGGCCAGGCCTGGACTGTAACCAGGTCTCCCATGTGGGTGGCAGGGACCCAAGGGCTTGAGCCCTCAGCTGGGCACGGGGAGGAAGCTGGGTCAGAAGCAGAGGCAGAGCGTGTCCCCAGGAACTCGCTCCGGGCCGCGCGTTTCCCAAACCGCAGCCTAGCTGCTGCGCCACAGCGCCGCCCCAGAACCAGGATTTGAACTTGGGTCAGTGTCGGTGCCCGGCGGCTGCCCCTGTCTCCTGCCGCTGACTGGACTTTGGACGGCTGGCTGTGACATGGCAGTGAGTTGTGTTTTGCCTCGGTGTTAAAGCACCGGTCTCCCACTCCATGCTGCCTGGTGGCTCGGAGGAGCGGCGAGCCCGCAGGCCCAGGCCCGGTGTCTCCCTTGGTTCTGTGTTGCCTGCCAACAGGTGTCTGTCGTGTGCCCGCTCTCGGGGCTGTGAACCCTGCCAGGGGCTCTAGCTGCCTTTGCAGAGTAAAATCGTCCGGTTTTACTGGGTGCGGGGATAGGGCGAGGGCGCACAGCGGTTAGTGGTCACACCTGGGCCGGCCCAGGCAGCCCCAGAAGCCGTGGTATTTCACCAACCCAGCCTTTTGTTGCTTGGACGAGTGTCCTGGGCCCTGGGGACACAGCAGGGACCGAGGCAGGGAGACAAGAACAATGACTTGCACGGAATTGTCCTGGGACGTCTGTGGTATGTGCTGGAAGGTGGGGCGCGAGATGTGTGCCAAAGGACTGGGCTGGGTCTGATCTGGAGGGCTTCCCCGAGGAGGTGTCTTGACCCGAGGGCAGCAGCCTGAGCAGGGCTAAGAGAAAGCCCATCGTGGGGAGAAATGGGCCGACGGCGTGGTGGCTGCTGGTGCCGTCGCGTCCTGCAGTAACCCGTGAGGCTGGGCGTGCCGCCAGCACCCACTGCGTCCCAGGCTGTGGCCAGTGCTGGGGAGCCGGGGCCCGGCAAGGAGTTCCGATGGAGCACAGTAGATTGTGCTAGCGGCCGGAGCGGGGCTCGGAGGCCAGGAGCCGTGTGCAGAGGGGCATCGCCGTGGCAAGGCCTCAGAGGTGCAGAGGTATGGGGGCTCCAGACAGGACACGGCTGTCCTGAGGGACACAGGCGAGGGCGTGCAGGTTGCGCAGGCCCTGTAGCCCAAGGGAGCACCTGGCTGGACTTGGAGGGTTTGAGCCGAGGGCGCCTGTGCAGACGGCACGCAGAATCCAAGTCTATCCCGGGCTCGTTCTGAAGCCGAGAATTCTGTGTGCCCACGAGGGATGCTCTGGAAGCCCACGTGGGCCCCGGCAGACACGAGGTTTCCCGCCCGGAACAGTCCCCGTGCCTGTGCTGGGTAGAAAGTGGGGACAGCGGGGGGAGGCGCTGTGACCAGGACTGGGGTCAAGGGTGGGAGCAGATGGCGTTGGACCCTACAGTCCACCTGTGCTGGCCCGCTGTGGGGCGTGGGGGGAATCAGACGGCACAGGCTTCTGCCCGAGCGGCCGGACAGGCTGAGGGCGCGGCTGGAGGACCCGTTAGGAGGCGGCTGCATGCGAGTGGGGAGTCTGGGGCCGATGGAGGGGCAGGGAGATGCCCGAGGTGGCCAGGGAGGTGGCAGGAGAGGGGGCGACCTGGGCGTCCCAGAGGCGCAGAGAGAGGAGGCAGTGTCTCCAGGAGGGGGAGATCCGAGGCGTCGGGGGCTTTCCGGCCAAGCGAGCTGAGGCCTGAGTGGACCATTGCACTTAGCCACGCAGAGGTGACCGCGAGAAGCCGCAGGGCCGCAGGCCGCGAGGTGTGGCTTGCCCACAGGCGGGCCCCCAGTCCCTCCCCTGGCCCCTGCTCACGCACCCCAGACCTCTGCTGGCCCCGGGGCGAGTCAGGGCTGTCCCGCCTGCCAGGCGGGCCGCCGTGGGCCCCGGGAGGCGGCCACTGGAGCCCGCTGCCTCTTCCTGGCAGGAAGCATCGAGTACAGCTGTCCGGCCTCCAACGAGTGTGAGATCACCAAGCGGAGACGCAAGGCCTGTCAGGCCTGCCGCTTCACCAAGTGCCTGCGGGTGGGCATGCTCAAGGAAGGTGAGCGCCGAGGGGCCGGGGGGGGGGGGGGGCGGCGAGGGGGAGGGGAAGGTGCACGCGAGCCGCCCCAGCCCCCTCACCGCCCGCCCTGCTGTGCCATCCAAGGAGTGCGCCTGGACCGCGTCCGGGGCGGGCGACAGAAGTACAAGCGGCGACCAGAGGTGGACCCCCTGCCCTTCCCCGGCCCCTTCCCCGCCGGCCCCCTGGCTGTAGCTGGAGGCCCCCGGAAGACAGGTGAGAACACCCTGGGTCTGCAGCGCTCCGGGGCAGGCTGGGGCGGGGCCGGGAGGCAGCACCCCGCAGCGTGGCGGTTAGCGGGCGTCACTTCCCCACTCCCCCAAGGGGCGTTTGTGCAAATGCGCTTCTCTGCACCAGGCACCGAGTGGAACGGCCGCGAACTGAGAAAGGTTTTAAGGTTTATGTATTTATTTGGAAGGCAGACTTACAGAGAGAGGAGAGACAGAGACACACTGCACCCGCTGGTTCACTCTCCAAATGGCCGCAACAGCCAGGGCTGGGCCAGGCCAGAGCCAGGAGCCAGGAGCCAGGAGCAAGGAGCCAAGAGCTTCTTCAGGGTCTCCCACATGGGTGCAGGGGCCCGAGCATTTGGGCCATCCTCCACTGCCTTCCCAGGCACAGTAGCAGGGAGGTGGATCAGAAGTGGAGCAGCTGGGATTCGAACTGGTGTCCATGCGGGATGCTGGCTTCTCAGGCAGTGGCTTAACCCTCTGTGCCATGGCGCTGGCCCCCGGAAAAAGGCTTTCTGCCACTCCGAGACTGTCCCCCTGCGGCGCTTCCTGCCGGGCTGGCCGCTGGCGGTTGGGGAAGGCCACGGGGCACAGACCCTGGGCAGATGCCCGTGAGGCCTGTGGGCTGGGAGGGCGCCTCATTCTAGTCTTTTCACCGCTGCTGCAGCCCCGGTGAACGCACTCGTGTCTCACCTGCTGGTGGTTGAGCCCGAGAAGTTGTATGCCATGCCCGACCCGGCAGGCCCTGACGGACACCTCCCGGCCGTGGCGACCCTCTGCGACCTCTTTGACCGGGAGATCGTGGTCACCATCAGCTGGGCCAAGAGCATCCCAGGTAAAGGGCCTCGGTAGCCCGGGGCTGCCCGGAGCAGGCCAGGCCTCGCCCGGCCCCCGGCGCGCCCGCTCAGCCTGGCCCGCCGCCCTCTGCCCTCCAGGCTTCTCATCGCTGTCGCTGTCGGATCAGATGTCCGTGCTGCAGAGTGTGTGGATGGAGGTCCTGGTGCTGGGCGTGGCCCAGCGCTCGCTGCCACTGCAGGACGAGCTCGCTTTCGCAGAGGACCTGGTCCTGGACGAGGAGGGGGCGCGGGCAGCAGGCCTGGGGGAGCTGGGGGCCGCCCTGCTGCAGCTGGTCAGGCGGCTGCAGGCGCTGCGGCTGGAGCGAGAGGAGTACGTCCTGCTGAAGGCCCTGGCTCTCGCCAACTCAGGTGAGCGTGGGGGGCAGCCCTGCCCGGTCCACGAGGCCCTGCGGTTTGTTCTCCCCACAGGCAGGGGCAGAGAGGCCGCGCTCACCCGCTGGTTCGCACCTTTGACGGGGCCACAGCCGCCAGCCGGGCACGCCAGCCTTCTCTAGGCTTCCTCCGGTTCTAAGGATTTATTTATATATTTAAAAGGCAGGGAGAGAGAGAGACAGGTCTTTCATCCACTGGTTCACTCTCCAAATGGCTGCAAAGCCAGAGTTGGGCAGATCCGAAGCCAGGAGCTTTCCCTGGGCCCCCAGTGCGGGCGTAGGGGCCCAAGGACCCTGGCCATCTTCTGCTTTCCCAGGCCACAGCAGGGAGCTGGATGGGAAGTAGAGCAGCCGGGACTCAAACAGGCACCCACACTGGATGCCAGCGCTGCAGGCGGTGGCTTTACCCGCTGTGCCACAGCGCCAGCCCCTTCCTCCGGTGGTATGCGGGTGGCGGCACAGTCCCAGTCTGCAGCAGAGGGATCCGAGGCTTATGGAGCCATGGTGACTTGCTCAGTCACAGAACACGCCAAGGCAGGCCTTGCAGTGACACAGGGTTCTGAGCCGTGTGTCGAGTTCAGTGGGGGAGACAGGAGGTGGCTGGGGTGCCCGGCTCAGGAGCAGCCGTGAGAGATGTCTGGCTCCTCCTCGGCCCGCCCGGGCCTCAGCTGTCCCCTCTCCTTGCAGACTCTGTCCACATCGAGGACGCCGAGGCCGTGGAGCAGCTCCGAGAAGCCCTGCACGAGGCCCTGCTGGAGTACGAAGCCGGCCGGGCTGGCCCGGGAGGCGGCGCCGAGCGGCGGCGGGCCGGCAGGCTGCTGCTCACGCTCCCGCTCCTCCGCCAGACCGCGGGCAAAGTGCTGGCCCACTTCTACGGGGTGAAGCTGGAGGGCAAGGTGCCCATGCACAAGCTGTTCCTGGAGATGCTCGAGGCCATGATGGACTGAGGCCAGGGGCGGCACGGCGGGCGCTGGCGGGCGCTGGCGGGCCCTGCCGGCTCAGGTCGCCCCAGGGGCAGAGCTGGGGTCTGGGCAGTGCCGCAGCCTGCTGGCAGGGCCGGGGCAATGCCACCAGCCCCTGGGAGCAGGCCCCACGCCCTCCCCTCCCCCTCCGAGGGGGTGTCGCAAGCTGGGAACGTGTGCGCCCAGGCTTTGGGCAGTGCTGCCCTTGCAAGCCATAACGAGCCCCCAGAGCCGAGGGGGCCTTGCGGAAGCCATAGGGGGCCGCGGGGGGGCAGATGCTGACCTCAGGGAGGGAAGGGCATGGAGGCCACAGGCTCCCGGCGGGTGACGCTTCTGCTGCTGCTTAGTCCACCCTCTCCTGAGCAGAGGGGCCCGCGGAGAGCGAAGGCCCTGCCCCCTCGCTCCTCTCCTCCTCATCTGCATTGGGCCTTCGTGCCCCCCTTGAAGCAATAACTCCAAGCAGGCTCCAGCCCCTGGACCCCTGGGGTGGCCAGGCCCCCCTCCCCCCAGCTCCTGCGCCTCCTCAGGGGGCAGGGACAGCACCGCCTCTGTGCCCTGCAGAGCAATAACACTATATTTATTTTTGGGTTTGGCCAGGGAGGCGCAGGGACCTGGGGCAGGCCGGGGCCCAGAGCCCGCGGCTGTACAGAGACTCTATTTTAATGTATATTTGCTGCAAAGAGAAACCGCTTTTGGTTTTGAACCTTTAATGAGAAAAAATATATATATACTACGGAGCGCAAACCACCGCGTGTGCAGTGTGTCGCTGGGGGAGGGGCCGCGCGGGCGGGGCGGGGCGGGGGCGGCGGTCAGCTCTCGGTCTCCTCGTCGCTCAGCAGCATGTTGGGGATCCCGCGGCTGATGGGGAACAGCCGTCCGGACTCCGGGCACTGCAGCGTGCCCTCCAGCACCTCCACCTGCGGGCGGGAGGCGCGGCTGAGCGGGAGGGCGCGGGCGGGGCGGCGCGGGCGGGGGCGGCGGTCAGCTCTCGGTCTCCTCGTCGCTCAGCAGCATGTTGGGGATCCCGCGGCTGATGGGGAACAGCCGTCCGGACTCCGGGCACTGCAGCGTGCCCTCCAGCACCTCCACCTGCGGGCGGGAGGCGCGGCTGAGCGGGAGGGCGCGGGGCGGGGCGGGGCGGGGGCGCGCGCGCGGGCTGTCACCTCCAGCAGCACGTGGTGCATCTTGCGCAGAAACGCCTCGTCGCACTCGTAGCCCTCCACCGGCTCCTTGGGCACCTCCGCCAGGTGCAGCTGCGGGCGAGAAGCCGGCGTCAGCCCCCGCTCGCCGCCCCCGGCCTCGGCCCCCCACCCCCGGGGTCCGCGCGGCGCGGCCGGGGGCCTCACGGTGTTGGCCGCCTCCAGGAGCGCCGCCCACTCCACTTTGGGGATCATCCGCGCCACGAAGGTGGGGTTGAACTCCACAGGGTTGATGCGCACCTCGGTGGCCTGCGGGGCAGAGAGCGTCAGTCGCGCGGGGGCGGGAGCCGCGCACCGGGGCCGGAGGCCGCCCCTGCCCCTACCTGCAGGCGCAGGGGGAAGCCGCGGGGCCCCACCCCCCGCACGTGGGAGCTCAGCAGGTTGTGGGTGAGCAGCTTCATGTCGCCGCCGGCGCGCTTGCCAGGCCGGAACCGGAACACCAGCCGCTCCGCTCGCGCCACTTCCGGGGCTGCCCCGGCGGGCCGGAAATGGCGAACGTGCGGGCACTTCCCGCGTTCGCCGGAACAGGCGGTGTGTGGCAGACCCGGGCGGGTCACGCGCTGGCGAGGCGCGCGTCGAACAAGGGATGCGAGTGCGCGCCGGTGCGGCTGCTGCACGCGTGTGGCTCCTCCACGCGTTCCTCACACGGCGTCTCCCCGCCCGTAAGCCACGCCTCCTCAAGTGCCGATGAGCGAAGCCCCGCCCCAATGCAAATGAGCCTGGCGTCCCGGAAGCCCACGCCTGCGCGGTGGAGGCGGCTCGCCGGGGGCGGGGCGCAGCAGGTGCCCCGACCATCGCGGTCACGTGGTCACGGGCCCGCCCCCCCCCGCCCCCCGCTGAGGGGCGGGGCTGCTGCGGCCGTGAGAGGGCATGGGACTGGCCGGGCTGCGCGTCCTGGGACACCGGGTGGGCTCGGTGCTCTCGGGTGCGGTCGTCCGCGAGAGTGCAGCGGCGGCGGCTGCAAGACGGCGACTTGGAGCGGGGCGTGCGCTCTGTGGAACCCGCAGTTTCAGCGGCGCTGCCGTAGTCATGGCTCCGATCAAGGTGACCGTCCCCGGCCCCCGGCTTCCCAAGGGCGCCCCCGGCACGCTCGTCTGGGGTGTCGCCGCCTTTCCTTCCCTTGGGTTCCCTCGGAGACCCCTCCCCGCCTCCCCGCCGCCGCCCTGGAGTCCCTGCCACCTGCGCTTCGTCCCCTCTCCCGACCCCTGGCTGCCCGCTGCTCTCGCGGGTTCCAGGGGCCTGGTGTCCAGTCGCCTGGGACCGCCCCGAGCCTGCGGCGCCGCGCCGTTCTGGGGGAGCTGACGCCATGGCCTCCCCCCCAAGCCATCTCCGTTGCCCCAGGGCCTCCCCTCCTCGTGTCCCCCACGCCTTTGCGATGGTGCTGGGCCCCCCGCACCCCGCCTTGGCCGAGAGCCCAGTGGTGCCCCAGGCCCCCTCCAGGGCCGATGCCCACCCCTCTGCCGGCGTCCTCCACGCGTCTTCGGGACCCAGCCCCAGCCCCTGTCCTGAGGGCCCCTGAGACGCGGGGGGACTCTTGCTCCCCTCTGTCCACCTCTTCTGGGCCCTGGACGCCCGCACACACTCCCAGGCACACTTCCTTTCTTATCCACACCCCCGGTAGCTTTCCCGCCCGCGGGCAGCCGAGGGCAAGACACTGAGGCCTGGCTGGGGTCCTGGCCCTGCCTGCTGGGGCCTCCTCTCCACCCCCAAATACAGCGCTCTGCTCTTAGCCCACCCTTTCCTGCGACCCACGGCCACACTGGGGGAGCCTCCCCCTTTCTCCGTTGTCACCCGTGGGCCCTTCGAAGGAGCAGGGCCACCTTGGGACCTGGAGGGTGGGGGTAGCCAGGTGGGGAGGGGGTGAGGGCCAGGCAGGAACCGTTGGAAACTGATGGGACTGGACTTTCCTGCTGGGCGGGACCGTGTCCTGGAGTCACCCCGCCCTCCGGCTCCTTGGGAACGTCTCTCTCCCTCCGCTCTGGGTGGCTGCCCCGCCCGGCTTCTCCCCACTTACCCCGACCTCCTCCCTAGGTGGGGGACGCCCTGCCCGCCGTGGAGGTGTTTGAAGGGGAGCCGGGGAACAAAGTGAACCTGGCGGAGCTGTTTAAGGGCAAGAAGGGTGTGCTGTTTGGAGTCCCCGGGGCGTTCACCCCTGGCTGCTCCAAGGTGAGGCCCCCTTCGGCGGGTCCTGGGTGTCCTGAGCCTGTGGGTGAGGTGGCGGTTTGGGAAGTAGATCCTGCCGGCTGGTGACTGGTCTGGGAGGGGCCTGGGGCCTTGGCAAGGGAGACACAGTTCACAGCCCTGACCACGGGACAAGTCGGGCTCTGAGCTTCCTAGTGGCCCAGGCAGCAGGGGAGCCTGGTGGGCTGAGAGGCCGGGGGAGCTGACCGCTTTGTGCACCTGTCTCCTCGCAGACTCATCTGCCAGGGTTTGTGGAGCAGGCTGAGGCGCTGAGGGCCAAAGGGGTGCAGGTGCTGGCGTGTGTGAGCGTCAACGACGTCTTCGTCATGGGCCAGTGGGGGCGCGCCCACCAGGCCCAAGGCAAGGTGCGGAGTGGGGCCTGCGGGGGCGGGGCCCGGGAGTGGGTTTCCTCCTGACCTGTGCCTTCTGCCGTCTCAGGTCCGGCTTCTGGCTGACCCCACCGGGGCCTTTGGGAAGGTGAGTGTGTCCCGTGGGCGGGTTCTCATGGGACGTGGGCTCTCCCGGGGGTCCTGACGCTGTCTCTTCTCTCAGGAGACAGATCTGCTGCTCGACGATTCCTTGGTGTCGCTCTTCGGGAACCGACGGCTCAAGAGGTGAGGGGGAGGGCCCGGTGGGGTTCCTGGGGGAGGGTCCTGGTGGGGTTCCTGGGGGAGGGCCCCGGTGGGGTTCCTGGGGGTGGGCCCGGGTGAGGTTCCTGGGGGAGGGCCCGGTGGGGTTCCTGGGGGAGGGTCCTGGTGGGGTTCCTGGGGGAGGGCCTGGGTGGGGTTCCTGGGGGTGGGCCTTGATGGGGTTCCTGGGGGAGGGCCCGGTTGGGGTTGCTGGGGGAGGGCCCGGTGGGGTTCCTGGGGGTGGGCCCGGTGGGGTTCCTGGGGGAGGGTCCTGGTGGGGTTCCTGGGGGTGGGTCCTGGGTGGGGTTCCTGGGGTTGGGCCTTGATGGGGTTCCTGGGGGTGGGCCTTGATGGGGTTCCTGGGGGAGGGCCCGGGTTGCTGGGGGTGGGTCCCGGCACGGCCCCCGCTCACGCGGCTGGCCCCGCCGTAGGTTCTCCATGTTGGTAGAGGACGGCGTGGTGAAGGCACTGAACGTGGAACCCGATGGCACCGGCCTCACCTGCAGCCTGGCCCCCAACATCTTCTCGCAGCTCTGAAGGCCCAGCCCAGACCTCCCTCTCCCCTCTCCTACCCGCCTGCTGGACGCTGGGCAGATCTGGTCTCGCCCAGCCTCAGCTGGGGTCTCCCAACTGGAGCCTCGGCCGCGTTTCTGCAATAAACACTTCCGGGTCACGTCCGTCTCCTTGGTTTGGGAACGCAGCTCCATCGAGGGCCTTGGCACCGTCAGAGCCGGGGGCCGGGGGCCGGGGCTGAAGGGGAGAGTCTGGGGGTCCCTGACAGTTACGGAGAAGGCAGCGTCTGGAAGCTGGGGTGCAGCCAGTGGTGCGGGGCGCGGGGAGGGATGGCCAGGGAGCCTGCAGGCACACGCCGGTGGCCACGCGCTTGGTGCACACCATGACCTTTTGCGTAATCTCTGGCTGCTGCTGGCTGAATCCCAGGCTGGGCACCCCAGGGCAGAGCCCTTGGCCTTGGTCACCCCTGCCCCCCCAGCCCCAGCCCCAGCGGCGGGGGGGGGCCTCCATCAGTGGAGACAGCGCTGGTCTGAGAGGGCCCCTGGGGGAGGAGTCTGGGTGGGTGGGCGGGCGGGCGTGAAGCCAGGAGCCAGGGACACCAGCAGGGTTTTGGTGCTGGGGGCGGTAGCTCTGTGCAGGCCCTGGGAAGCCACGGGCAGGGTGCAGGCTGCAGTAAAGTGGCCCCTGGGGTTTAGGTGTTGAGGGCAGGAGCTGCTGCAGCTGTGAGGAGCCACTCCGCTCGGGGAGTGCCGCTGGAGCAGGTCGGTTGGCCTGGGCTGTGCTGGCTGCTGCTTGCTGTGGACCCTGTGGGTGCCAGGCCCCACGGAGAAGCCCCTGCCTGCTGGTCTGGAGAGCTCTGCCCCCTTATCCCCCCCCCCCCCCACCACCACCACCACGCCGCCGCCAAGCCAAGCCGGCTGGGGCAGAGAGGTCAGGTGCAGGCCTCTTAGAGGCTGTGAGAATGGTGCGGGGAGGGGGGAGGGGGTGAGTGCAGCGGGGCGGGGTGGCTGCCAACGGAGGGGGAGGGGAGGCTGGAGGCTGCTTGCCTTCCACCCTGGGGCCCTGGGGCCAGTGCAGGACTTGCACAGGACGGTGACAGGTCACATTCCTATGTGCCCCCCCCCGCCCCAGCCTCAGGCGGAGGCTGTGGAGGGGCGGCCTCAGCGCCTGGGTCCTGCCCACTGAACTTTGACCCTGCGGTTCTCACACACCCGGCCACCTCTCCTCCTCCCCTTGCCTGGACAGCACGTGGTCACACAAGTGAGGAAACAGGTGGAGCTGCACACAGGGCGCCTGTGAGCCCAGCGTCTGCGCCCCTCCCTCGGCCCGCCACCTGTGCCGCCCCCCACCAGCAGGGGAGCCCCGTCTGTCACTCCCCACTCCCCGTCCTCCATTCTGGGCTCTCACCTGGGCCGACTGAGGCCCCGGGAGGTCTCGGAGAGGAAGTAGCCCCTCCGGGGTCTGTGGCCACGGGCTGGACCACTAGGCAAGGGTGGGGGGCTTCCAGGGCCTGAGTGGTCCCTCAGGGCAGCCCAGTGTGGGGGAGTGGGTTTGATGCTGAGCACACGGCTCAGTTTGCACTGAGGGGGGCGCCTGGGCCTGGCCCTGGGAGCTGCTCCCCTCCGACCCCTGGCCCGGGGGAGCCACGAGCAAACAGCACCAGCCCACCAAATTCTGCAGGGCAGGCCAGGCTTCTGGCCTGGGGACCAGGGCGGCCTGGGCTGCACCTGCAGGGCTCTGGGTGTGGCTTCCTGGTGACCAGAGGGTCCACATTTCAAGACCCTACCTGTGGTCTCAGCCGGGGCTGCTTCGTGCGCTCCCAGGGTCGAGGCGCCCACGGTGGATGAGGACCTTCCTGCTGTGTTGCCCCAAGGCGGTGGGCACGAGGGCCACAGAAACCCACCCCGCAGGACTGACGCCAGCGCATTCACGGAGACCTGAGCGCCTCCCATTGGGCCGCTCTTCCCAAGGCCGGGGCTCTGGGGATGAACTCTGGGGAAGACAGCACAGCCCCCGCCCCGGGAAGCCTCTCCCATCGCGGAGCAGGCAACGGGCCTCGGCCGGGGAGACGCTGGTGGGGCCGCGGAACCCCAGTCACTGCCAACTTCCTGCTAGCGCCCACCCTGGGAGGCAGTGGATGATTGCCAGGGCTTTGAGCCCCACGAGACCCGGATGGCGCTCCTGGCTTCAGCCTGGCGTGGCTCCGGCTGTCGTGGGCGTTTGGGGACTTGAACCAGTGGATGGAAGCTCTCTGGTTCTCTGCCTCCCTCTCTCTCTGTCTCTCAAATAAACAAACAAGAACGGGACAAAGAATAATTGTTAATATAACGTTGAGAACTGAACGATTTTTTTAAAGATTTATTTATTTATTTGAAAGGCAGAGTTACAGAAGGGGAGAGAGAGCGTGAGAGAGTTCTTCAGTCTTCCATCCGCCGGTTCACTCCCCAGTGGCTGCAACACTGGGGCTGGGCCAGACTGAAGCCAGGAGGCCGCAGCTCCCTCCAAGTCTCCCCCGGGGGTGCAGGGGCCCTAGCACTTGGCCATCTGCTGCTGCTTCCCCGGGGGCGTTATCGGGGAGCTGGATCAGAAACGGGGCAGCCCACTGGAGCTGGCGCTCACGTGGAACGCCGGTGTTGCAGGTGGAGGCTTAGCCCCTGCGCCGGCTGCAGTCAAGGTTTCCTGGAAGCTGCCGTGCAGTAACAGCTCCCCTCACCCACAGCGGGTGAGCCCCGGCCCCGGCGGGTGCCTGAAAGCGGATTTGAGTGTGCGCTACATTTCTTCCCAGACAGGTGCAGGTATAAATCAGGCAGGGTCAGAGGTTGACGACGGCAACTGGCAGTAAAATGGAACAATTAGAACAACACCCCTACTCCTGTGCCTGGGGCCGCGGCGCCCGCGCTGTGCTCAGGGTGCACCCAAGATGGCGCCTCTGAGCGGTGGGGGGCACCGCCTCCTGTGGGCGGAACCGAACCAAGGGGTGACCCCGGCCCGTGGAGCCGCTCAGGAAGGCACACGATGGAACACGCACGGGCTGTTTCCTTCTAGGATTTTCCAGGTCGCTGAGGCTGCAGCCTCGGGCCGCGGCGCCTGCGGAATCTCCTTCTCCTTGCAGCTCCTGGAACACAGCAGCCAGCACCCGCGGGGCAGGCTGGGGAATGCTGAGCGCGCGGGGCAGGCTGGGAAAAGCTGAGCGCGCGGGGCAGGCTGGGAATGCTGAGCGCGCGGGGCAGGCTGGGAATGCTGAGCGCGCAGGGCAGGCTGGGGAATGCTGAGCGCGCTGGGCAGGCTGGGAATGCTGAGCGCGCGGGGTAGGCTGGGAATGCTGTGTGCGCGGGGCAGGCTGGGAATGCTGAGCACGCGGGGCAGGCTGGGGAATGCTGAGCGCGCGGGGCAGGCTGGGAATACTGAGCGCGCGGGGTAGGCTGGGAATACTGAGCGCGCGGGGCAGGCTGGGGAATGCTGAGCACGTGGGGCAGGCTGGGAATGCTGAGCGCGCGGGGCAGGCTGGGAATGCTGAGCGCGCAGGGCAGGCTGGGGAATGCTGAGCGCGCGGGGCAGGCTGGGAATGCTGAGCGCGCGGGGTAGGCTGGGAATGCTGTGTGCGCGGGGCAGGCTGGGAATGCTGAGCGCGCGGGGCAGGCTGGGAATGCTGAGCGCGCAGGGCAGGCTGGGGAATGCTGAGCACGTGGGGCAGGCTGGGAATGCTGAGCGCGCGGGGCAGGCTGGGAATGCTGAGCGCGCGGGGCAGGCTGGGAATGCTGAGCGCGTCCCGGCTGTGTGTAGCAAGGACACCAGGAGTTCTGTCACCGGAGGACGGCGGCGCGCCACGCGGGCTGCGGGGCCTGCACAGGACACGGCTCCCGGCTTCGTCCTGCGGATGGCGCAGAGAGGGCGGGGACTCTCCCCATCGCGGGTGTCGGGGGCAGGGCCGGTGGGAGGCCCTGGTCACGGGCCCTGTGGCCTCAGAAGGTGGTGCTGGCCACAGGCTGCTTAGAAAAGCCCGAGCAGGGTGCGGCCTGAGACGCCCGCACACCCATTTTGAGTTTTAGTTCAAGTCCCAGCTCCTCTGCTTCCCGTCCAGCTCCCTGCGAATGCTCCCGGGGAGGCAGCTGATGACGGCCCAAGTGCTTGGGTCCCTGCACCCACGTGGGAGACCCGGATGGAGCTCCGGGCTCCCGGCGTTGGCCTGGCCCCGCCCTGGCTGTTGTGGCCATTTGGGGAGCGAACCAGCAGATGGAAGACTTCTCTGTCTCTCTCTCCCTCTCTCCTCCTCTCTCTTTGCAACTCTGCCTTTAAAATAAGTAAAATCTTCAAAAAAAATTTTTTTTGAAGATTTTATTTATTTTTTGAAAGTTACAGAGCGAAGGGGAGAAAGACAGAGAGAGAGGTCTTCCATCCACTAGTTCGCTCCCCAAATGGCTGTAACAGCCAGGGCTGAGCTGATCTGAAGCCAGGAGCCAGGAGCTTCTTCCAGGTCTCCCACGTGGGTACAGGGGCCGGGGACTTGGGCCATCCTCTGCTGTGTTCCAGCCCATTAGCACAGAACCGGACGGCAGCTGGAGGCTGGGGGACTGGAGCTGGCCCTCGTGTGGGTGCTGGCGTCGCAGGCGGAGGCTTAGCCGGCAGGTTCCTCTGTCGGCAGAGCAGAGCTGGCGCACGTGGTGGGTCGGCGCAGCTGTGGTGTGAGCGTGGTGAGCGCCCCGGGACTCGTGCTGACACAGGAGGTACTGAGGGCGGCGCCTTCAAGCAGTCTTTGGCAGGGGGCGTTCGGCAGAGTGGTTGACACCCCGTGGGGCGCCCGCATCCTGCGTTGGAGGGGCTGCTTCCCGTCCAGACTCTGCTTCCGAGCCCAGCGTCCTGCTGACGCACAGCCCGGGGCAGCCCAAGAACGTGGGTCCCTGCCACCCCTGCGGGAGACCCGGACTGCGTTCCTGGCCCCTGGCACGGCCCTGGCTGCTGTGGGCTTCTGGGGAGTGAATCGGAATACGGATGATGTCTTTCTGTCTCTTCGTCTTTCTCTCGTGTCTCCCGGCCTTTCAAATAAGACAGTAAGTTATTTTTTAATTAAAAAAGGTCACTAGGGCTACGCCCTGAATCCATTTCTGCAATGCAGGGTTAATGAGTTAGCGGGAGAAGAGGTTTGGCGTAAAAAACAGTTTGGGACACTCCCTGCCTTAGTTTCTTTCGAAGATTTATTTATTTGATTGAAAGGCAGAGCGAAAGGGAGACGAGAGAGAGAGAGAGAATCTTCCGTCTGCTGGTTCACTTCCTAAATGGCCTCAGCAGCCAGGTTGGGCCAGGCTGAAGCCAGGAGCCGGGGCCTCCACCTTCCTCCCACAGGGTGCGGGATCCGCCGGCCGTCTGGCTTTGAACCGGAGCAGCTGGGCCTCATCAGCGCTGTGACACGGGACACAAGCGGTGGCCTAAGCTGCTGAGGCCACACCGCCAGCTGCACCCCCCCCCCCGTCTCTTTCCCTGCTTCCTGCGGAATCCGCCAGCAAGAAGACCCCCACCACGTGCAGCCCCCGACTGATCAGAGCTGGGATGCAAAGCAAACCTCCCCTCACAAATGGCCCGCCTGTGGCAGTGGCCGAGGGACCGAGGCGGCCGTGTGCAGCGCGCAGGGGTCCTGCGCCCCAGGGGCCTCTCGGCCACGCGCGCTGCCTCCCCTCTCTGAGCCAGGCGGTCTCCCCTCAACGCACTCACGGTCTAGTGCAGGGGTGAGGGCAGCGGCTGGGGTGGAATCACAGGGTACCCCGCCCACCACTCTGCCTGTCCCTGTGGGCCGCGGGAGGGAGCGAGTGCCTTCTCGCTTCGACTGAGTAGCCGCGACCCGGTGACCGGAGGCAGGAAGGGCGTTCCAGGAGGTAGGAACAGTCTGCACGAGGGCCCAAAGGCGAGGAGGCCGAGAGAGGACAGAGACGGGGTCGTGGCCTGCCTTCGCCCGGCTGGGCTCCCGTGGCGGAGGGTGCGTGTCTGGGCCGGCTCGGGACACGTGGATCCGTTTCAGTCCCCGCCCCGGGCTCCTACTGTGACGCGTGTTCCCACAGGCCTGAGTGTGGGGTGGAAGCCTCTGGGGTTATCTCGGGGCCGGGAACTGCCGCCGGGGAGGCCGCCTGGGCTGGGGGCCGCGTCTGTGCTCGCGCAGGTCTGGCCTGTCTTCTGCATGCTTTCCCAGTTGTGGAGGCTGCATGAGGCTGGGTCTGGCCTTGCTGGGCAGTTGGGAGCCAGGCTCTGGCCTTGCTGTCCCCAGGCAGCCATGGGGTTGGCTGGGAGCAGTGGTGGGGGGTGAAGGCGGGGGAGGGGGTTCAGGGCCCGGGGGGCTCCCCGAGCCCGAGGACTGGGTTCACCCTCAGCCGCCATGACCCCCGTTGCCCTCGGACTCTGTTTCCCCATCTCTGAACTGGAATTGGTCTCTTGACAGCACTGACGCGGCTGCCTTCTGTGAGCTGGCTCTACCGCGTCCAGGCTGTGTGGCCTTGAGCAAGGGCTTAGCCGCTCTGCACGCCGGTCCCTGTGCTAGCCGGGGCAGGCAAGGTGGTCCTTGCAGATGCAGATGGGATAAGGGGGTGTTGGGGACAGGGTAGGAGTCTGCCCTGTGCGAGGAAGGGGCAGGTGGGCGAGGCCAGCAGGGTACCTGTGTGTCTGTGTGCAGTGTGTGCATGTGTGTTCATACGTGTGGGCAGGGGGACAGAGGGGTGTTCCGGGCTGAGGGAACAGCAAGTGCAAAGTTGCCAGTGGTCAGAGGGAGGCCGAGGGACCAGTGCGGCCTGCGTGGGCGGGGGGGGGGGTGAGGTCTGGAGCTAAGCTGGGGCCTCTCTCTACGGGGCCTTTTTTTATTTTTTAAAGATTAATTAATTTATTTGAAAGGTAGAGTCACAGAGGCAGAGAGAGAGGGAGGTCTTCCATCTGCTGATTCACTCCCTAGGTGGCTGCAGTGGCCGGAGCTGATCCGAAGCCAGGAGCTTCTGGGTGCAGGGTCCAAGCACTTGGGCCATCTTCTACTGCTTTCTCAGGCCATGGCAGAGAGCTGGATTGGAAGTGGAGCAGCCGGGATTTGAACCGGCATCCATATGGGATGCCAGCACTGCAGGCGGCAGCTTTACCTGCTGTGCCACAGCGCTGGCCCCCTACAGAGCCTTGCACTTGACTCAAGGTGCAGGGAGAAGCCCCTGGAGGTTGGGAGCAGGGCAGCGGGTGTCTGAGTGATGGCTCAGTGCCGGGCCACTCGGAGGGGGAAGACGGGCCTGGGTGCCAACACAGCTTAGAGGCTCCGGAAGGGCAGAGCGTGGGGTGCCCTGGGGGGTGGGAAGGCAGAGCTCCCCAGGTGGCAGGTGGCAGGGACGGTGGCGCCTCCTCTCCTCGGCGGCTGGGACCCTGCCCTCCCTCTGTGGTTCTGGCTTCCCACTGCCCCGCCTCTGGGCCACTCCACCGGGCATTTCTGTCCCGTCCTGCTCCAAATCCTCCACTTCCTCCCCCAGATGGTGGGTGGGGACCTGCAGGTGCCCAGAAGACCCCCCCCCCCCTCCAAGCCTGCCTCTTTGTTTTTATTTGTTGAGCCTGGGGCCTCAAATGTCTGATTAGAGAGAAAAAACTCTCTGTGACCCAGCCTGGGGGTGGGAATGGGGGGGGTCCCAGCTTTTGCTGGTCCGGGCCCCACTGCCCCCACTCCCTAGCCTCCTGCTGCCCCTCAAGCCTCAGGTCCCCTTGGGGATGGACCAGGACTGTCCAGAAAATTCTAAACCAGAAGCGAAGGGTGTGGGGAATGGGTTCCCTGGGCAGCTGGGGAGGCTGGGCCTTGAGCCAGGAGAGTGCAGGCCACAGGCTGTGGTCGGCTGTGCCATGCAGTTGTCCGTCTGTCTGTCTCTGCTCCTTGCCTGCCTCCCGGCGCTGTGGGCAAGGAAAAGACACCTGAGAAAGGGTCACTGTCCCAGCCGGAACAGCCAAAGATGCCCGCCGTGAAATCTTTGTCAGGGGCTCGCCCGGCAGCGCGGCTGGTTAGACCGCAGCCCGCAGTGCCGGCATCCTGTGTGGGCACCGGTTCCTGTCCCGCCTGCTCCGCTTCTGATCCAGCTCCCTGCTAATGCACCTGGGAAAGCAGCAGAGGACGGCCCAAGTGCTTGAGCCTCTGCACCCACATGGGCGACCTGGACGAAGCTCTGGCTCCTGGTTTTGGCCTGACCCAGTACTGGCCGTTGTAGCCATTTTGGGGAGTGGACCAGAGGATGGAAGATCTGTCCCCCCTCCTTTCAAAATAACTAAATAAAAAAGAAATCAGCAGAAGACCATTTCCAGGACAGCAGCTGTTAGAGAGACCAAGGTTGCCGGTATAGAACAGAAACAAGTGTTGCAAAATGCATTGCAAGGCCAGGAAGGTGCCTGCCCTGTGCCCCGCCGGCCGCCACCGCTTGCTCCACGTTGCTCCACGCTTGCTCCATGCTCCCCTCCCCAGGCTCAGGAAGGAAAAGCACAGGACTGTGGGACAGGATGGGGGTGGGGGGATGGAGGGTTGGAGTGAAGAGCGGGAGCCTGGAGCCTCTCTCTACTCCCTGGGGCACCCTTGGCATTGCTGTCACGCACAGGTGTCTGAAGCGGTTTTCAAAGGGAAAAATCTAACTGGGGGAACCGGACCCCCGACAGGCTCTGCTGAACGCCCCTCTGCAGGGAATCGAGCCTGGGCACCCCGGGACGTCAGCGTCAGCAGGCCAGGGAGCCCCTCCCCGCCTCGCCCCTCCCTGCAGCCGGGCTGCACGCTGCTGACAAGTGTGGCCAAGCTTGTCTGGAGTGACGGATGTGAGAGCAATCGGAGATACGGCCCCCGCCTCGGAAGCCCCAGGAAGGGTGTGGCTCAGGGATATTGAGCAAGACGGGGTGGGGTGGGGGTGGGGTGGGGGGGTGCTCGGTGGCCAGCGGGGAGCCAGCAGGGAGCCAGCAGGGAGCACACTCGGCTGATCTGCGCAGACCTGCCGGGCCAGCCTGGAACAGGCTCTCCGGAGGAATCCCTGGTGATAAGAGAAAAATTCCGAGAGGCTCTAAACCTAATCACGGGGCAGAGGGGCGGGAAGGGCAGGTGGACCGGTACCGTTCCCGTGTGTTTGGTAAAGCCGCAGCTTCTGTCCCATCCTTGTCCCCACCCTGAACGCCTCACTCAGCCCTAGCCAAGGTGGCTTCCTGCTGGCTTCGTGGGGTCCCGCCTTTGCTGGCCTTCTGCCTGCACGTGTCGCAGCCCAGGAAGCCCTCGCCCGTCCCAGACGGCTGAGGCTGGGTTCTCTGGGGGGAGGGGGCTGCAGGTGGGTGTGAGCGTTGCTGAGGGCCCCGTCTGGGTGGACCTCGGCGTCGCTCACGCTGACGGTCATGACCATACCAGAGGCTGGCTGGGGAATGAAGGCTGGCCTGGGCACTGGCCCACAGAACCCTCCCGCGTGTCCCAGACACCAATTCCCGTTTCCAGAAGTTTCAAGGGGGTGAGCAGCCATGGGCCTGCTCTGCTGGCAGTCCCACCTCGGCCCCGGGGCCCCAGGCCTCTGGGCCCACTGCCTGCCTGCTTTCTCTCCCTCTCTTTCTCTTTCCTTCCTTCCTTCCTTCCCTCCTTCCCTCGACTGATTTATTTATTTGAAAGGTGGAGTCACACAAGCAGAGGCAGAGAGAAAGTCATCCACTCACTGGTTCACTCCCCAAATGGCCACAACAGCCAGACTGGGCTGATCTGAAGCCAGGAGCCAGGAGCTTCTTCCTGCTCTCCCATGTGGGTGCAGGGACCCAAGCACTTGGGCCATCCTCCACTGCTTTCCCAGGCCACAGCAGAGAGCTGGCCTGGAAGAGGAGCAGCCGGGACTAGAACTGGATGGAGAGAATCCATCATCCGTGTTTCACGGACTGGAGCGGTCTGTGTTTCTGCGCATGCGGCTCACGGCAGGCCTGGGTCGGCCGCAGTCGCTGCCATCATTCCCTGCATTTCCTCACCCTGGGATGCCGTTAGTCATGACAGTGCCATTGAGGAAGATGAGGTCACGGCCGAGAAAGAAGAGGTCACGGCCGTGCCAGTTAGCCGCATCCCAGGGTGCTTTCTTCCCAGGGGGTTAGTTTACAGTTCCGGAAAGGGCCGCACGTGACTCAGTCTCACCTCCCATGCAGTTTTGTTTTTTTTTTTTTTTTAAGATTTACTTATTTATTTGAAAGTCAGAGTTACAGAGAGAGAGAGGGAGGTCTTCCATCCACTGGTTCACTCCCCAATTGGCTGCAACAGCTGGAGCTGCACTGATCAGAAGCCAGGAGCCAGGAGCTTCTTCCGGGTCTCCCACGCAGCTGCAGGGGCCCAAGCACTTGGGCCATCCTCCACTGCCTTCCTGGGCCACAGCAGGGAGCTGGATGGGAAGTGGAGTGGCCGGACTTGAACCTGCGCCCATATGGGATGCTGGCGCTTCAGACCAGGGCACTAAACCACTGCACAGCGCCCCCCCCCCCCCATACAGTTTGATGGGCACACAACGAGGGTGACCTCATCCAGAAAACTCCCTCCATTTAGAGCTCGACCTGCGTACCTGTCTGGCCGACAGCCATGCTGTTGGCGGATTTCCCTGCCACCTC